>NC_133324.1:62479491-62790144 GCF_042186555.1 Aquarana catesbeiana | reverse complement strand
AGGACATGCATACAAGCAATTCGAAAAAATGTGTTGCAAACACATGTAAATGTGCAAAAAAATGAGCATCAAACACGCGACAACACACATGCAAAAACATGATTGCATGAATGAACTCTTTTTTTGCACGTTGTTGCGCTACACACATAGGGCAGCACATACATTTAAATGGGCTGCCCTATGCGCGACAAATGCGCCAAAGTAGCTCCTGCGCCTTTTTGGGCATTAAGCTTCACAAGGTTTTCACCACGTGTTTTGATCCGCGTGTGCCGGCCACATTTGAGGTGCCATTAACATTGAACAGCACTGCAAGTGTGAGCAGAGAGTAGCAATTATATCATGGGAAGAAGGCTGCTCCATCCCTGATACACTAGACAAAAGATATCTCCCATGGGACTTAGTTGCAGCAATAGAAATCACACAATTATAAATTGGTGTATAAAAAGTAAAAAAAACCTTTTATTGAACAACAGGTTTAAAATTGGCTGGTCTAGACACTTCATGTCCTGATTTTATACGATTCCTACAATATACATAAACTGCAGAGATACATGAAATTATTAAAATAAATTGCACATCCACCAAGTCAATCCAACGCGTTTCAACTTATACAAAGTTTTCATCAGGGGATAAGGAAGTGGAAGCAATCAAAGATATGAACATGACTGGATGTCCAGACCGACAGGTAATGGCTCAGTGGTGCAGACCGCACAGGTCTCAGCCCAACCCAGACCTCTAACCCCACAGAAGATCAATGGTTATCAAGGAGAAGGCAACAGGGGCGGCTTGCTCGCATTCACTAATGGAAGAGTAAGAGGCCAGCTGGATGGTAGATAACTGCAGCAAAAGGAGAGTAATCTCCTAAAAAAAGGCATCCAGCATGGGTTGACAGTATGGACTCCACTGGCCTCTTACTCTTCCCTTAGTGAATGCGAGAAGCCGCCTCTGTTGCCTTCCTTCATAGCCATTGATCTTCTGTGGGGCTTGAGGTCTGGGTTGGGCTGAGACCCATGTGGTCTGCTCCACTGAGCCATTACCTGTCTGTCTGGACATCTAGTCACGTTCATATCTTTGATTTCTTCCACTTCCTTATCCCTGATGAAGACTTTATATAAGTTGAAACGCGTTGGGTTGACTTGGTGGATATGCAATTTATTTTAATAATTTCACGTATCTCTGCAGTATATGAATATTGTAGGAATGGTATAAGATCAGGATGTGAAGTGTCTAGACCAGCCAATTTTTAACCTGTTGTTCAATAAAAGTTTTTTTACTTTTTATACACCAATTTGTAATTGTGTGATTTCTATTGCTGCAACAAAGTCCCATGGGAGATATCTTTTGTCTAGCACTGCAAGTGTGATGCATGGTTTTCATGCGTTCCTTGAACGTGCACAAAAACTCACGCTTTGCCCAATGCAGTCCTAACACAAATCTTATGGCTTCAGTGTGTGCTATAAAAAAATGACATGTTGCATTTTTGCTCAATGTAGCATGTTTCGACGCGCTGCCACCCACGTTTGCAACGCACAGCACCACGAACATTATGCACACCTTAACACGCACACACTGGTGTGAATGAACCCTGGGGGGGGGGATTCCTCACTTTAGAGAATTTTTTTTCACTTCCTGTTGGACAGAAAAGGTAGAAAAATCTCTCCAAATGGGACATGGATATATATAAAAAATAAAAATATGACGGGAAACTCTCCATCTAATTCTCATTTGTACGACACCCCTGCTCCACGTCTGCAATCTCCATAAGGCTCCATTCACTACTGCAGGTGTGACCAAATGCAGGCGCGTTCTTCGCACGTTCATTTCAATGGAAGTCCGTGACTCTTTTTCAAAAAATTGCGCCGCACTGTTTGCAGGAGCATGAGGGGGACATTAAGAATTTATCGCACCGCCCTGCGTCTGCTAAATAGCATGGCGTTTCTCTGCGTGTTGGTCTGGGCTCAGAGGAAGTGAGCCAATCGCCAATGATGTTGGCGATCAGTCTGAGAACACCTAGTGGCCGAATAGAAATACCGCAGGGGAAATCTCTGGTTTGAAGGTGAATATTGCAACAAAAGCTGATTTTGTTATTTTATATTTGAATGAGCCATTCACTTTTGTTTCGTTATTTTTGCTGTAAAATTGAGTCTATAACAACTTAGAATTTGTACACCAATGTTTCCCTTTAATATGCAAGCATGGTGGCTGTTGGAGCAATTCTGGTGTGCCTGTGACAAGTGGATAGATGACCCCCCCTCGCCCCTTTGTTGAGTAAATTGCATCATGTAATTACAGACAGTAGACAGTGACATTTGATTATGAGCATTAGACAGCGAGCGTGTATGACATAATCCGCAGAGTCATGGAATACCCCAGAGAGTGAAATCAGAGCGACGGCTGACAATTTTTACACTGAACCGCGGCATCAAACACTGGCGTGCTTTTATACTCTATTATACATTTACCATGTGTACAATATGCTGATAATTACAACCTTATCATTATCATTTTTTTTTTTGGTGTAACAGGTACAGATGAGGGGATATGATTTAACTTGAAGAATCCTGTGTGATCTTCCAGGCAAACCTGCCTATTCCCTCTCTTCCAGCCTTCCATAGGTGGTCAGGTCACCAATCTTTTTTTTTCTTCAATGCATTGCCTGCTTCTTTAAGGGGTATTAACAGCTCAAGGTCCTTGTTGCAGCACTGCCTGTTATAGGGTGACAACACTCAAGTCCTGTCTCCTGGTTATGCTCCAGGGTTGTCACTTGCAATAGAAGTTTTTTTCATTGGAAGTGAAGTCGCACAGAAATGTCTGTGAAGGTTTTCACATTGCGGCATTGCAGACCTATAAGAAGCCAAGAGCTGACTCCCATCAGACTCCACCTTTAAATAAAATATGACTTTCGGGTGGACTGACCCTTTAAAGGGGTGTGTCTTTTGCCAAAATAATGTGTGCTAAATGTTGCCCTACTTTCCCATGAGCAAAATTGAGAGTATTTATTTCTCAAAAATGTTGGCAAAAATTGGAAGATTTCAGCAAAATTACATCATTTTGGGGAAATGTAGTAAGTCGATGGCAATTGCCATATTAAGGTGTTTTTTAGTAATTTTTCAGGTACAATGAACTTTAAGGCAAGTTTCAAACTGCAAGCACTACCATGGACCTGTTATTGAAGCTTTTTTTTTTCATTACAGTGCTCAGATGGTTTTATATATGTGTTTGGGTGTGGTAAAATGCATGTCCATGATGCTTTGGCGATATGCTTTAAAGACACATTCCCTTTAAAGTGGTTATAAACCTCTGAAATGAAAAAATGAACAAAGCATATCCTTCTCTAGTGTGTATTTACATCAATCTAAAGCACTTATGTCGCTTACATACTACCGGACTTTCCGTCAGCGTAGACTCTGGCGGTCTTTCCGACGGAGTTCCGCTGAAACGGACTTGCCTACACACGATCACACCAAAGTCTGTTCGTTTAGAACGCAATGATGTACGACGTGATTAGAAAAAGGAAGTTCAATAGCTAGTAGCCATTAGCTGCCCTTGCGTCGTTTTTGGTCCGTCGGACTAGTATACAGGCGAACGGTTTTCCCGATAGGTATTGAGTCCGTTGGAAAGATTTGAAACATGTTCTATTTCTAAGGTCTTTCAGAATTTTAGAAAGAAAAAGTCAGATGAAGCCCACACATGATCGGAATGTCCGATAGAATGATTCCGTCGAACCTTTTCTGCCAGAAAGTCCGGTCGTGTGTACATGGCATTAGTGTGATTTACAGTGGTGGCTGGTGCTCCATCGGTCATGGGGGGGGGGGCAGATGGACCTGACCATGGTCCACCTGGCAGTAGAGTAAAATGATGAGGGTTATGTTGCCATTGCTATGGGTAACTGGAGCAGTGTTGGGTGCAAAAGCAGCCCACGAGCGGGAAACTATGGTAACTTGCCAGGGTAACGGAGAACCCTGGTAGTGAGAGGGTTTGCGAACTTAACCCCCTCCCTAACAATCCATGCCCCAAACGTGGGACTGATATAAAGGCACAGGGTATCCTATGGGGTATCTGGCTCAATGAGTAGTCTAGGGGTTGCCTTTTTAAGTTTTTTTGCTTTATAACTTGGATAGAGCACAAGGAGCTGTGGAATACTCCAGAATGTTAAACAGTAGTAAGAGGATACCCTTGACTAGTGTATTCCAGATGTACCCACCTACTACCTCTTATCGCTATACCATTTTACTCTGACCCCTTTTACTTCTTATCTTAATTAACGAGACCACACCAACTTGCTGGAGTATAAACTGGCCACAACAGCCTTTTTATTAAACAAAATGAATAAATAACTCCAATAACTTAAAGTATAAAAATACCATATAACTTCAGTGCAAACGACATATTATTAACCGCAATCTGTTGGTCAATGGCAGAGCTACCCCCTTTTACCACATATCAAAACAATACACTGCGGGAACCATTTCCAACTTGATAGGCCTCCAGCTGTGCCGCTCGGAGACAACCCCTTGCCCGCAGTGTAAACATACCGGTATTCCCATTTCGGGAATACACCGGAGGGGCCATACTATCGATGACCCCCCACCCCTTTTACCACATTTGTTTACTGCTACCGCCACCGACCAACAGAAACAACACAGCCAACCCCCCAGCTGTCATGACGACCTCTTCTTCCGAACCTGAAAAATAAACACACACGTTAACCACACTAAAACAGACCTAAAAAGGGAGGGAGGGTGGGAAAATCTGCCTCCTCGTGTCTTTCCTCGATCCACTGACCCAGAGCAAAACTCCGCCCCTCCTTTTGTATGGCCGCTCCCCTCAAGTTTCCTGCTGCCTCCGCCCCCCACCAAAACACAACCCAGGTTAACCCTGTGTGTCACTAGACACACTGTCATGCCCGGCCCTGCACTATTCTTTTCCTTCTTTGACGTTCCGGGCCTCACTTGACTAGTGTATTCCAGATGTACCCACCTACTACCTCTTATCGCTATACCATTTTACTCTGACCCCTTTTACTTCTTATCTTAATTAACGAGACCACACCAACTTGCTGGAGTATAAACTGGCCACAACAGCCTTTTTATTAAACAAAATGAATAAATAACTCCAATAACTTAAAGTATAAAAATACCATATAACTTCAGTGCAAACGACATATTATTAACCGCAATCTGTTGGTCAATGGCAGAGCTACCCCCTTTTACCACATATCAAAACAATACACTGCGGGAACCATTTCCAACTTGATAGGCCTCCAGCTGTGCCGCTCGGAGACAACCCCTTGCCCGCAGTGTAAACATACCGGTATTCCCATTTCGGGAATACACCGGAGGGGCCATACTATCGATGACCCCCCACCCCTTTTACCACATTTGTTTACTGCTACCGCCACCGACCAACAGAAACAACACAGCCACAGCCCGAAAGGATGAAACCTTATCCTTAAGGGCCCCTCCACACCCTCAACGCCCTTTGGATTCCATCCTGCAACCCCATGGTCCACAAATCTATCCCCACATCCGTGAGGTGAACACCATCCCTGCGTAAATAAAGGCCAACATTAATCTCCAGCTCTCTATGCCTTATCACCATACCCCCCTGTTGCACCAAAAACCTCCCCACTACCTTGTTAACGCGTATTCGTGCTTTGTTAAGCCGTGCAACAGATCTTGCCATCCGCCAGGTGGTTCGAGCCACCATGTCGGACCATAACAGAAGTGTATTAGGAAAAATCGTGCGGATATATAACAAATCCGACTTAACATCTGCCATTAATGCTCTGACCGTACGTACCCCTAGATCATTTCCTCCTGCGTGAATGACCAACACATCTGGTGGTCTGTCTAACCACGCATAACGTTCTACTTCTGGAACAACTCTACTCCACATCATACCCGGTCTCCCCAGCCACCTGATATAAGCCTCTCTCCTTGATATTCCCAGCTGCCGCCCATCGGGTCTCGCATCACCTCTCCGGGCCCCCCAACACACGTAAGAGTGCCCAAGAATCCAAACAAGGCGTGGAGCACCTCCTTCTGAAATGAAAAGATCACAAACCAAGGCATCGTTATTTATAATGAACTTGACAAGAACCCCCACTTACCCGGACTTTCTCTTTTTATATTATTTTATTTTTTTTTTTTTTTTTTTTTTTTTTATTCTACAATCAGCTGAGGTCGTATGTAGGTGCGGAACCTTCTCGATTCCCATCTACCGATCCTCCTCACGGCTGCCTCATCCAACCCACATCTGGCAGCTTCGGTAGCCGCCCCAATGCGGAAGGAGTGTGAAGCGTAAGCCTTCCCATCCAAACCCAACTTCATCAAACATTTTCTAAATACTGCTACAAATTGAAACCTAGATAAATAGGACCCGTCCTCATGACGCAAAAATGGTCCCCCACCCGTCGGCCTCACTCGTGCCAATTCCTCGACCGCCCTTACCGGGCATACCGTGGATCCAGGCAGAGCGAACAACCATACGTCTACCCCCTTCCCCGACTGATCAGTCTTTGACCTCCGCAATCGCTAAACACACTTTATCCCTGTGTGACCTAACGTCCTTTTGCCAAAATGCCACCCGCAGTCCCCCGTGTCGGGCTAACCAATTCCCCAATCCTGAACGCTCCAAAAAACGCTAATGAAAAAGCTGCTGTAAACAGCAAACGTTCATAACTAGAAGAACATATTGACCCTAACTGCCCGCAAATGGACATCAGGTTTGCAAAAGTGACGGGCCTTCTTGTATCTTTTCCTTTTTTTCCTTTTTTGTACCCCTTGAGGGCTTGCCTAACCCAAAAATCCTTCGTCCAGTCCTCCCTCCTTTGTAACTTGAAAAGAAATGACAAAGCCGCCATCTTCTTTTCAATAGACGAAACCGCAACCCCGTTTTCTATATGTCTGGACGCAAAATACAAGACCAGTAGTCTCACCTCGGACCCATCCTTCTCCACCCCAGCTTCTTGTATTAGATCTGCCCATTCTCTCCATACCTTCACATATGCCATCCAAGTTGAATTACTCACTGATTGCTGGATCCATCCTGCGGCGACTCCAATGCCAGCTCCCAAATCCACTCCGGGCAAGGAATCCCTTCCTTCTCTGCCGCAGGAGCTAGTTCCCTGAACTTGTCCCACTGAAAGCGAGACAGCGAATCAGCCAAGGAGTTGTCAATTCCCGGTATGTGTACAGCATATATAAAGATATTCAATTGCAAGCACCGTAATACCAACTGTCGCATCAGCCTAATGACGGGTTGGGAAGACGCTGACATGCGATTGACCACCTCCACAACCCCCATATTATCGCAATTAAGCCTCAACTTTAAATTCTGGCAGGACCGCCCCCATAACTCAATAGCCAGCACCACTGGAAACAGTTCCAACAGTACCAGGTTACGAAGAAGCCCTGCCTTCCCCCATGATTGTGGCCAAGGTTCGGCGCTCCATTGCCCCTGAAAATATGCTCCGTAACCCGTAGAACCCGCCGCATCCGTAACTAGCTCCACGTCAAAGTTACTTACCGGACCTGACATCCACACTGCTCTTCCGTTATACACTGACAGAAATTGATACCATACCTTCAGGTCCTCACGATGCTCCCGAGTCAACCTGATAAAATGTGTAGAGGCTTTAACTCCCGCCGTGGCTGCGGACAGCCTTCTACAAAACACCCTACCCATAGGTATGATCCTACAAGCAAAATTTAGCTTACCTAGCAATGACTGCAGGGTCCGCAATTGCACCTTCCGCATGCCATGCATCTCCCGGATCTCCTTCTGCAAATCCACAAATTTTTCTTGCGGTAACCTGCATTCCATTTGTATCGTGTCGATAACGATACCCAGGAAACTAATCTCAGTTGTCGGGCCTTCTGTTTTCTCAGCTGCCAATGGCACACCGAACCTTTCCGCAATGTGCTGCAACGTGGACAATAAAATCGCACACACACTGGAGGAAGGAGGACCTATACAAAGGAAGTCATCCAAGTAATGGATAACCGAGTCCAGCCCTGACACATCCCTAATCACCCACTCCAAAAAGGAACTAAATGCTTCGAACATGGCGCAAGAAATGGAGCAACCCATGGGCAAACATTTATCGACATAAAACTGTTCTTGCCAATGGCAACCCAGCAGCCTAAAGCTGTCCGGATGCACTGGGAGAAGCCGAAACGCCGCTTCTATGTCGGATTTTGCCATCAGTGCCCCCTTTCCGTACCTCCTAACCCACCGCACCGCTGCATCGAATGAAGTATAGGATACAGCGCAGGCATCAGGGTCAATGAAGTCATTGACCGAGCCCCCTCTTGGAAAGGATAAATGCTGAATTAACCGAAACTTATTAGGTTCTTTTTTGGGGACCACCCCCAGTGGGGACACGACTAAATCCGGTAGTGGCTTCTCCTTGAATGGCCCTACCATGCGGCCTAACGCCACTTCTTTTGCCAATTTTTCGCTCACCACCCCCGAGTGTTGCCATGCTGATTTTAAATTCCTTGCCATGGGGGGAACCGCCTCCAATGTGCATGGTATTTTGAACCCCTCCCTAAAACCTGCAGTGATTAGCGATGCCGCTTCCTTATCCGGATACTTACTTAGGAAAGGCAGCATCCTTTCCACCTTCACCGGCGTCATCCCTCTTGTTAGCAGGCTCCCCGGTACGTTTCCCTTTTTTGAAGCATCTGGCAAATGTGTGGGCTCCCCCGCACCCTGAGCATTCGTGCTTGAATTTGCACGAACCCCCAAACTTACAGTTGCCTTCGTTGTATTGCCAACACACTCCCCATTTTTTACCGGCCGGTAGTCCTGGGGAGTGTGTACCCCCGGCCCCCCCTTGAAAAAACTGAGGCGAGGCCTTGGCCGAGGACATCAGTCTCATCCACAGACTAATGTCCTTATGGTCCCAACGCAGGGCCGGACGAACCGCTCTGCGTTGCCGGAACTGCTCGTCATAGCGCAGCCAAGCCGTTCCCCCATAAACTCTGTGAGCCTCTCCGATAGCATCCATATAACAAAACAACCCTGAACAATGTTCAGGATTCTTTTCGCCAATGACGCTGGCCATGATAGCGAACGCTTGTAACCAGTTAACAAACGTCCTTGGAATCAACCTGTATCCCCTCTTCTCCTCCTCTTCCTTCTTGGAGTCATCGGGCCTAACCCTGTCCAAGTTAAACTTTTCCAACGGCAACAAGGAAAAGATTTCCACATACTCCCCTTTTTGAATTTTTTCCCGCACCTCCTGTTTCAGATGCGCACCCAGCGGGCCCTCAAAACAGACGTATACCTCGCATTTCGCTGCGTCCGCGATCCTGACAATGTCCGTTCTACCCATAGCCTCCGCTGCCCCTCTTTCCCCCATCCTTTCCTTACTGACCCCCGATTCCAGGGTCTTGTCAGCAGACGCCCCTGAAGTGACTTCTACCTCCCCCCCCGCGGACACACCCCCGCCAGTCCCTTGCGCTCCTTGCGATGCTGAACTCGTGGTCGCCTGAGGAGGTTGTTCCCCAAAGCGCCCCACTAGTGCCCTCAGGCCCTCCAACAGCTCCTGAAGTTGTCCCCCTGACCCCGAACTGGCGGATCCTGGTCCCGCCAATTGGTGGTCCTGGCCCTGTCCCTGCAAATGTGGCGGGTAGGCGGCTACCCCTGCCGTACCCGAGGTAGCCATGGCCCATATACTTTGTAACTCATTGGTGACAGAAAAATTATTACTGGACTTACCGGGCCGACCCGGAGACCTCCCGACAGCCGCTGATCTGGTTTCCACCGCCGTATCTTGTGGGCGTGTCTCCACCTCACCTTCTTCTGACTCCTCATCATCCGACGGGTCCCCTTGAGATGGGCTTGCCGGCGTAGTGAGCCCCCCAGGCGCGTCTCTCCTGGAGGCCGTGTGTCCCCGCTGGGACCCGATCTGTCCGACCTCCGAAGCCCCGCCTCTCGACTGGAGTCCGCGCTGCCCTGGAGTGACTGACACCCGTCCGGCCTGATCAATCTTCTGGCCTTCCCTCTGCAGCTCTCTCCCAACGCCAGGTGACCGATGCCCACCTGCGGTGCCGGTCCGACTTCTAGTTACGGCCCTGGACGCCGCTGCAGCTGTCCTCTCCCTTCTGTCCTCCCCCCTCGGCTCGTGCTGAGCTGCTGGGGGGTTCGCTCGCTCTCGCCTAGGCCCTGTAATTGTGCCACCGGCGCCATGTTGCCTCGTAGCCCCGCCCACCGCGCCGTGGTCCCGGCGTGTGTTCCGCCCGGTCCCAGCAGCGGCCGTCGGGTGACTCCTCTTGGCCGGTGGGGCTGACTGTTCTCCCCTAGGGCTTCGTGCCTGGCGACCCGATCGGCCACCGGGTCCCGGCGAATAACGCGCCGGAGGCCGCGACCTCCGCGCACGCGCAGTCCCCTCACCTGCCTCCGCCGAACCGCCAGCCTCAGTATCGATGATCCCCGCCACCTGGCTATGGAGCCACTCCGGTCCCCTGGACGCCGCTGCCTGCCGCAAATGAGCCAGGATCAGATCAATGTCGGCCATAGCTGTAGAGGAGCAGAGAAAATCTGCCTCCTCGTGTCTTTCCTCGATCCACTGACCCAGAGCAAAACTCCGCCCCTCCTTTTGTATGGCCGCTCCCCTCAAGTTTCCTGCTGCCTCCGCCCCCCACCAAAACACAACCCAGGTTAACCCTGTGTGTCACTAGACACACTGTCATGCCCGGCCCTGCACTATTCTTTTCCTTCTTTGACGTTCCGGGCCTCACTTTCTTCTGCAACTACTCCTTAGAAAAGTCCCTTTGCAATCGCTCTGGAGATTGACAGCACTGGGATACCATAAGCAATGGTCCCTGCCAGGTGAGCCTCAGTCTTATGCCGCGTAGGCACGAGCGGACTTTACGGCAGACTTTGCCCGGCGGACTGGATTTCGTCAGACAATTCGATCGTGTGTGGGCTCCAGCGGACTTTGTTTTCTCAAAAGTTGGACAGACTTAGATTTGAAACATGTTTTAAATCAATCCGTCGAAATCGAGTCCGGTCGAAAAGTCCGCTCGTCTGTATGCTTGTTCGACAAACAAAAAGCCACGCTAGGGCAGCTATTGGCTACTGGCTATGAACTTCCTTGTTTTAGTCCGGTCGTACGTCATCACGTACAAATTCGACAGACTTTGGTGGACTGTGTGTAGGCAAGTCCGTTCATTCAGAAAGTTCGTCGTAAAGTCCGTCGAAAAGTCCGCCGGGCAAAGTCTGCCGTAAAGTCCGCTCGTGTGTACGCGGCATCAGTGTAACAGGGGGCTTAACAACAGCAGCATTCACCAAGATCTTGCACTCAGGTTTGTACTCACAAGTCCTTGGGTACTTGGATGCCTCCCTGGCAGACAGTTGTTTAGTGGACTTTCCTGACTGGATCTTAGGTGAAATCCCCCTTCTCTGAAAGTAGGGCCCCCAGCCCTAGATTAGCCACAGCCTTGCTGAGTTCTTGATACAGGTGCTGGGTTGCCTGGGAGGGCGGCAGGCCTCTGGGCTGGGTGCTTCTCCTACTGAACAAGGACAGAGACTGCTCAAGCCCCATACTATTTATATAATCTGCAACCACCTACTGGGCATGCCTCCCTAGGGATTAGCTGAGACTCCATAAATATTTAAAGCGGTTGTATACCCACACTGAAAAAAAAAACTGTAAGGCAAAGGCATAATGAGCTAGTATGCAGTGCATACTAGCTCATTATGAAATACTCACCTTGAAACGAGGCCTCAGCATCTGATCCCAGTCCACGCCGAGGGAGCTGACATGTTCCCCCTGCGTTTCTTCCGGGGATGTGCAAGAAGTAAACAAAATCTTAGAGGCAACCCGAGGTCAGGACAGGTTGTGGTCCTGATAAGCTGGTTCAATTCCAGGAGTCAACAGTGGAAGTGGGGGCACGGCCGCATCGTGTGACACCCGCCATAGGGGTGACACCTGTGGGCAGCAGCACCGCTCGCTAACACCACACAGTCCTCACCCCTACACAGCGCGAAGCGGAGCGGATAGAAGCCACCTCCTGGCTCCCCCTTCTCTCTGTTTACATCTACAGAGGAGGAGGGAGTCCGAGGGACCCATGCCGCTGTGCCTATCCCGCGCTGTTCTGAGGTCTGTAAAGTTTTTAATGTAATGCAAATGGACATGTGCTGGGGGGGCGCTATGGGAGGGGAGAGGGGGGTCTGCACTGAGGTGGGGTCTGCACTGAGGGGGTGTCTGCATTGATGGAGGAGGGAGGGGGGTCTGTACTGATGAAGTGGGGGTCTGCACTGAGGGGGGTCTGCACTGATGGAGGAGGGGGGAGTGCACTGATGGAGGGGGGGTCTGCACTGATAATGGGGGGGTCCGCACTGATGGAGGGGGGTCTGCATTGAGAGGGGTCTACACTGATGGAGGAAGGGGCGTGTGCACTGAGGGGGGGTGTGCACTGATGAAGGAGGGAGGGGGGTCTGCACTGATGGTGGAGGGGTCTGCACTGATAAAGGGGGGTCTGCACTGATGGAGGGGGGATCTTCACTGAGGGGGGTCTGCACTGATGGAGGAGGGGGGCTGTGCACTAATGGAGGAGGGAGGGGGGTCTGCACTGAGGGGGGTTTGCACTGATGGAAGAGGGGCTGCACTTATGGAGGGAGGGTCTACACTGATGGATGGGGGTCTATACTGATAGCGGGGGTCTGCACTGAGGGAGGTCTATACTGATGGATGGGGGTTTGCACTAAGGGGAGTCTATACTTATGGATGGGGGGTCTGCACTGAGGGGGGCTATACTGACGGAGGGGGATCTATACTGCGGGAGGGGGGTCTGTACTTAATAGGGGGGGTCTATACTGAGAGAGGGGGGTCTGTACTGAGGGGGGACTATAGTTGGTGGAGGGGGGTGACACCAATTTTTTCCGCACCAGGTGACACCAACCCTAGTGCCGCCACTGGGAGTCAAACACAGGAAACAGGAACACGGGTAACAGCTGCAGATCAGACAGCAACCTCCTAGTGCATCTGCTGCACTTATATAGGGTATTTGGCACCAGTGTTAGTGGCGAATGCACACGCACCTGTGCAACACAAGACGGGCGCCTGTGCATTTGCGCGTGCTTCAGAACTTCCACTGCACTATGGCCAGTGCATCCCGGACACATGATTGGTGTCAGTGGGAGAAATAGTGGCCTGTTATTGGTGTCAGTGGGAGGAATAGTGCCCTATTGTTGTATTAGCTGTAGGAATTATGCCCCACTGTTGGTGTCAGTGGAAGGAATAGTACCTTGTGTCTGTGAGAAAAATAGTGTCCCAAGGGCCAGATAAAGGCAAGCAAAGGGCTACAGCTTGGACACCACTGGTCCAGAGCCATCAACAACTGCTCCACTGATTACAGAGAGAGAAGCACAAAGAAAAACGAAATTTGCCTGACAGCCTAGCACCTAACGAGGAGGGTGCTACACTCAGCATCTGTAAAAAAAAAAAAAAAAAATCTTGCTGCAAAACTACCTCTTTTCTGGTGTTGTCCCCTACAGACTAACTGCTCTAGAAATCCAATGTCGCTTGTCTCCTATGGCCCCATTCCTGTAAACCCTGGTGGTAGGGTGACCACATTTTCAAACTGCCATTCAGGGACACCTCTACCCCCCCCCCCACCTAAAAAAAAAAAAGCTTGTGCTGTAACGAATCACAGTAAAGCCAGAGCGGCGGTTGCGCGCTCTACCCAGGTCCCCAAAAAAGGCCACTGCATCGCCATTTTTCCCACTGCCAGTACATGTCCTGGCCATCCGAGACCCGTTTTACTTTTTTACAACGCTGGCTCTAGACTGCCTTACAGTGATTAGACAGTACACACAAGTACTGTCAGTGAGTAAAGTGGCAATCTGGAGACAATTTTTGGGGGCATCAGATCGGCCCGGGTGGGGTGGCTGTGTCACTTTCATTCTCGGACACCGTATTGTCCTGGAATGAAGGAATGAAGGTGCCCAGAACCTGGGACAGACCTGCAAAATGCGGGACTCTCCCGGTCAATCCGGGACATGTGGTCACCCTACCTGGTGGTCATAGAGACACCTCTTCGGGTCACTCAACCACTCAAACGGATGTTGGCTCAAACGCGTCTTGCATACACACGGTCACACAAATCTTGACGGAAATTCCAATCGCCAAGAACTCTGTGACGTATAACACGTACGACGAGCCGAGAAAAATGAAGTTCAATAGCCAGCGCGGCTCTTCTGCTTGATTCCGAGCATGCATGGAACTTTGTGCTTCGGAATTGTGTACACACGATCGGAATTTACGATAACGGATTTTGTTGTCGGAAAATTTGAGATCCAGATCTCAAATTTTGTTTGTCGGAAATTCCGACGGAAAATGTCCGATGAAGCCTACACAAGGTCGGAATTTCCGACAACAGGCTCGTAGCGAACATTTCCCGTCGGAAAATCAGACCGTGCGTATGCGGCATTAGATTGAGTGGTGCTCATGCATCATTGGCCCAGAAGGAAGGTCCGTCTACCGTTGATGCCGTGACATTACTGGATCAGCCTGAATACTCTACAAATAGAGAGCGAATTGGGTGTTTTATAAAAAATAGATTGGGTCGGGCAGGAAAACTGGTTTTCCTTTTAATAAACCTGTATATCTAACAAATACTCAACATTTCAGGGCTTTTTATGTAATCAGGATTTCACTGATGCATATTTAAAACTACACAAATAATGTTGTTGAATTACATTTCAGCGGATCAGCAGCCTGGGATCACCGCTACGTTGATGTACTGTAAATAACGCTTTCTGTCTAATCTCCATGATCAGCGTATTTTATTTATTTTTTTCGTTTTTTTTTTTTTTTTGTTTAAATGAAAGATATTTATCCTTGCTGTAATTAACCCTTCTGCACGCCTTAAAAAAAAAAAAAATAACATCGGATTGCACTGCCAACCCCAAAGCCACTAAACATATAATGGTCTCATAAATATTTAAGCAGTCATCACACAGATAATGCACTGTAATCCATTAGTACTGTCTCTTCTTCGGAAAAAATCGCGGTGCTAAAATGGATGCGGTAAGTGCTAAAATCCCAGACTGAACAGACGGCTCGCTGACCGCTATGGGGATTTAACTCTAAAGCCCCGCCGCAGGTTGAATAATCCTGTTGTAGGTAATACTCGTGCTGGCACGCCGCTAAATGGGCGAACAAAAAAAAAAAAAAAAAAAAGACAAAGGCGGCGATTCGCGCACGCATTTAAATCATGAAACGCTGGGTGACTTCCATTTCCTCTCGCTCGCCGAGGGGTCATTCTTGACGCAGACAAGCCTCTTTGCTCGCAGTTCTCGCTTAACGTTATTGGGCTCTTTCCAAACGACCGTCTGTGTTATTTGTTTTTGACTTACGGCCTTCATCCGGCGAAGAAGCATAAAGGCGTGCCGCGACTGGCGATCCGGCTGCGTCGGATTCTTGTCAGCGGGTTCCCATTATCATTTTATGCTCCACGGGCTGGTCTGAATATTTAAATCAAAACACCCTTAGCTCAATAGGCAAAACGAGGGGAAACGGCGTGAGATTTGGGAGGACGCGGCGAGCCTAGCGATCGCCTGGAATTTATCGCCTTGTTGGAATGAGAGCGGTGTGATCATGCATATCCTAATTTCTGTGTTTGGGATAACTGAATATTGAAGTATTTATCTACTCCGCATCATAAAATTACGAAGGCTGCTGCACGGCGGAGAAAGAAATCGAAGGCTGTGCCTGTGATAAGAAAGTGGAACATCCAGGACTTTTCTGCAGAGTGGCGGTCCCCAGCCAGTGACTTGTGAACCCCATGCAATATGCAGTTACCCTCTGTGTTGCTTGCGGCAGGCTACTGGCAGATATTCATGTCTGTGCATCTGCTGCGATCTCTGGTTCTCATAACCATGAGGCATAGCACATATCTAATTTATATCATTTAATTTTATAAAGCCGAACTTCAGCCGAACAGTTAAATTTGCAGTTTAAATACATATATTGGAGCAATTTTAACTGCCAAAAGATTTGTATGCATGTCCATCCAGTCCTGAGATTCACACAGCCCCACCATAAAGCACAGCCAGGTAGATGAGCTGACTTTTTTTTGCTACAGCTAAGAAATACGGCTTGGTCACCTCCCCACCCCCAGCCTGTGAGTGGACAGTGAAGAAACAACAGGTTACTAGGTTGATCACATGTCCCGAATTACCCGGGACAGTCCCGCATTTTGCAGGTCTGTCCCAGGCACCTTCATTCTGGGACAATAGTTTCCGGGAATACAGTGGGGATCCGAGCTGTCACTGGAGATGAGGCTTAGGGGCCGCCCATTGTGTGTACACATTACATGTAACCGACACAGAGTAGCCGCACATCCCCGCCTAGGACATGTTCACACCCCCTCTCTGGCTGTAGCAGAGCCGCCGCCCCGCTGTATGACTCCTCATAGCGCGCTGCTCTCATCCCCTGCCCGCCAGGCTCTGGTGGTGTGTGTGTGTGTGTCGGTGCAGCACAGCCAAGCCCTCTGTTTCCACGAGGCTTCCTGAAATGGGCCAGGAGAGCGGCCCCTGAAAGGCGTGGCTAGATGGCCAGACGTCACTTCAGATGCCAACAGAATTTATACTGGAATAGAGAACACTTTTGAAAAATTTTCGGGACCAGTGACATTTATACAGCGATCAGTGCTAAAAAAATGCACTGATTACTGTATAAATTCTTTCAAATTTCAAAACCTCCATTTCAGGGAGAATAGTGACACTGGGACTTGTAGTTCTTCACTTTTGGGAGATGTGACCCCCCAAAAGTGAAGGACTACAGGTTCCAGCATGAACCCCTCAATGCTGAAGATGTGATGTCCCCACCGCCCACTTGTAGTCCTTCAATTCTGGGGGGAGAGTCAAATCCTTAGATCTCAGGGGTTCATGCTGGGACTTGTAGTCCTCCACTTTTGGGGATGTGACCCACCCAAAAGTGAAGGACTACAGGTCCCAGCATGAACCCCTCAGAGCTGAAGATGTGATGTGACGTTTTAGCGCCACATTAGCGCTGTTTAAGCTGCGCTTTTGCACTGCTTTTCGGCTGCTTGTAGGGCACTTTTAACTCCAAAAAAAGGGTTAGAAACTCCGTTTTGCGGCGCTTTGAAAGCGATGTCCATTCATTCCAATGGGCAGGGCATTTTGGGAGCGCTAAATACAGCGCTCCCAACCCACCCCAAAGATGCTGCTTGCAGGACTTTTCGGAACCTGAGTGTGAAAAGTCACACTGGAATAAATGGGAAGTGGTTTTCAGGCGCTTAGCAGAGGCTATTTCCAGAGCTAAAGCTCCCGAAAACCTCTCCAGCGTAAAAGGGGTCTTAAAAGAAAAAAAAAAAAGTTGACATTTTGATAAAAAAAAAAAAAAATCATTTGTTTATGCCTAAGAATCAGAAGTGACGTTTGAGGTTGCTTCGGTCCTCCAAGGGCATAGGGATGAGTGGGAACCATCTTGCCCTCACTCGACTTCCTGCCGCATCGGATGGCTTCTGGGTTTACCAACAGCTCCGGTAAGCCCAGAAATGACCGGGAAGTGGCAGGAGGGGGGGCACCTCTACTGCTGGCTCTATAAGTGATCCCACAGTGAATCCACCCATGGGACATGGGACCACTTTGATCCGATGCCAAATCACCCACAGTAAAAAAATATGGGGTTATGGAAGCAACCTGCTGCCATAACACTGGTATTTACCGCGGGCGGTTGGCAAGTGGTTAACCGCTTCCGGACCAGCCGCTGCAGTTATACTGTGGCAGGTTAGCTCCCCTGCGCAAGCTGTTGTAGCTGTACGTCGGCTCTTTAAGATGCCTCTGGCGGCAACGCACCCGAAGCGTTTCCCTGGAGCCAATGCGAGTGCCCGGCGGGTGCGATGACCACCGGGCACCCGCGATCGCTCGTGACAGAGCGAGAACCGGGATCTGTGTGTTCAAACACTCAAATCCCGGTTCTGTCAGAGGAGAGGAGACAGATCGTGTGTTCATACTAAGTAGTTAGAACACACACTAGAGAACACAGTTAACCCCTTGATCGCCCCCTAGTGTTAACCCCTTCCCTGCCAATGACATTTATACAGTAATCAGTGCATTTTTTTAGCACTGATTGCTGTATAAATGTCACTGGTCCCAAAAATTTTTCAAAAGTGTCCGATGTGTCCTTCGCAATGTTGCAGTCTCGATAAAAATTGCAGATCACCGCCATTACTAGTAAAAAGAAAAACTAATATGTAAAAATGTCATAAATCTATCCCCTATTTTGTAGTTGCTATAAATTTTGCGCAAACCAATCAATATATGCTTATTGCGATTCACTTTACCAAAAATATGTAGAAAAATATAAATCGGCCTAAACTGAGGAAGAAATTATCTTTTTTTTAAAATTGGGATATATATTACAGTAAAACCTTGGTTTGAGAGTAACTTGGTTTGAGAGCGTTTTGCAAGACAAGCACATTTTTTAATACATTTTGACTTGATATACAAGCGATATCTTGATATACAAGTAGCGTCATATCACAACTGAGTAAAAAAGAGAAGAGAGGCGCCTCTAAGTGTAGCAATGCGGTTACATTTAATGAAGGTACAACATTTAGCAACATATTGCTACACTTAGAGGCGCCTCTCTTCTCTTTTATACTCTGGAGCTCCTGATGGATTTTGCTTCTAATCCCCTTGTGGAGACTTCCATTTGTGGATGGGCATTTTATGGTTACACAACCCATCACATTGCTATAATCTTTTTATATGTACTATAAACTGAAGGACCTATGAATAAATGGTTGTGAGTTTCCATTATTTCTTATGGGGAAATTTGCTTTGATATACAAGTGCTTTGGATTACAAGCATGTCTCCGGAATGAATTATGCTCGCAATCCAAGGTTTTACTGTATAGCAAAAAGTAAAAAATATTGTGTTTTTTTTTTTATTAAATTGTCACTTTTTTTGTTTATAGCGCAAAAAATTAAAACCGCAGAGGTGATCAAATACCACCAAAGAAAGCTCTATTTGTGGGAACAAAATGATAAAAAAATTTGTTTGGGTACAGTTTTGCATGACCGCGCAATTGTCAGTTAAAGCGTCACAGTGCTGTATCGCAAGAAATGGCCTGGTCATTAAGCAGGAAAATCTTCCAGGGCTAAAGTGGTTATAAACCCTTTCATATAGCCAGTGAAGTGACTGGCCTTAGGTGATACAAAGAGATTAAACAAATCCCCCTACATAAGTTGGACCTGCAGTCTTCTCTTCTCTACATCCATTCAAAGTACAGAATTTTTAAGCTTGTCTGAGCTGTCAGGAAAAAGGGGGATGGAGAGCTGAAGTTACACTCTGCAGAGCTCAGTGAGGAGAGCTCTGGGAGCTGATTGGAGGGAAGGGACACACCCCCTTCACACAGCACACAGAAGGAGATCTGAGGCTGTCAATCAGCTGGAGGTCCCTCCCCTGTTACCTTTTTTCTCTCTGTGTCAGGAAAACTCATCAGAAGTGACTCATGCTGATAGCAGAGGAAGGAAGCAGCAGACAGAAATGACACTTAATGCTTGTAATTGAGACAACTACACACTATAGAGGGATATGCTTTGTTAATATTTCATGTCTGAGATTTACAACGACTTAAACACCTTCCCTCCTGGCCTAAAGCAGAATGGTGGCTGGGCGGTGTCTTTAAGATCCTGACTGGATGTCATATGACGTCCTTCACGCACACCGCTCGTGCAGGCCCCGGGGACGCACAGTGTGGCAATCGGCGGGGAGCTGTGTCTCTGGGACAAAGCGCATCACTGATCAGGGTAAAGAGTTGATGGTGTAGGCTCTTTACCATGTGATCGACTGTGTTATCAAACAAATGCCGGTTATCAGCATTTCCTTTCCTCAGTGTCTGAGGAAGGGAAAGCCGATAACTGGCTTTCCAGTTACAGGGGACATTTACACTTATAATCAGGACACTGATCATCAGTCCACCCCTTAAGATCAGCATATCAGTGTCCATTAGTGCACCATTGCAGTGCCCATCAGTGCCGCATATCAGTGCCCATCAGTACTGCCTTATCAGTGCAGCCTCATCAATGCCCATCAGTGCAGGTTATCAGTGCCCATCTGTGCCGCCTATCAGTGCCCATCAGTGCCGCATATCAGTGCCCATCAGTACTGCCTTATCAGTGCAGCCTCATCAATGCCCATCAGTGCAGGTTATCAGTGCCTATCTGTGCCGCCTATCAGTGCCCATCAGTGCCGCATATCAGTGCAGCCTCATCAGTACCCATCAGTGTCACCTCATCAGTGCCCATCAGTGCAGACTATCAGTGCCCATCAGTGCAGCATATTAGTGCCCATAAGTGCAGACACATCAGCCCACATCAGTGAAGGAGAAAACTTACTTACTTACAAAACTTTATAACAGAAAACTTTTTTTTTCAAAATTTTTAGGATTTTTACTTTGTGTAGCAAAAAATAAAAACCCCTGTGGTGATTTAATACCACCAAAAGAAAGCTCTATCTGTCTCAAAAAATGATAAGAAATTTCATATCGCTACAGTGTAGCATGACCGCGCAATTGTCATTCAAAGTGTGACAGCACTGCAAGCTGAAAATTGGCCTGGGCAGGAAAGGGGTAAAAGTGCCCTGTATTGAAGTGGTTAAAATACTTCCCTTATGGTGTCTAGCGCTTTGACTGCTTGCCAGCTTCCTTGTTCATGTGATTACTATAGGTCTGCCTTTCTTGTTACTGACCCGGATTGCCTGACTCTGCTTATTCCTGTCACTTGCCTTGACTTCTGTCTGAACACTAACTACTATTGCTTGCCACCTGCCTTGACCTCCGCCTGATTCCTGACCTCTTGCAATACCGATATCCTATCTGCACAGGGTATCCATACTCTTCCTACAATCACTTGGTGAGGCAATACTGAAGGCTGTGATCTGGTGTTATTTTGCAGCAAAGTAGCCCAGGGGCCACAAGGGTGTCCAGCCCACCACTGCAATGTGCTCTGGTGAAAACCAAGGTGCCACTTAGACCCCGTACCTCAGGTGAGTACGTGTTACCTTCCAGGGTTGTGACAGTCATAGGATGCTCAAGTCTTAAAGCCCATCATCAGCACTTTGTTCTGAACCAATGGCTTTTTTGGAAAAGCCACAACCAAGGATATTGAGTCCAGGGTGGTAAGTTGTCTCGTTCCATCACAAATCCTTAAAGCAAGGGGTACATTTCTCATTCTGTTATAGTGGGTGGAACCTTGCCTATCATTTCTTTTCGCCCCCTAGTCCAACTATGTATTAAGAACTGCTAGTTTACAGCACAGATGCGGTCTAATATTATAGAGCCATTTATTCCAAACTGCATGTCGCCATTTCAGGCTTGTTGGCCATTATCCGTACATTGTATGGAGGCAATCATTTAACCAAAAGGTCCTCCACTGTACCAGTTTGAAGCATCAAGCATCATTGCTATGTAGCACCCTCCTAGTTAGACTGCTAGGTACATTTAGATTTTTGGGCTCCTTCTGTAATAAGGGGAGCAATGATTGTTTGCTTTAGTCCAGGGGTTCATATGCTTGAGAGTTTGATCACTTCCCACTGCCTCTAGAAGAAATTTCTAGATCTTAGGGAGGCAGAATTCAAATGTTCACTCTGAATATTGAGCAGGGCCCAGCCAATCCCTGGGGAGGTGTGCCCAGATGGTGATGGGCATCTGTTAAATAGTCTGGAGCCTTGATGAGAGGGTCTTCTTCCCTGTATGGGAATGGATCTGTGTGCTTCAGGGGGCTGCTTGCCCCTGGAGCCCATTCAGAACTGGAGGACTAAACTACAAGGGACTGATCCTATGGACTCACTCTGCCCCAGGATCTGTGAGTAGTATCTCTAATTGTGCTAAAACTGCTTCATGCTCCCCAGTTGTGATCCTATAGACTGTATAAGTCTACTGCTACTTGTGCTAAGGCTAGTTCGAGGTCCTCAGCTGTGAATTATAGACTGTTCCAATCTTCTGCTACTTGTGCTAAGGCTAATTCATGGTCCCCAGCTGTGAACCTATAGACTGTTCCAGTCTTCTGCTACTTGTGCTGAGGCTAGTTCATGGACCCCAGTTGTGAACCTATAGACTGTTCCAGTCTTCTTCTTCTTGTGCTAAGGCTAGTTCATGGTCCCCAGCTGTGAACCCTATAGACTGTTCCAGTCTACTGCTACTTGTGCTAAGGCTAGTTCATGGTCCCCAGCTGTGAACCCTATACACTGTTCCAGTCTACTGCTACTTGTGCTAAGGCTAGTTCATGGACCCCAGTTGTGAACCTATAGACTGTTCCAGTCTTCTTCTACTGTACTTGTGCTAAGGCTAGTTCATGGCCCCAAGCTGTGAACCTTGTAGATTTTTCCAGTCTTCTGCTACTTGTGCTAAGGCTACTTCATAGACCCCAGCTGTAAACTTATAGACCGTTCCAGTCTTCTGCTATTTGTGCTAAGGCTAGTTCATAGTCCTCAGCTGTGTACCTAAAGGATGTTACAAACTGCCTTTACTTCTGCCACAGTTACTGAGTAGGAAGTGTCCTCTGCTTATCCCACACCCCTTTTACCCTCCCCTGTTACAAGTTCAGAAATAAATTACAAAAGAGTGTAGACTGTTCATTTGAGCCGGAGTGATTGAAATGCTGCTGTGGGCTTGGCTGCCTCTGCACTCTTGGGGGGGGGGGGGACCAGCGAAACCCAGCGGCACTTGTAGGGGTAGCGCTGCACCTAAAAGATTGCATTTGCAGGCCTCACTTCCAAATCCCAAGAATAAGTGGTTTATTTCTCATTTTGGGTTAGTGGGCAGAGCCAGGGAGATAATTCCTTTATGTCCCTTGGTCAGCTATGCACCCAGAAATTGTATACAACTGTTTCACACTTGCTGGTCATCATTAGTGCAGTGTATAATACATAGCTCCCAACTGTCCCTGATTTTGAGGCACTTCCCTGATTTGGAACAATGTCCCTCTGTCCCTCTTTCACCCTCATTTTCCCTCATTTTGGTCTGATCCATATAGTTGTATATAAAATGCACCTTTTATCTTTCAAAAAGTTTCCCAGTGCTAAACCTTTCATCCAAAATATAAATTGCTGCATTTGTAAGTTTTAAAAGCCAATATAAAGGAATAGTAGTGGTAAAAAAGCCCTTGTAGATTTAATTAAACCTTTTCTTGGTTAATTCTCCTTTAAGGGGGTGTGGCAGGGGCGTGTCCTATGCCTACATACGTTTGCCAGTAGGTGTCCCTCATTCCCCTCTCAAAATGTTGGGAGGTATGCATAATATTAGACTTCTATAAACCAAAGGTCCACCCACTATCCTAAAATGATTGATAAACCCCCTGTTTTTGGGATTTGTGATGGAAATGAGATATGGCGATACCTTCTGCATCCAACTGTGGTGTAATCAGGTTTACATAGGAAAGAAAGGCGATAGACCTAAGGGGAAGGAGCAGCCTGCAGCCAAAATGGACAGTGTAGATGTTCTATCTTTAAATTAGAACCCAAGTAAAGACTGTACATATGCACAGGAACATCTACAAAACGCATGCAGGATAGTAACTAGGTAATTTCTGCACACTGGGTGTTCTTCAGTTTTATATGTGTACTGTATTGATTTATTTATGTTTATATTATTAACCACTTCAGTCCTATCACTTTAACCCTTTTCACTACAAAATAAATTTTTTTTTTTGCACACGTTAATTTGCAAATTTTAGGAATGAAAATTATTATTTTTTTAAATCCTGAAAAAAAATATTTTCTAACATCAGAGACCCTGTAGAATAAAGTGGCGGCTGTTGCCTTATTCACAGTGAGTTTCAATTTGTATGCAATCAGGCAGGCCCTTGCACTACATGGTTTTGGTAAATCTGAAGACAAAAATCTGCAAAAAATCTAATAGTGTGTATGGGGCTTTATATTCACACTACTGTTTATGAAAGCTATATTTTTATAGGGAGCCGATAATAGGTGCCAAAAAAACCACAGTAAATTGCCACGATTTTACAGCATTATGGTGCGTTTTTCATAGGTCATGTGACTCAAAAACCACAGAAAAAAAACGCAACATGGGTGTGTTTGTGCTGCGTTTTCAAAGCATTTCATTTGGGAAGTGCATTTTTGATGCGGTTGACCAAGTATGCACTAAAAATGCAGCAAGCAGCATTTTTAACACCGCAACAGAAGTGCAACATTGCCTGGGCCAAAGTTCAGTGTAGTTAGTAAAATTCAGCCCTCCATACAGCCTAGACACCCTCTCCTTATTCAATGCATGCAGAACATCTGAGGCTATTAATCAGCCCAGCTGATAATGTTCGGTGCTGATGAGGCGGCACAGGAAAAGGTCAGGATAAAAGTAATGTATGCTTTAACAGGGGAAACAGATTTGCTTTTACTAAAAACATCAGCAGAATTCACAATAATCATCCATTCTGTGTGTATACAAATTCTCTCATATAAAATGTTGTCCTGCAATTTACCGAGAAGCTACTTGGAGCTGACAATATGTATGAGGGAGTGATAACGGCATGTATACTGACAATGCATTTACTACAAGTTGTTATTTTCCTTTATTTTATTTTTTTATTAAAGTGAACCCGATGAGGGCTAAAACATTTATGAGCTAACAACAGAGTATAGGAAAAATGCCACGCATATGTTAGTTTTCAAATTCCACCCTGAGCTCTTGTGGAGTCCATAAGACTCTAGACCCCTGGAGCCCAACCTGCTGCCCTTTGGTATTTTATGTGCAGCCCTCGAGTCCCTGCAGACACTCTTCAATGTTTCCCTATTGCCCTGTTGTAGCGGTGATCTCTGTACATCTCATGCAATCTGTCTCCAGTCTATGTCCTGAAGCATATCCCCAGTCTCTGACATCTCCTATAGCATGACCCTAATCTCTAACATCTCCTATATCATATCTAGACATGTGCAATTCGTTCTCGGTCCAAATACAATTTCGGACAAATTTTTGGTTATTCTGAGATTCAGATGTATCCAAATCTCCAAATGAAATAGTAACGAATTTTGTTGAAATTCATGTAGCGAAACCCTTAAGAGTCACAGATGAACTGGGGTCCCCCACCCTGCACAGCCAGGCACACCAAGTTTTCACCGGCACTCCAGAGACAGAAAACAGTGCACTTGACTTAGGAAACACAATCATAGCTTGTCAGGGCACATAACTTCATTTCCCGGGTTTTAACCCCCCACAGTGGTCCTGGAAGCAAAGCACAGTCCTCTGGCTTGATGAATTTTGGTTGCTAGGAGCAACGGCCATGCAGGTTACCATGGGCAATATCCCGGATGAGCCCCCAAATGTAGCGTACCACCTTAGGAGCTGAACAGGCACTCCAGAGACAGAGAATAGTCCGTGACTATTTTTTTCTTGTTATTTATTGAGGGTTAATAACTTGGATAGGGATGGGAGGTTATGGGATGCCCATTTGACTTCAGCAACAAAATCTTGGCAACAACTTCAGGGACATCTTCCTATATACAGTCTATATACAGTCTTCCTAACACTCCTTCTGCACTTCACTTGCTCGCAGTCTCCAGCTAGATCACGGTTAGTGGGTCTGACGGGGACAGTCAGATTTAGCAATGGCCCTTTGCAGGCAGGAACTCAAAGCCCCTTGTTGTGTAGCAGAATACAGTGATCAGCTTATACTTTCCTTCCTGTGGCTACTGGTCCCAGTACCACCTCTTCAGGCACTGCAAACCTGCCTGGCTGCAGCTGCCCCTTTCACTAGCCCACCAGGCTAACTTTCCACCAAAGTCTTCCAGACAGACTTTTACCAGCCCAACCGGCTGACTCTGCAGGAGATCTCCCAGGGAAGGGATGAAGACTTGGCACATCGCTGTCTTCAGGGAAAACTGGCTACACGTGGTAAGTCCCCAGTAGTGCTCCTCTACTCACACTGTCCTCTCTCTTACTATCGTGCCTCCAAGTGTTGTAGTGGGATCCTTCCAGCACCTGAGCCCCGGCCTAAGGTCTGCCCCACTCCCAGACTAGGGAGTACCCCTGGGGGCCACCGACTGCCTCCTCAGCACTAAATCTCCATTTTCCACCAGACTGCCCCTGCAGCCATGGCTCATGCCTATTTATGAGGTAAACCTTGCCCCCTGCCAGCCCTTTACTGGAGATTGGCCCAGGCCCAATAAATATTCCAGGCACTCCCTCCTATCCTCCACCCACTAGCTCTAGAAGTTTCTACAACCTTCTAGACCAGAGGCAGGCACCAGAGGAGCTGTCAGGATGAGGCATCCAGCCCTGACTCAGATTCACAGCTTAGGCTTAGCCCTGAGCTAACTAAATTTACCTACACTAACAAACCCTACACTACAAAAAAAATAAAAAAACAATCCTACATCTAGCACACACTAGAGGGTGCTACATTAACTTTGTGCAGCTAAGAAGCTGCTCGGCTATTATCCAAAGCAGCAGGAGGGGACGTCACCCCCCCTCCCGCCACATCTCCCGCCACCTTCCACGGCTCGCCCGGGCTCTCTCGTTCCATCGGGAGGCCCAGACAACCAGCCAGGACATTTGCTGGCTGGCCGGAGATCTGAACCAAACCAGAATCAACATCATGACATTACTTCGGGTTTACAGAAGACTTAAAGGCGCCAAATTTAAAGTGTTACTAAACCCAGTAATATGAAAATAGTTAATCTGCCCCCCCACAGTGCCTACAGCTTATAAATCTTCTTTTTACAATAAAATATTGCCACTATATACCTTTTTGGATGATCTATATACCACGGTCAGTGATAAACTGCTCAGTTTCTCAAGTGCTGAGAGTTCAGGTAGGAGGAGATTTCCACTTTAGCCTGTATACACACCCACATGTGTGATGCCAATATCATGTGACCTGGCTAACTCTGAGAACAAGTACATATTGTCTCCAGCATAAAAGACACAATTGAGCATGTGCAGGTTGGCTACCCTGCCTGTGTTAGCTGTCCTTCCCCAGGTAGTGCAGGGAGGGGGAGGATCTGTGCATACAGGATAAAACAGACTTTTTACACAATGCAGAGGATTAACCCCTTAAGTTCCACAGTAAGTATAACAAGCATGCTTTAAAAAAAATCAGTATTCAAAACAGCCAAACTTGGCGTTTTGAATGCTTTTAAGTGCAAAGGCGGGATTTGGGGTCTTATAGACCCCAGATCCCTCCATAAAAAGTACCTGTCACTGCCTATTATTGTCACAAGGGATGTTTACATTCCTTTTGACGGCAATAAAAGTGATCAGAATTTTTTTTTAGGGACAGTGTAAAAATAAAACAAATGAAATAAAATAAATAAGGAAAAAAAATTATTAAAGCACCCAATGTCTTCGTGCTTGAGCGCAGAAGCAAACACATACGTAAGTCGCAACCGAAAATGTAAACAGTGTTCAAACCAAATATATGGGGTATTGACGCAATCATTAGAGCGAGAGAAATAATTCTGGGTAAGGGGGGGCTGTGTGATGTGCAGGGGGGCTGTGTAATATAAAGGGATCCAAAGGTGCGGAGGCTGTGTAATGTAAAGGGGTCCAGAGGTGCGGGGCTGTGTAATGTAAAGGGGCCCAGATTATTATCTTCATTTATTAGCAGGTGAATGCGGCCCTCCATGCATTCACATACATTGAATCCGGCCCTTAAGTGGAAAAAGGTTGCTGACCCCTGACCTATAGCATGTCTCTGGTCTCTAACATTTCCACAGTCTCTGACATTTCCTGAAGGATTTCACCAGTCTCTATCATCTCCTAGACCATGTCCCTGGTCTCTAACCATCTCATGCATCATACCCATAGTCTTTGACCATATCCTGTTGTGTGTCTGCCGTCTCTAACACTGAATATTATGTGTGCACCTTACGCGATGTTAGGGGCCATGCTTTTATCAAGATGCTCATAATGGCAAGCACTTATTGGTCAGCGCAACCACATGACTGCACTCGTAAGTAAGTTGGAAAGTTCTTGTCAGCTGCTGCCTGGTAGGGAAGGAAAAGGTTAACATATTAATATTAGAGAAGGGTTTGGGACTGACCATCCCGTGGGACTTTAAATGAAACCATGACCGGATGAGGTCATGCGTTTCCATCCCTTTACTAGTCTAAGAAAAAAGCAACAAAAGTGGGACTTTAAATGAAGTGCGTGAAATGTCCAAAAAACAAAACCGATGGACTACTAGGAAAATTTTATTAGATTCATGGAAATAAAACATGCATATAAACAGGCATATAAACATGCCTCTGCCACCATCTCACGAACCACAATGTGTAAGCATGCACTCTGTGTGGGGTCTTTTCTATTTCCCCACCTCTGTTTCATGTTTATAATTACTAGAATATTTTTATATCTTTTATTTTAGAGCAAGATACGCGCTTGCTCCTGATGAGTGGCATGAGAAGCCACGAAACGCGTAGAGCTACCATTGTCGCGTTTCTCACCAGCGTCATACCATTTCCTAATTTTTTGAGTTTTTTGGAGGCTTATTTTGCAGGCAATACTTTTTATTTTTATTATATGGTTGTGTAATAATATCCTACTGGTGTACCATGGAGAATTGTTGTATTCATTGAATCATGTATATTTGCTGCTATTATTGCTGATATTTCTCTACATTTGTGATTGATATATTATTACTATATGCATGTTTTATTTCCATGAATCTAATAAAATTTTCCTAGTAGTCCATCGGTTTTGTTTTTTGGACATTTCAAGCACTTCATTTAAAGTCCCACTTTTGTTGCTTTTTTCTAAGGTTAACATATTTTCAGGAGTTTTCACTTGATGGGCTGCTTCTGGGCTCTGCTCCTCCTTCCCTGTGCATATAAATCAGGAGAGAGCTTTGCCCAGAGGAGTCCAGCCACATGGGAGAAGACAGGCTGATAGCTACCATGTAACCTGTTCCTAAAGTACACCATCTACCCCATCTACCCAGACAGGCTCTGCTCATCTCTTCCTTCACACACCTTCTCCTGCCTGAAGATCCTGCCAACATGCCTGGGGCTGCTGAGACCTGTAGTCCCACAACACACAGCCTGCTGTATGGAGAGGAAAGGCACAGACAGTACGAAGTGGGAGAGTGCTGGTCTGTCCTGATTCCAGCAAAGCTGCTAAAATCCGGGTCCTGGAGTCTTCCACATGTAGGGGGATTTCTGGGACTTGCATTCCACCAGCATGGACTCTACCTTTGCAGGTATGCTGGGGCAGCACACAAGCCTGAGTTAGTGATTAGGGATGTAGGGAAAAGAACTGTTTCTTGTGCATGTGGACTTTGTCATGTTTGCACTTTTTACTAAGTAAAGCTTTGAAAGTTTGCCTTTTGCCTGGTCTGAAGTTATTAAAGGAGTGTAATGCAAGTAACTGGCAAACACAGTCTCCAGCTTTAGGTCACTAGGCACATTGGGGTATGAAGACAGCACTTAAAGAGGCATCCTATTACAGTACTACATGTGGTTGCCATGGGCAGCGGAAGTCTACGGTCAGTTAAAGGAGCCTGTCGGCAGGGTGTATCTGTTACAGTTGGGACGGACTCTTGCAGAGAGGGACATGTTGTCGGTACTCCTTCCATAGTGGTCTGTCTCCCATAGCAACAGGAGCGGAACAACACAGCCAAGTTCCCCATCCTGTACATAGGTATGAAAATTCAAAAGTTGAGTGAGTGCGTGCATGGAGCCCTTGCTAGGAGCCGAATTCCACTACCGGGGAGAGGCAGTGGCAAACGCTGGACAGGTGGATGTGGACATAAACTCAGAGTGTCCTTCCTAAATGCAAGCTACAGTGAGAGTTGTACATGACACACATGACACAAGAATCTGTGAGTTAACTGGAGGACAGTTGCAGTACAAGTGTACACGGTGTATGTTCATCTCTAAGAGTAGACGCCCAGTAAGTCTGAGTATGGCGACCTCAGCTTTGTCCCTGGACATTGATGGAAACGGTACAGCGTAAAGGTACAAATGCTCATGGTGATGCTTAATACCTCAATAGAGTTTACTAGAGTTCGTTCATGTTTGTCATCTGCCGGGACGTGAGCGTGGCTCAAGTAAAGGTACCCCATGTGTGAGGAGAGTGACCCTGTTACAGGTGCCTAGCATAGCCCAGAAGAACCCACCCTGGGGGCAGTCCTCTTATGTGACCCAGACTTGGCGGCCAGCAAGTTAATGGGGAAAATGGAGGAAGGACTACTCCTCACGTACACACTGAGCAGTAAGAAGTGCTTTCTTCTTCTGGGACACCTCACCAGACGAAAAAGCCTTAGATGCGCTTCTTGTTGGTCAGCATGGTCTCGTCGTAGCTGCACTGGCCAATGAACACTTGCTATTGCAAGAATTATATTAGATGCTCACTCCAGGGCTGTGTATGGCGGAGAACAGTGTACAGACCACTACACCGGCAGCATAGGGGAGTGCGGTTGTAATGTGCAATGGGGTCAAGAGGAGTGGCCAGGATATTTGGAGTTAGTTCACCTTTTCATGAAACAAAGCTTTCCCTTAAAATCTACTTTGCCTATCCCTAAAGCAACAAAACGCAGGCTGTACTTCCTCCGGTCTCTTCGTCAGTATAAGACATAGTAGTAAAGTAGGGGTCAGCATATATATCCAGGGCACATGGCAGGGGACACAGGTACCTGAAAATTTACTGAATGCTAACCATTCAGAACGCGACTCTAGTGCCTCAATGGAGCAAAAATATAAGTATAACTCTTCTTTTGCAGGGAACTGCTTTTTTTCTTTTATATTAATCAAGTTGCTTTAATAAAAAAAAATGCACACTGTTTTCTTTTTTTAACCCATTTATCCATGCAATCTGTATATTTATTATATTGAAAACATTAATAAATGTATTTTGTTTGAGAGCCACCAGTGAGCTGTGTCAGCTGATGGCTCTCAAATGGAAGACACTTGACAGCCCCCACTGATGACTGGGAGCAAATCAAAGTGATTTCCTGTCATGTGATTACCATGTTCACTAGCTTTGGATCAACTGTGGGTATAGGATTATATATATAGAATTGTATCATTTTATTTTTCTCCATTCTATTGGATGAACTGGATGGACGTGTGACTTTTTTTAACCAGACTAACTATGTAACTATGTAACTATGTAGAACTTCCAGGCTGGAAGCTTTCATGACAAAATAAGCCTTCAGTCTGCAGATGCAGCCTAGAGATGGCACTGTGCCACTGTTTAATAAAGTAACTGTCAGAATAACAATAATAATATATATAAAAAAAGAAAAAAATAATAAATTAACTTTTGAAAAAATGTTTTAAAGTTATTTTTAGCAAACACACATGGTTTTTTATCCAGTCTGCTTTGACTAGCAGATAGAAATGGACTATTAATTCTATGAGGCCGTCCCTGTTCTCACTGATTCAAAACTGTGTTACCGTTGGCCAATTTCTATCAAACTCTCATTAAGACTGGAGAAACTGCAGATGATATAGCAGTGTAAAATTAGCCAGCAGCAGGACATTTCTAATAAGAGAAAAAAAGCCAAAATGTACTAGAGAAAAAGAGTACAGGCATTTGTTTGGCTACAGAATTAAGAGCCTTAAAGAGGAAGTAAACCCTCCTGCAAAAGAAAAAATTAAAAACACCCTGCAAGATAAAGGCATAATGAGCTGGTAGTGTGTGCCTTTTCTAGCTGTTGGCAGTGTGTGACCCCCACCTGTAGTTTGGTGGTGTGTGTGCCCTCTTACTGCCAACATTGTGTGCCGCCTTAGAAGTGCCCCTCTTGCAGCTTGTAAGCAGGGGTTAGTGCCCCTTTTGGTGAGGTCCCTCCCCTGGATGGGTATAGTAGGTGGAGCTAGTTTGTCATATATACTCTAGATCCGGAAGAGCCTGGAGCAGAGGGCGATGGGAAGAGACTACTTCTGTTATGTAAGCCTGTGGCCTGAGGAAGTGAACCCTTCAGGGAAGGCCTGTAAAAAGCTCAGTTGGAGTACCTACCTTTAAAGGAGGTGCAGTGAGGATAATGGAAGAGTTGGGCAGTCATCCTAAGTTTCACTTGCATGGTTCAGAATATACAGTAAATGTCAGGTCTGGAAGAATGGAGGTGAAGGTTGTGTTGTGAAAGAACTGTACATTACATTTCTGCTATAGTAAAATTGTTAAAAGGCTGAACAGGTGGACATTTCATTATTTTTGGAGGTGGGCCTCAGGCCAGGAGAATGTGAGTGACCAAGATGGCGGAGTTTCTCCCTGTTACAGGTGTGCGCATATTCTATCTCATCCCTGAGCAGGACGACGGGAGGTACCCCTGGTCAGCATAGATATTGCTGGTGGTGAATCAGGGCGCCACTTACATGCTGGCCAGTGGAGATGTCTACCTCCTAACATTTTGTTGGTGATGAGTGGGAGCGGTGTTTACTGGCCTGAGAAACTTCACCAGCCACTTTACCCCACTGCCTCTGGTTAGCCCTTACCTGGCTAAAAGGAAGGAGCCACACACAGTTTTAGAGGATAGGACTAACCAGGCTGAAAGCAAGTGACTGACAAGAAGAGGTCTCAGGCCTTGGCAGGGGAAGTAGGTTATGCAAACCTACAGGATGAGCGAACTGTGGATACTCAGTGAGTCGGGGGGTTGCATACCAGTGCCAGTAGGAGCTGGTATGGAGTGCATGTTCTGGCACAAAATAGGCCTTTCAGTAACAAGTGAATGCTGTGTTCTGGGTACAAATTAAAAAAAAGACCCTATCAACATAAACTACAAAAATAAAAAAATTAATAAAAAAAAAAAATAATACCACACTTGAAACAAAAGGCTGTTTTTTTTAACAGGAAGCCACGCTGCAGAAAAAAAAAAAAAAGCTAAAATAAAGGCCATAGCAACCTAAAATAGTAAACAATATACCTTAAAAATAAACAAAATACCACCCTCTTTAAGCAAAAGCCCAGCTATTAGTAACCGCTGACCTCAAAACAACCACAAAATAAAATTAAGATATAAATGCGAACTAGGGCTGTGAAAATTAAAGATTAATTCCTCGATTAATCGTAAATTTTTTTGATCGATCAAAATTATTTTGATCGGTACTCACCTCTCCGCTGGCTTCCGGGTCTTCAGGGAGTTTCGTCGGAGATCCGGTGATGTCACGGACATCGACATCACCGGACTCCTCCCCCCTTCCCCAAGTGCCTCCGTCTGCTAACGAAGGGAAGGGGGGAGGAGTCCGGTGACGTCGAGGTCCATGAAATCATAAATTGAGGAAGACAGATCCTAACGATTTGATTGATCTCACTGGTCAAAGTATTCAGACAAACATCTATGTAAATCCTGGACTTGGCTATGAAAATCAACATATCTGAGGGCTTTCCTGGCTGTAAGTCAGTTTGACGATGAACTGACATTGATCGGTTATCCAGCAATCAAGAAACATTTATGATGAGGGCACTTTTTTCCAAAGAGCTCACACTTTGCTGTCTCAGCAGGTGATGGATGTCTCTGGCTCTCCATCGATCCCCCTGATGCACAACGGTGCTATTTAAATAGACTGTAGGGTGATGCCGTAGCCCAGCCCCGCTGAGGAAGTTCTGAGGAAGTTCTGATTGAACGTAACGCGTACAGGGGAGGAGCTACGCATGACGTCAGCTAAAAGTAGTTGGATCTGTACGTGCGTTATAATTAATCGAAATTAGTCGATTAATCGATTAAAAAAAAAATCGATTCATCGAACACGAAAATTTTAATCAGTAACAGCCCTAATGCGAACCCTTACCTTGTAAAACAATTTATTTAATTTAAAATAGAAAAATAAAAATAATAGAATAAATAAAAATATATATATAAAATACCTTAATTTCCTTCTTTTTTTTTTAACCACTTAAGGTCCGCCCTATAGCAGTTTTGTTGCTACAGAGTGGCACCTCCGCTCACAGTAAGCAATCACATCCTAAATTCTATTTTCTCAGATCCTTTTGAAAATGGAACCGGATTTCAGTTTTGCCTTCTTCCAGTTTTTATGAACATTGCCCAGTGAGGTTGGCTATTGTCCAGTCTAAGGCCTGGTACTGGCTGAACGAAAAACGAAAAAAAATCTGACGGATCAGTGCTCTCTGCCATTGGACTGCCTATCACAGGGTGGTGCACTGTAATAGCCAATCTTACTGGGCAGGTGCAAAGGGCGCCATCTTGTGGAAGGCAGCACACTCACTTGATTGATTTTTTGTTACCCCAGGATACTAGACAAGAGAATTGGTACTGTACAGAGTCCATTCATACAGAACATACCTATAAACTTTTGAGCTTGAGAATGAGGGGCATGACAGGGAAGCAGTGTCCTGTGGCACGTGCAGCGCGCATCTGCAAAAAAGTGGGTGTGGCCAAACATGATAGTGGGTCTTAAGGGATACGGTTAAACAAAACCTGGGCTTCCTTGTATTTATAAAATATTCTGAGGCTAAGTCTTCCACAATTGCTGTTATGTTAGCCTATTAGGCCCTGACTGTTCACGTGTAGCGATTTGGGATCGTGGGCAGAATCGCTGTGATTCTGTCCGCAATTCCAAATCACACTGCAATGCTGGCAAAATGCAGTGTTCCATTTTTAGTGGTACCAAAACACAGTGTACCTTTGGTTGCTTGTTGTGTGATAAATCGCTCAACAATCACAGCAAAAAGACACCACATAGTGGTGCCAGTAAAAATGAATGGACCACAAACACATGGGCTGTGTTTTGCCAGCATTGCAATGTGATTTGGAATCGGGCGCGGTGGCGGGCAGAATCACAGCAATATTCTGCCCACAATCCCAAATCGCTATACACAACAGCAGTTATGGAAGACTCAGTCCAGCGCCTCAATCACCAACTTTGCCAGCAGTTGCCACAATCTCAGATACCAGTAGAATAGCAGGAAGAAATTCTACAGCACTGCAGTTCTAAGCTAGCCTGACTGAGGAGGACACAAGGGAAAGAGGGACACACCTAGGGACCCGGGAAGGACTGGGTTGGTCAATGGACAGCAGCAGCAACACTTCAGAACATCATCTATGTCCACGTGGCAGGCCGGTGGCTAATAGCACCCTTGAGGGTCCAGCTCCTCACCCAAGCAGCACTGCAAGGAGGCGGAGCCAATGGAAATAATGAGGACCGGTGGGCGGGTAGGTGCCGGTCGCTCCCACTCTGCTCAGTGCTTCCTCCTGTCCTGGTGGCTGCGGCTGGACAAGTCAAGATGACATGATCTCATATAAAGGAGCCTGGAGGCATCGAGGTGCGGAGGTGGAGCAGCGAGAGCCAAAACCCTCTTTAAAATTAAATGGACCCTGGGCAAACAATTTCAAAAGCAGTTTACTGCGGCAGATCAGGCAGCGATTGTGGTTGGTTGCCAGAGGTTACAGTGTATCATTACTGCACACTGACTGACTGCTAGAGGTTACAGCACACGTTACGGCTCACTGATTAGTTGCTAGAGGTCACTGCACATCATTTCTGCTTGCTGATTGGTTGCTAGAGGTTACTGCACATTATTTCTGCTTGCTGATTGGTTGCTAGAGGTTACTGCACATCATTACTGCTCACTGATTGGCTGCTAGAGGTTACTGCACATTACTGCTCACTGATTGGTAGTGATAGATTACTGCTTATCATTACCGTTCACTGATTGGTTGCTAGAGATTACAGCAGTGTGACAAAATACCAGCCCTCCTGGGATACAGTTGAAAAATAAATTCAGTTGAGCATGCCGCAGAAAGTAGTGTGTATGACCAGATTGGGTATAAGAATGGCCTAAGCCCCAGTTCACATTGGAGCAACTGGTGCGATTTGACCTGTGAAATAACCAGAGGCTGCGGCTGCAACTACAGGGAATGATCAGAGGCTGCAACTACAGGGAATGACCAGAGGCTGCGACTGCAGGGAATGACCAGAGGCTCCGGCTGCGGCTGCGACTACCGGGAATGACCAGAGACTGTGACTGCAGGAAATGACCAGAGACTGCGGCTGCGACTACAGGGAATGACCAGAGACTGCGACTACAGGAAATGACCAGATACTGCTGCTGCGATTACAGGAAACGACCAGAGACTGAGGCTGCGACTACAGGGAATGACCACAGACTGCAACTACAGGGAATGACCAGAGACTGTGACTGCAGGAAATGACCAGAGACTGCGGCTGCGACTACAGGGAATGACCAGAGACTGCGACTACAGGTAATGACCAGATACTGCTGCTGCTGCGATTACAGGAAATGACCAGAGACTGAGGCTGCGACTACAGGGAATGACCACAGACTGCCACTACAGGGAAGGACCAGAGACTGCTGCTGCGACTACAGGAAACGACCAGAGGCTGTGACTACAGGGAATGGCATAGCATAACGGTGAGTCTACAGACTGTGTATATTGGCAGAAAGACCTACCTGGTCAGCGAACTCATGTCCCACTCTCAGAGGTCCGGGGATGGGGCTTTCTGTGGTGGGGCGGGTCTTCCTGTGATAGGGGCGGGGCTTTAAGTTGTCTATGGCAGGGCTCTGAGATGTACAGGGGAGGCACTCTCAGCGTTGCCTCTCTGCTCCGAGCCTCCGAGCACATACAGGCTACATGGGGCAGGGCAGGGTCAGAGCGCCAATGGAGCTCCCAGCCCTGCCCCTCCCTGCTGACAGAGCCTCCCTCAGCCCCAGCCGAGCCCAACAGCCGGGGCCGGTGCACCCAGGTGGCCGAAAGCTGTAACAGCAGGCTCAGGCAGCACACAACAACAGTGTATGCGAGTCAGTGCCTGCCGAGTGCGGCGATGTAGTTGAAGCACAAGGGGCTTGGAGAAGTGGGGGTGGTGAAACAGCAGCACACTGATCTCCCCTGTGATTAGCTGTGCAGGGGGCATGTCAGCAGAAGTCTGATCATAGGAGGACAGGCAGGCTGTTTTTCCGGCACGGCCAGAAAACTGACCACACTGAGATGGATGTGCTCTCAGGCCTGGTGTGGTCATTTTTTAATAGAAAAACAGAGGGACTGGCAGGAACACCAGGAATTTCACACAAAGGAAGCAATACTAAGAGAACAGGATACTTTTTAAGACAAATACATAGTAAAACAGACACATATCAGGAATATGAAATGTTGGGGTAAAATATTCTGTAAGACATAAATATTAGGAGTAACAAATAAAGCAGCAATGGGGTTGCTTTCCTAAAGAGCTAAAAAAATAAGTACAGTTTAATTGTAACTTTTGTGATGCACTTTGCAATATGCAGTAACACACTAGCAAACTAGCAAAAATGGCTCAGGTCCGGTTTTTGGTCTATTGTGGTGTGTTAGGCATCCATCCAAATGAATGGTCTGCCTTAGTGAAATCGCATGTGTTAAATGCACCACACTGGACCACCCTGGTGTGAATAAAACCCTAAGATAAATTATGTATCACCTTTGATCTCTAACCCTTTGCAGTTATAACAGCTTCAACTCTTCTGGGAAGGCCGTCCACAAGGTTTAGGAGTGTGTCTATGGGAAAGTTTGACCATTCTTCCAGAAGTGCATTTGTGAGGTCAGGCATTGAAGTTGGATGAGAAGGCCTGGCTCGCAGTGTCCACCCTAATTCATCCCAAAGGTGTTCTAATGGGTTGAGGTCAGGACTCTGTGTAGACCAATCAGGTTCCTCCACCCCAAACTCGCTCATCCATGTCTTTATGGACCTTGCTTTGTGCACTGGTGTGCAGTCATGTTGGAACAGGAAGGGGCCATCCCCAAACTGTTCCCACAAAGTTGGGAGCATGAAATTGTCCAAAATGTCTTGGTATGCTGCAGGGTGGATATAAATCAATGATTTTTTTTTTAAAAGAATCAAAAAAATCTGATTTTTTTCATTTCAATCGAATTTTTTTTCATTTAAATCGATTTTTTTGATTTTTATTAAAATTATTTTAATAAAATGCTTTTGGAGTAAAAATCTATCTAAAGAAAGTTTTTTATTTAAGATACATCAATAATTTAGTTTATTCAGCATGAAATGGAGCTTAGTTATGTAGCAAGAGGCTGTATATTCTGCAATATATTTATATTTTTGGTAAACTCATTGAATGAATCCAAGCTCTGCAAGCTGAGATAACATGCACTGCATTGATACATTCACACAATTTCACAGTAACCATGAGATAAAACAAAGTTCAGGAATATTCCTTTATCCCATTGTTTTGCAAATCTATGTACACTACAAACTGTATGATTGAATCAGTTCTGATATCGCTGTTTTACTAACCTGACAGCTTATTATTCTAAATAGGAAACCTTCATTTTGTTTGCAAATATTAAAGATTCTAACTACCAGTAAGAATAAGTCCTTACATTTAAAGAGCACCTGTCATTTCAGACCCATCATGGCAGCGCCTGTTAGCGGGCATCCACTCACCTGCTCCCGCCACGTCCCTCACTTTGTGATGTCACTGCTGCATCACCAGCCGTCCCATTAAAGTGAATGAGACTGTCGGGGAGTCAACAGCAGGTCAGAGGAGGAGCCACTGCGGGACAGAGATGACAGTTGCTCTTTAAAAATTATGATTTAAATCAAGCCTTTTTTACTAGTAATTTAAATCAAATCCACCCTGGTATGCTGACGCCTTAAGAATTCCCATCACTGGAACTAAGGGGCCAAGCCCAATCCCTGAAAAACAACCCAACACCATAATCCCCCCTCCACCAAATGATTTGGACCAGTGCACAAAGCAAGGTCCATAAAGACATGGATGAGCGGGTTTGGGGTGGAGGAACTTGGCTGGCCTGACCCCAACCTGATAAAACACCTTTGGGATGAATTAGAGTGGAGACTGTGAGCCAGGCCTTCTCGTCCAACATCAGTGCCTGACCTCACAAATGCACTTCTGGAAGAATGGTCAAACATTCCCATAGACACACTCCTAAACCTTGTGGACAGCCTTCCCAGAAGAGTAGAAGCTGTTATAGCTGCAAAGGGTGGGGCAACTCAATATTGAACCCAACGGACTAAGACCGGATGCCATTAAAGTTCATGTCTGTTTAAAGACTGGCGTCCCAATACTTTTGGTAATATAGCGTACCTTTCTTCTACTATTTTCTGGCTAGAGACTGCGCTTTTTTTTTTTTTTTCCTTTTTACCAGAGTTTGTGAAATGTGGATTATCTCATCTTCTCGGATTCCTCCACGTAAAGCTGTGAATGAAATTATAAAAAGATAATAAGGTACCGTTCAGAGACACATTTGAAAATCAATTTCTGTATATGTCGCACCTGGAAAAAATAAGTACAGCTTGTTCTTTAATTGTTAATCATCTTACAGTCTAATAAACCTTAATTACAACTAAGTTATAAGAAAACCACAAAATAATATTGCAGTCCCATAAATAATACTTCTGAATCTCCGGAGGTTGTTTTTCTATCAAGAACGAAATTACATCAAGGAAACTCGCTAAGATTCATTTGCAATAATTATGGAATCGTAATCATAATAAAAACCTAATGGGTGAGAGAGGAGTGGGAGAATTACATGTGCGTAGTCTGAGAGGCAGAAGCCCATGCGATGTACACAGCTTTATGACTAATTTACGAGTAGGTACACCTGCTGAAATTATCATGCAAACAAAAACATTGGGCCGACTTTAAGAAAATAATATCTTTTGCATTTGAAATTAAAAACCCCCTCTTCTGTCTCCTGAGGCCCGACAAAAAGTTTGCCAAACAAAATATTTAAAGCTTAAAAACCTTCCGAAAAACCTCAATGAATGCAGTTATATATTTACTTTTACTGTACAGCAGCACTCCAATTGAAAGAGGGAGAGGCATTGCTAGTAGCCAATCAGGACCTGGTTCACCTGCTGGTGGCTCTGTGGGTACCTGGGCGAAGGGTTGTAGTTCTGGTCCAGTTCTGATCCAGGGTTTTAGTTCCAGTTTCCACCAGCGGATGTCTCCTTGCAGTTTCGAGTAATCAGTTTCCACCTGATGCTGGTTGCTGGGAGGGTAATCGGGTTGCTGGGAGGGTAAAGTACCTTCCCAGGGGGCAGCAGATTTTCCTCAAGAATTTGATGGTGTTTTGCCCCCATGTATTCTTACTGAGTTGGAAAAAGGATTACCACCTTGTGTCAGTATTTTGGGTAACCACCTTTTAATTACAGCCTTTAGTCCAGGGGTCTCAAACTGGTGGCCCTCCAGCTGTTTTGCAAAACTACAAGTCCCACGAGGCATTGCAAGGCTGACACTTTACAAGGATGACTCCCACAGGCTGAGGCATGATGGGACTTTTAGTTTCGCAACAGCTGGAAGGCCGCCAGTTTGTGACCCCTGCTTAGTCTGTTGGGATATGTCTCTACTAACCACAATAGCAAAAAAGGTCGAATGTGCCTAACCTAACTCTATTAGTCCAAGATTATTCGACATAGAGAGAAAAGATTCGACATGAAGATTTGACGAAGCAGTCGCCGCGAGCGGACATTTATGGTCAAATGCTCCGCCCATAGGCTATAGAAGAATTCTAATGTTGGTTGACTAGTAATAATAATTAATAAATATAATTATTACTAGTGTCATACAACATTAGAATTTTACTATAGCTTGTAGGCAGAACATTCGACTGGAAATGTACGATTGCGGCGTCGTACAGTTTAGCTGCTCCGTCAAATCTTCTTAGAACATTCGACAGACACCATAAGCCTTCAATGACGGATTCGACCTTAATTATTTCGGATTTTCAGATTTTTTTAACGAAACGAAATACATAAAAACGAATTTCGGGAGTAACTAAATAAATGTATTTTTCGGACGAAAACGAAATTCCGAATTGAAATATTTCAGCGTGCACATGTCTAGTGGTTACCTGGGCGAAGGGTTGTAGTTCTGGTCCAGTTCTTATCCAGGGTTTTAGTTCCAGTTTCCACCAGCGGATGTCTCCTTGCAGTTTGGAGTAATCAGTCTCCACCTGATGCTGGTTGCTGGGAGGGTAATCAGGTTGCTGGGAGGGTAAAGTACCCTCCCAGGGGGCAGCAGATTTTCCTCAAGAATTTGATGGCGTTTTGCCCCCATCTATTCTTACTGAGTTGGAAAAAGGATCACCACCTTGTGTCAGTATTTTGCGTAACCACCTTTTGCTTTAATTACAGCCTTTAGTCCAGGGGTCTCAAACTGGTGGCCCTCCAGCTGTTTTGCGAAACTACAAGTCCCATGAGGCATTGCAAGGCTGACACTTACAAGGATGACTCCCACAGGCTGAAGGTCCGCTTTCCGATAAGACTGGTCTCTGTGGTGGATTCACCGCAAGATCACTTTTATCGGTGGCAGGAGGGGGGCCCCCCTCCCACCACGCTCCGGTGCCCTCCGCCACTTACCTGAGCTGTAGGCAGCGGCGGAGGCAATCAGATCTTCACCGTTGATAGGCATGGAGATGAGTGAGGGCAAGATGCCCCCCCCGTCTCCATAACAATGCAGGGTGGAAGTGACGTCAAAACGCCACTTCCGCCCATAGGTCTTAAAGGGACATTTTTAAATTTTTTTTTCAATGACAATTTTTTTTTTTATTGCATTTAAGTGTAAATATGAGATCTGAGGTCTTTTTGACCCCAGATCTCATATTTAAGAGGTCCTGTCATACTTTTTTTACATTCCTTGTAATAGGAATAAAAGTGACACATTTTTTTTTTTACAAAAAACAGTGTAAAAATAAAAGGTAAAATAAATAAGAAAAAAATTTTTTTTTTAAACGAGCCGAATCCCGCCGAGCTCACACGCAGAGTGGATGCATATGTGAGTAGTGCCCACATATGAAAACGGTGTTCAAACCACACATGTGAGGTATCATCACGATCATTAGAGCGAGAGCAATAATTCTAGCCCTAGACCTCCTCTGTAACTTAAAACATGCAACCTGTAGATTTTTTTAAACGTCGCCTATGGAGATTTTTAAGGGTAAATGTTTGCCGCCATTCCACGAGCAGGCGCAATTTTGAAGCGTGACATGTTGGGTATCAATTTACTCGGCGTAACATTATCTTTCACAATAAAAAAAAAATTGGGCTAACTTACTACTACTGCTGTCTTATTTTTTAATGCAAAAAAGTGTATTTTTTCCAAAATTAAAGCGCTTGTAAGACTGCACAAATACGGTGTGACAGAAAGTATTGCAATGACCGCCATTTTATTCTCTAGGGTGTTAGAAAAAAAAATGTATAATGTTTGGGGGTTCTAAGTAATTTTCTAGCAAAAAAAAAAACAGTTTTTAACTTGTAAACAACAAATCTCAGAAAGAGGCTCGGTCCTTAAGTGGTTAAGGTGGTCAGATGGGACTAAAATTGAATGATTTGGCCTCAACACCAAACGATATGTCTGGTGGAAAATCCAATACAGCTCACCATCCAAACAACATCATTCCTACAGTAAAGCATGGAGGTTTTAATATCCTGTTATGGAGACATTTCTTTGCAGCAGGAACTGGGGCACATTTCAGGATAGAAGAAAAATGATTGGGGCAAAATACCATCAAATTCTTGAGGAAAATCCGCTGCCCTCCATCAGAAAGTTGTCAATGAGAAGAAGGTTTAAATTCCATCATGACAATGACCCAAAGCACACAGCAAAAATGACCACCCAGTGGTTGAAGGAGAAAAAGGTGAATGTCCTTGCATGGCCTAGTCAGAGCCCAGACTTAAACCCCATTGAAAATCTGTGGAATGACTTGAAGACTGCAGTCCACAAACGGTCACCATCAAATTTATCTGAACTTGAGCAGTTCTGCAAAGAAGAGTGGGCAGATATTGTAAAGTCTACTGTAGATGTGCAAAGTTAGTAGCGACAAATCCCAACAGACTAAAGGTGGGAAATAAAGCAAAAGGTGGTTCAATAAAGTACTGACACAAGGGGGGTGATCCTTTTTCCAACTCAGTGATTCTGTTTTTTTATTTATTTTTTTATTTTTTTCTGACATGTTGGTGTTAATTCTTTCACTTGGATGTTAATAGTTGCACTAGTAAATACAGCTGGATAAAACAATAACTGTGCCTGTCTTCATTTCAGGCTGCAAAGCAACAAAATGCAATTATTTTAAAGGCGGGTAATTATTTTCTATACCCACTGTATTTACTGTTTTGCAAAAAGGCATGTGGGTTTAAATGTAAGCATATTTATTATTTATTAATGTAACACAGTTTAATGCCATATATTTTAGATTGTAAGCTCTCATGAGCAGGGCCTTCCTTACCCTCATGTCTTCCTTCATGTTGTGTAATGCTGTGCAAACTATTGTCGCTTCTGTATATTAATATTTAGTGGAAATTTGACAATCATGTGGTGTTTGCCTGTGCTAATGAGGATTTTATTGCATTTTTATTGAAAAAACTATTTTAATAAAACAGGAATACACTACCATGGGGCAAACAAATGAACAATGCCCATTACATACAGTATGCAGGATATGCTTGCTCCTTAGCAGTGCTGCACAAAGGTTGTGTCTCTTATCTCACTAATAGGGATGAGCACAGTGATTTCATTTTTCTTTTTATATTTTCTGGCAAAAAAAAACAATTTTTTATTAGGAAGTATCCACTCTTTGATTGCTTTTCTTTGTGGAAGAGATAGTACAGCTTGTTGGCAGTCTACTTTCTCCACTGCAGGTGGCACTCAACTGCAGCGACATTGCAGGGGTAGAGGAAATCAAGAGGAACACAGTTCCTCTGTGGTTTCCTGGGTCACTGGGGGAGTTATCAGGTTGGATGCTGCCGCTCCACGTGACTCTGGCAGCCATCTTGGGTCAGACAGAGTCTATTTAAGACCCTGGCTTCCAGGGTTTGTCGCCCATTTCATGTGTGGGTAGTGTAGGGACAGGTCAGCCGTCTGTCAGGGACAGTTATTAGCGGCAGGAAGAGGTTCAAGTCGAGTAGGGAAAGGTTTGGGACACATCATCCTTTCTTGAAACCTCCCCATTTGGGTACGGACCGGCCAGGCAGCATTCCGCCCCTCAAGACAGATGCTGTCGGCATCTGAGATCTGCTTTGCTACATACTACTCTTACATTCTGTGAGTGTTCCTGGTCGGGCGCCCCCTCACCGGGTTTGTTGTGAATTATTGGATTCTACATTCTGTTATTTGGACTCTCAACTGAGTTTTTACTGCTACTGCACTATGCTGTGCCTCCCCACAAGCCTCTATGAGGGGGACAAACACGATGACAAGTGTTTATAACAGGTCCAGCTAATTGTATGTAGCCATGGTGTTGAAGCTAATGACAAACAATCCACCAAATCACCCCACTGCCAGACTTCATACATCCTTTCCAGAGACAATGAACAGTCATTTGCGAGCTTTGTTTTTGTTGTGTTGTTGGGGGGGGTACAACTTGGACACTTGGACAGGGATAGGAATACGGGATGCCCATAGTATCAGTCTTTGTCATCATATTTAAAGATTTCATTCACTTTGATAAAGTTAGAGCCAGAAGTTAGAATGTGCATAGTTCATTTGAAATGAATCTCCCCCCTGCATCTCCATGCAGACTGTGGCTCCTTCTGGGGCTCAACCTCAGCAGACCATTCCATCTAAAAGTTCCCTGCCATCCGACCGTGTAGTGGCAGAGACATCACTAATCACCGTGTAAAAGCCATGTTCTTATAACTCTTTCCCCTCCTGCACATAACTTGTTTCCTCCTGTACACTTGGTTCCTCCTGCACAAACTTGAAGTTACTGATACATCCTCTTTTATTGAATAGTAGGGGCCCACTCTGAATAAGCCTCCCTACTGTGGCTCTGGTTGCTCGCTGCCACTAGGCCTGAGGCCTGCAGAACCTCTCCCCGAAGGCCTAGTGGGTTAAAAGCATATCTTCTAAGGAAAATGGACTACTGTTCCCAGCCAGCCCCACTTGTAAATCATGAGCCCGCAGGCTACATCGACTTGACACAGATCCCCACAGTCTCTTTTCTGCTTCAGGACTCCCCATCATCCACCGTGTGTATTGATGAAGACTCCGCTAGTGACCGTGTACTAGCAGAGTTCCCTCACAGACTCTTTGGCACTCCAGCCCTTGGCACCTCCAGCCCCACTGTGGTAACACTCACCGACCTTCCAACAGCCCTGAGTCCTTGATGAGGAACTTTGAGACATTGCCAATGACCGTGTAGAGGCAATGCTCCCTCAAAGCTCTCCCCTGTCCTCTCCTGCGATCAGCACACCCTCCAGGATGTGGATGGCCTCTTGCGACTGACTAACATGCCATTCCGCACTTCACCCAGCCAACTTCTGACTCCCAGTGGCAAATCACCTCAGCTTATATATGAGGCCTGCCCCCTGCCAATACCGATTGGGGATGGGTCAGGGCTCACACACAAGCTGCCTGCCACTCCAGTTCTAGGCCTAGCCCCTCTTCTAGAATATTCTCATCAGAAGCAGGGGAGGTGCCTCAGAACTGAAGTGCAGGTTGTCACACCCACTGCTATTCTGAACAATCCCAGCCCCCAGATCAAAACAGACAGGCCTAGTGCGCAGCATAAGCCTACCTACATTTACCTGTGCTGGATAACCTAGTAAAACCAAACCTTACTAGCACCTACCTACTGGTAGGGGGTGCTACATGTATTAAAGTGGAAGTAAACCCTCCTATCGTTTACAGCCAACAAAGCTGCCATTTTAGCCTCTGTTTGATCTTCAACTGCCATGATGTTGCACATGTGATCAGTTATGACACCAGCCATTGACAGTTTGGTTGACAGCACAACCAATGTGACAGTTAGCCTTCCTGGTATGTTGGGAATGTAACTGTTTTTTGAAACGGTTAAATCGATGGGTTTACCTCTGATTACTTCTGCGGGGTGGGTGGCAGAGGACAGAAGGTTTCAATTAGGAGAGCAGCCACCAGAACAAAGGACACTTCTCATCAAATGTAAGTACCATTCCTTGTGCTGATTTTATTTAATTTTTTTTTTATTTAACTAAATTTAGGCATCAATCTGTTGGGCGAGGTCAATTATTTTCATTGCCTCCATTGCCTTGTTTTTCAGGCATGATAATTAAAAAACAAAATGTTTCATGCTGAGAATTTGCAAGGAGAAATTTCTGCAATAAATACTACTAAACTAAAACAATCAAGCCAATATTTTCAATAGGATTTTCAAACGATTGTACCTTTGAACATGGCAGCTTGGTAGTTTGGCCGAATTCGCATTCTTTGACGATGACAATGTGTAAGAAGGAATTCTCTTATATTCATCTTGAACAGACCACACTCTATCATTGTGATATCTTTTGCAATGTAGCACTTGTGATCTTCATCAGAGTGAAACAGACCTTAGCTAAAATTTTTTTGCTTCTTAAGGCTGCCATGTATACTTTTGGTATGTTTCATTATGCACCTAGGTCACGTGATGTCATAGCACACTTCGTTTGTGTTTAATGTGTTGATGAAATGATATAGATTGTTAACTTCATACATTGATGCTTTGCTTCAGGTACAATGAAGCAACGGGGCAATGGAATGCCCCTGTGGAGTCCACATGGGTAACTTTCTAGTGCTGCCTCGTTTGTCAAACAGCAGGAGATGTCAGAGATACGAGAGGTCATCAATGGCTGCCACCTTGTGCAATTAGGCTCTTCGGCACTGTAATTCAGCTAAACACGAGGCGGGCTGTCAGCCCACAGGCCTTGTGTATAGCGTGATTTTTCTCCCTGGATAGAAAACGTGGAGAGCTGTGTGGCCTCATTTATAATTTGTGACACTTGTGTGCTGGCAGACGAACAAAAAAGTAAATACCAACGTGTGTTTAAAGAAAATCTCCAATATAAACCTGATTTTTTCCTAATACCCCAGATCCTGCGTTGGAAACCCATTGGGGTACCTGTATTGAGGACTACACAATACAAGGTATTGCCCTATATCCTTTTAAAAAAAACTGTGAGATTATCTCGATCCATTTAACTAGCCCTGAGGTTATTTTTGGATAATCTATGCAATCCAAAATAAATATGATTCAGGGAATGCCTGTATAACTAGATTAGGATGGGACAGCATTTGATCTAATTTATTATCCTAGCCTTCTTCTGATGTCTATCTATCTATCTACTATAATGTATTTTATTCCACTGGACAGCTAGGTGTCCAGCCAATCCGTTTTTTGTTTAACCTTTCTTTTATCTGAAATAATTTTATTTAAAATTATTTGTGAAAAGCAGAAAGAGCGGGAATTCAGATATTAAGCCTAATTTATTAACATACCTACCAACCTTTCTCAAACTTTTTACCCTAAAAAACTCTCAACGTTCATTGAGGGTTATTGGCAAAATACCCCTTACTTGGCGGTCAGTGGAAAGAATGCCCTCCACACAGTGGTTGTCAGTATGCCACCCTTACAGACAGCTAATAAGATATTTGGTGTCTTGTTGCCTGACTCTGCCAAGTGGCATTGGCCTCGGGACTATGCTGGCACCATCAGATGGGAGGTTAATCAGACACAGCTCAAAGAACCCCTAGCAACTTCCAGATGAGTCTTAGGGTTCCAAAGAACCCTTGTTGAAAATGGCTGGTATATACCAATCGTTCATTAATACCATGCAGATCAGCAAAATCAATGCTCTAGGTTAGGGGTGTCAAACTCAATTTCATTGCGAGCCACATCAGCATTATGGTTGCCCTCAAAGAACCGCTTGTATCTGTAAGACTATACAAATTTATCCAGGGCTTTTTTTTTTTTCAAAGAATAGGTGCAGAACCTAACCACGCTCCCCCCGCCGAACTGCATTGAACGGTGGATGTAGTCAAATCACACTAACAATGGGAGGATCTTAACGGGGCAATAAATACCAGGAGTGCGTTAAGTGCAGTTTCAGGGGTGCCCTATGCACAGAGTGTAGAGTTCAGTGGTTCGCTGTGCACAGACTGAAAAATTCAGGGGTGTATTGTGTACAGAATGCAGGGTTTTTTTTGGGGGGGGGGGTGCTATGCACAATATGCAGGGTTCCACCACCTCTGAAAAAAGGGCCACATAAAATGACCTGGTGGGTCAAATTCGGCCAGCAGGCCTTGTGTTTGACACATGTGCTCTAGGTCATCCACAATAGACATCTGACACTCTAGAACAGCCTTTCTCAACCTTTTTACCCCAGGGGAACCCTTAAAATAATTTTCAGGTCTCGGAGAACCCCTATTAAAACCCATTCATTGGGGGACAGTGGGAACAATGCCTCTTACTTTGGTGTTCAGTGAGAAGAATGCTCTTTTTTACAGCGGTGGTCAGAATGGCCCCCTTACAGAGATCTAAAAATATCATTGGTGTCATACCACTGGCTCCTCCAAGTGGCATTTGCTCAGAACTATGTAGGCACCATCAAACAGGAGGTAAATCAGCCACAGCTCAAGGAACCCCTAGCCACCTCTGAAGGTACCCTAGGGTTCCACTGAACCCTGGTTGAGAATGGCTGCTCTAGAAAGAGTGGTATGCTAAAGAGCTTTATGGAAGCTGCAGCAATAGAATAGAGGGAAGGTAGGAGACATGGGCTGCCAGAGAGGTGAGAGACTGGAAATTTTCATCTCCATATTTTTAAGCATCTGACAGGGTCGCTTTAACTATACGTGTTGATCCACACCCATAATAAATAAATGAAAAAAGAGAGAGAAGTGGGACTTTAAATGAAGCACACAGCAGCACAACGCAGGTCAAGTGACCACCATTCATTTATTTGGTATAATCCATGGTATGTAAAAAACATTTTGGGCATCCAACCTCTAAAATGCTGTGGGCATCAAGCCTCTATATAATAAACTATGGATTGATTATACATAAAATACACATAAATTACACAATAGGTCATGATCCATTGTCACACAGAGAGCACAGATAACAATCAATATGCATGTGTACATTTGTTACTATGATTAGACCCAAAAAGAGCCATGAAAATTAGAACAAATAATTATAATAATAAAGGAGATTTAATGCCATGACAGATACTTATAGAGGTAAGTGGAATCATTGAAATCTTGGTATTCCATGATATGGGAAGATTGGTAATAATCAAAGCTCTACGCGTTTCGCGGTGTAGCAACCGCTCATCAGGAGCATACATCATGGAATGATTGCATCAGCGATCCAGTGAAACAGCATCCAGAATCGCATAGAGCTGCAAAGCAAAGCCGCCCGACGCCAGGGTGATCTGCGGGAATAGGAACAACGGCCATAGGCAAAACCATTGCTGGTGGGTGCAATGAGTGTAGGATGCGGACCTCCATGTGGGAAACCTGGTGTGCACAGAGTGGACAATTCCAAGCATGTGAGTGTGATGCTGAACAGGAATTGCTTGGAATTTTGCCTCTGTACAAATCATTAGTAGGACCTCATCTGGAATATGCAGTTCTCAAAAAGGATATCAAGGAACTGGAGAAAGTGCAGAGAAGATCAACCAAACTCATAAGAGGCATGGGGGAGCTCAGCTATGAGGAAAGATTAGAGGAACAGATTTTTTTCTCTTTTGAGAAGAGGAGATTAAGGGGGGATATGATCAACATGTACAAATATATAAGGGGTCCATATAGTGAATTTGGTGTTGAGTTGTTCACTTAAAGGTCATCACAGAGGACAAGGGGACACTCTTTACGTCTGGAGGAAAAGAGGTTTAACTTAGAACTATAGTCACATTTTTTTTTTGGATAGAGTAAGGGAGGGTTATAACCCCTGAAAGGTTTTTTTTGCCATCTTTGTCACATTGGGGAGGATTTCCTTCACTTCCTGATCCATAGCCAAACAGGAAGTGAGAGGAAATCGCCGCAAATTAAGGCAATCTCTTGTGGGGCCCCAGGTCGCCAGAACTAGTGTCTTTATTGGAAGATTTCCCCTCTATTACTTTTCTGGGGACAACCCAAAATTTACTTTCATTTCAATGAAAACAGTAAACAGGACAATTAGAGAGGGTGAATCTCTCTAACGCATACCTTCCAACTTTTTGAAATGAGAATGAGGGACACCTATCAGCAAAAGCATGGCAAGGCATAGGACACACCCCCTTGCCACGCCCCCTTAAAGGAGAATTGAACAAAAAACAAGATTGGTTAAACTCACAAGTGCTTTTTTATCACTACTATTCCTTTATATTGGCTTTTGGAATTTACAAATGCAGCAATTTAGAAATCAGATGAAAGGTTTAGCTCTGGAAAGCACTTTTTGATAGATAAAAAGTGCATTTTATATACAAATATATAGATCAGACCAAAATGAGGGACAAATGAGGAGGAATGAGGGACAGAGGGACATTGTTCCAAATCAGAGACAGTCCCTCGAAATCAGGGACAGTTGGGAGCTATGCTAACGGGTACACAGACAGCAGTAAAAACTGACAAACGTTCTAATCACTCTCCCCTCTAGAGCTGTGAATTGTGGAATTGACTTTCTTTAAGGCTCGGTTCACACCTAAACTGGCTGCGGATCGCACAGCAACGCTGTCCGTCCCTGTTTTCCATTTCAGGGACGAATCAGGGCAGAATCTTTGCCTGAATTCGGCCCTGAAATGGAGGCAAAGACGCACAGCGTTTCTCCACAGCCGCCCCGGAGACATGTGAACCGGCTCCATAGAGAGCCGGCCATATTCTCTAGCTATGCGAATTGGATGGAGGGAAATCCGCATCCAATTCCCATAGGTGTGAACCCGGCCTAAGAGCTGGTTCTGGCCAACTCAGTAGATTGTTTTAGATTGTGGATTCTTTCCTAGATACACATAATATAACTGGATACTAACATTTATAGGTAAAGTTGATCCAGGGAATTTACGATTTCCTCTCGGGGGATCAGGAAAAAATTTTTTCCCCTGCTAGAGCAAATTGGATCATGCATTGCTGGGTTTTTTGCCTTCCTCTGGATCAACTGTGGGTATACGATTGTGTATATAGTATTGTATCCCCCCCCCCCCCCTTGGTTGAACTGGATTAACTTTTTTCAACCAGACTAACTATGTAACTATTTATGCTCACGTGCATGGAAATGAGCATGACTTCCCTGACGGCTGGCATGAGGTTCCGGACAGTAATGCCGCGTACACACAATCGGAAATTCGGGCAGCAAAAGACCGATGAGAGCTTTTTGTTGGAAAATGCGACCGTGTGTATGCTCCATCGGACTTTTGCTGGCGGAATTCCAGCCAGCAAAAGATTGAGAGCAGGTTCTCAATTTTTCGGTCGGAAAAAGTTCCTATCCGAAAATGCGATCGTCTGTAGCAATTCCAACGCGCAAAAATCCTACACATGCTCGGAAACAATTCGACGCATGCTCGGAAGCATTGAACTTCATTTTCTTGGCTCGTCGTAGTGTTGTACGTCACCGCGTTCTTGATGGTGGAAAGTTCAGCGAACTTTTGTGTGGAAGTGTGTATGCAAGCCAAGCTTGAGCGGAATTCCGTCGGAAAAACCATCCAAGATTTTTCTGATGGAAAATCCGCTCGTGTGTACGGGGCATTAGTCTCTGAGATGTATATTTAGCCATTTGGCTGGAGTTCTACATTACCAGTGCTACCTGTGGATTATAGTGTGATGGTGTTGTTGTGCTAAGTCCCTCGTTATCTGCTAAACATGTGTTTTATAAATCGCCTCGAGTGCTAATCGTGCAGATGCTTCATTTTTGTGTCTGGAAGTCTCCTGCCACCTTGATGAATGACCCTTCATGTTGGCCGCTTGATTCAGAGCCGGTCTTTTCATTAAATCATTTCAGGGGGTGTGTGGGGGGGTTAATATGGACGAGCAGCAAGGCAGGAAAGTCTGTTTAGTTTTTTATTGTTCCCATACTAGAACATATAGAATATTTTAAAGTCAACTTCACCTGCTAAATTAATTTACCAGAACTAACACTGAGGGCCAATTCACACCAGGCATTGCATTATCACGCGTATAGGTAGCACGGTCTTTACCCAAGTACTGGAAGTCCCACTTTAATATGCAAAAAAACCATGATCCTTTTTTTTTTATGTAGCATGTGTGTTGTGGTGTACTCCAGATTATTGAGAGAGGTATTGCTCTCTTGGATATCTACACTATATTGTCAAAAGTATTGGGACACCTGCTTTTACACGCATGTGAACTTTTATAGGCATCCCAGTCTTAGTCCGTAGGGTTCAATATTGAGTTGAAGCTGTTATAGCTGCAAAGGGTGGGCCAACTCAATATTGAACCTGACAGACTAATGCCCCGTACACACGGTCGGACTTTGTTCGGACATTCCGACAACAAAATCCTAGGATTTTTTCCGACGGATGTTGGCTCAAAATTGTTTTGCTTACACACGGTCGCACAAAGTTGTCGGAATTTCCGATCGACAACCACGCGGTCACGTACACCACGTACGACGAGACTAGAAAAGGCCGGTTCAGAACCAAGCGCGGCACCCTTTGGGCTCCTTTTGCTAATCTCGTGTTAGTAAAAGTTTGGTGAGAGATGATTCGCGCTTTTTCAGACTCGTGGCTTTCAGATCGTTTTCTGCCGTTCAGTTTGTGCTTGTGGGTTTGTATCTGCTCTTCAGTGCGTGCAGTCAGTTCGTATTGGAGTTTTCTGTGTGATCTTGGCTGCTCGTTGCTGTTTTTCAGGTCGCTCTTCACAGGCCTTGCTGTTCTTCAGTGCGTTCTGTTACTTCGTTCTGAGCAGCCGACCGTTTTCTAGCCATGTTTCGTATGCGTACTCCTCGTAGAGTTCGTGCTGTGCGGGGGCTTGGTGTTGGGGTCCTGACCTTGACACAAGACCAGTCCATGAACAGGGTGGGGAGGAGTTCATGGACCAAGAATTGGTTGCTTCAGCGTGACCAGTTCTCTCATATGCCTTTGCTCCGTGAGATCCGTGACAATAATCCTGATGATTTCAGGAACTTTCTCAGGATGACGGACCCCGTGTTTCACCGTTTGTTGGCTTTGCTGACCCCTTATATTAGCAGGCAGGATACCTGCATGAGGCAAGCCATCACTCCGGAGCAGAGGTTGGTCGCTACCTTGCGGTATTTGGCCACAGGGAGAAGTCTGCAGGACCTCAAGTTCTCGACAGGCATCTCCCCCCAGGCTCTTCTTTGTGGACATTTACTGCTTGTGTTTGTTTTAGCTGACCCTGACAGAAATGTGTGGAGTGCAGAAAATGTTGTGATTGTGTAACCTTATACAAAGCACTGTTGGCTGTTATTTACTAAATGCAAAGACACTTTTCACTACAAGTGCACTTGCAACTGCACTGAAACTGCACTTGTAGTGCAAAGTGGATTTGCCCTTAGGAAATAACACCCATTTTCTCATAAAACAACAATTACATCACCCCAAAAGTGTTGTAGCGTTGAGACAATAATCCACACATTCTTGATGAACAATCTTTTTAATACCTGCACAATCACATGTGCATTTACCAAAGGTTTTTCTGACAAACCAACATGTTTGTTGTATACCAATTTTTGTGGTGTCATTATCCAAAATCAAAATGTCCATTTTATAGAAAACAGGCCTGTGTAAAACCCACAAGAAAGACACAAATCTTGATCTTACAAAGTTCACATTTGGTAGAACTGGAAGGCAATATCAGACATGAGTATTTAGGAACTGTGTTTGATATTGCGTTCAGATGGGGGGAAATCACCCCTGGAAAAGCCAAATTTGGAAGATGCACACAAATTTCACAATGTCAACATGTGCTATCTGCCATCACGGGGGATCAAGGGATGTGTTTTGGGGGAGAAAGCCCTTCCTCACCGCTACTTTATAATTGAGGAAGGGGTTGCACCCCCAAAACGCGTCCATTGATCTCCCGTGATGGCAGATAGCACATGTTGACACACTGTGTGCATCCTCCAAATTTGGCTTTGGGAAAAATCACAAAAACATTTAGCACATTGTAGCACACAAAAGAAGAAAGTGATTGGGAGGGGTTTTAAACTCGCCCCAAAACATCAATGATGTTTTTATATTTTGGAATAACATCATTGATGTTTTGCTTGATGTTTTCCAATTGTAAATTACACCCCATGATCTCCCCGATCAGGATCTGGGCACTTTCGGATGTGAAAGGATCTGGATCCACAACCTCACGATCACCCAAAAAGAGAGGAAACCCAAAATAAATTAGGTTTCAAAAAAATGCCGCAATCCATCTCTTATCTGAGCCTGTGGTCGCAGACACTCACCTGTTGTGGTAACTACTTCCACCACGTCTTCATCCTCCTGCTCATCTTGTGTTGGGGGGATTTCCCCTTCTTCCAGAGGGGGGGGGGCTCTGGTCTCCTCGGATGAGAGGTGTCCTCCGAGTCTTTTCTCCCCTATGTAAAACAAAAATGGTATAATTAGCACACAGATATTTAATGGCAGAACTAGAAAGATGAAACATTGCTTGGAAGTGGGGTACAATTGTCTATTTTAGCCGAGTTCCAAGATGTAGCTTTTTTAGTGCCCTTTGTCAAGCTGCAATACTTTACCTGTTTGGTAAAAGCTTCACAGATGTAGCCCCCCCTATAGTATACACTGGAGCACCTGTGTGGCCCCCCTAATAAAAATGATGTTCTTGTGTCCCACACTATAGTGCTCCAGTGTCCAGATGTGAAAACAGCTGCTCAGTGTCCTCTCCTTACACAGAATCTAGTTTGCAATTCATTCTAGTAACACAGCCATCTACACAACCCAATTCTTTGAAGACAAGTATAGGGCGTCAAAATGGTGGCCAAATGCATATGGCCTAAACAATGGTATTTTATCGTCCGAAATAACAATGTGTGATCCGAACGAATAATGTGCCCATGAACATGAAAGTTGCCATTTTAAACTGTACAACAGTTCCTAAAAGCACATGGAGCAGCACGAACGTAATAAACATAAAGAATAGGAACACAGCACAACTACTTACTTTTTTGCAGCACTCTCCGGATCTTTCTGTACTGCTCATGTTCTCGTAATTTCAGGTCCGACCACCGCTTCCTGAGCTGATCTTTCGATCGTCGTACCCCGAATTTCCGGTGCAGACTCCTGACCACTTTCGCCATGATCTTGGCCTTTCGGACATTGGGGTTGGGGTAAGGCCCATACTTTCGATCATAGTCGGCCTTCTTCAGGATGTCCACCATCTCCAACATCTCCCCAAAGGACATATTTGAGTCCTTTAATCTCTTTCTGGATCAGGACGTTTCAGGCTCCAGCCTTTCCTCCTCCTCCTCCTCCTCCTCCTCGTTGCTACAATTAGCATGATCCTGCTGTCTATCCGCCATGTGCTCTTCCCCCACTGCGCCGAACGAAAAGGGGCGGGGAATAGAATAGAAAGAACGTCAGGGGCGGGCGGAGTTATACGCATGCGCAGTGTGTATAAATCGTAACGCGCGCGTCTTACGTACGATCTGTGAGCGGAGGAAGGAGCATCGGAGACGCCGATCGTGCTAACGAAGGTAGGATCTAAACTTGGGCCTATACTGCTTCGAAATGGAAGCCTATATTGTAACAAGATTAGGGGAGTTTGGCCTGACATTAGGCTTTGTCTTGTGTTGTGTCTTACAGAGAAAATGGATGGGTTCAACGACCACAATTTCCTGCCCCTGTTCATAGACAAGTACAGGGAGCTGCCCTGTCTGTGGCAAGTGAGACACCCCCACTATAATCACAAACAGAAGAGGCAGGCAGCGCTGGAGAAACTGCTGGAGTTGGTGAAGCCGGTGGTCCCCACAGCAACCATCCCCTATTTAAAAGCAAAAATTGGTGGCCTGAGGAGCACTTATCTTAGGGAGTGCAAGAAGGTCACAGATTCCCAGAGGTCCGGAGCTGCAGCAGATGACGTTTATGTCCCCAGGCTGTGGTACTACGAGAGACTGCGATTTCTGTCAGACCACACTGAAGTCAGGGAATCCCTCTCTACTCTTCCTTCCACTCTTCCTTCCACCCCAGCTGAGGCTTCCGATGTCCAACCTGGGCCTTCCAGCCAGGAAGAAGTGGAGGAGCCCAGCTGGAGTCAGGTATAGCATTGTTCTACAGATTTCTGGTCAATAAATAAATTATGTTTATTAGATGTTATTATTGATCACTAATTGCTGATTAAAAAAAGTGCTTTACATATCAATAGACAGTAGTGGGCACCCAAAATTGGGAAAAGAATGAAAACTGCTGGGCTCAGAAGGATAGTCTGTTATATTTGTTAACATTCAATTTGCAGCAGTCAGGAGGTGAAAATTGTGTGTGATTGATGAAGAAAAAACTAAAACTATGTCCCTTTTTCATACACAGGAAGACCTCAGCCAGGAGGAGGCTGTGGAATGTGGCAGTCAGGAGGAGGCGGGGATTAGTGGCAGCCAGGAGAAGGCGGGGCTAAGTGTCAGCCAAGAGAAGCCTGGGACAAGTCGCAGCCTGACTGAGTCTCAGGTCCCTCCCCTCCGCCTGCCATATAAACGAGCCAGGAAGGCCACTCCCAGTCCTGTGCAGGATTCAGCATACAGGCTGATCCAGGAGGCTTCGGCGTCCCTCAGAGCCTTCCCCAGTCCTGAAGAGGCCTTTGCCTGCATGGCTGCCACCAAATTGCAGGGCATGCAGGAGGGTCAACGCAAGATCTCTGAGGACCTGATTTATAAAGTCCTACGTAAGGGGGAGAGTGGGGAACTGACACACAAGACGGATGTCATTGAGATCGACGATCCTCCTCCTCCTCCTCCTGCTGCCACAACTCCACCACCACAGCCACAGCCTGGAAGGAGGCGTGGAAGGAAGACCAAAGAGTGATGACTCTGGGTTCAGTCTGGTCTGACAAAAGCTGCAGTCTCTCGTATGACCACAGCCTGGGGACACAGATGTCATCTGCTGCTTTCCGGATCTCTGGGACTTCTGGACCAGACTGCCCTCCCTTAGATATGGACTCCTCAGGCCACCAATTTTGCTTTTAAATAATTGATGTCTGCCCCGGGGGTCCAAGGCTTCGCCCACTTTTGCAGTTTCTCCAGCGTTGCCTCCCTCTTTGTTTAGTTGTGAGCCCTTACTAAAATTTTTTTGGGTAAATTCTACTCTCCTGTGTGTGTTTTCATCCAAAAAGGACAGTTTGTTGGTGACGATTCAGGCACATTTCTAAAGTACAATGTGAAATTAACAAGGGACAACAACACCAAACAATCTCCTACAGATTAAATAGAACAACATATCAATGGTGTTGTGGGAACTTGTCACAAAAAACACACAAACATTTTCGGGAATACAAATCAAAATCACCAAAAAATAAAAAAATAAAAAAGAGAAACACAAAAAAAGAATCTACATTAAAGTCCAAAAAAAAAAAAAAAAAATTTTGTTGTCAGATGTGAGAAATCAAAATATATTGAGGGAATCCCGATAAATAGTAACGAAATAAGTTTGTGAGAAGTGTGTGTGAATATGAGCAGCAAAACTACTTAATTCTTGTCACATTATAAAGAAGAAGAGAGTGCGCTGTATTAAACCATTTTGAACATTGCAGCGTGACGAAAGTGCTGTATCCATTCCGAACGCTACGTTTACCAGAACGAGCTGTCCCGTGTAGGAATTTCTTCTGAGCATGCGTGGCACTTTGTGCGTCGGAACAGGCCACACACGGTCGGAATTGACGCGATCGGATTTTGTTGTCGGAAAATTTTATCTCCTGCTGTCCAACTTTGTGTGTCGGAAAATCCGATGGAAAATGTCCGATGGAGCCCACACAAGGTCGGAATTTCCGACAACACGCTCCGATCGGACATTGTCCATCGGAAAATCCGACCGTGTGTACGGGGCATAAGACTGGGATGCCATTAAAGTTTATATGCGTGTAAAGGCAGGTGTCCCAATACTTTTGACAATATGGAATGGGTGAGCAAATTGCAATACTGGCTTGCAAAAAGTTTGAGTTACGTTCATTAATTTGGTATTTTGTGCTGTTAGTTGTATTAAGCTTGAAGAAAATTGGTCAAATGTATTTGTTTTTCACATTAGTTTCATGTATTTATTTAATATTACACCATTTGCATTATTTGTCTTTAATTTATTGTCTTTACTTTAGAAATAAATTGAATAGAAGGTATCCCATGACACAGGTTCAGTGTTATGAGTTTTCTTAACCACTTGAGACGTTAGTGCAGGGAAAATGGCTGTTTGTCTCCGGACTGTTTTAAAACAGCGCCTGGTCTCAGGGGCTCCTGGGTCCTCTGGCACTAACGCTAGAACTGCAGGTTGTCAGTGACGGCCAGGGTCCAGAACTGAGCCCAGTAGCTAAAACAACCAACTCCTTGGCTTCCAATGCTCCTGCACTGCATTTCATAGGAGTAAAAGTGAATTTAAAGGGTAACTCCACTTTCATGGGGAAAAAAAAGCACAAAAAAATTATTAAATTTATTTATAAATAAATATTTATTTATTTAAATTTTTTTTTAATAATTTATTTAAATTATTAAAAATTACCTTTCCTTTTCACTCTGCAGCGCTGTAATTTTCTGTAAAATTCAATATGGCTACCTGGAGGCGTTCTGTACAGAGAATGTATACAGAACGCCCCCAGAAACATCATTTCCTGCTTGTATGATTGGCTCACTGATTTTCCCAGAAGTCTGCACTAAGATACAAGTCAGATTTCAGGCATCCCCTGCAACAAAAAATTTATATTTGGTGAGATACTTCCAATAGGAAATCACATCTAAAGGATTGCAGACCCTGCAGCTTTCCTCATTAGAGCCCTGCAAGTGCAGCAGCTAATTGATAATTATGAAAACACTCCCATACAGATTCACTGTGCACATGGACACAGACAAACAGCTATTCCTTCAGAAGAACAAAAGGTAGAAATCTGCAACAACGTTTGGTAAAATCCTTGTAAAGCACATAGTTCAACCAGCAGGGAATATTTTTTTCTCAACAAAAGTGGAGTTACTCTTTAACCGCTTCATATCCATGCTATAGCTGAATGACGGCTACAGCACGGACCAACTTTGCCAGGAGGGCATCCATAGACGTCCTCCCATGCTTGAGCGGCCTGCACGCCCCCTGCAGGGCGTGCGTGGTGTGCTCTGTGATCAGTGAGTCTATGAGACTCGCTGGATCACAGATCGGATCCCGACCCTTACCACGTGATCAGCTGTCAGCCAATGACAGCTGATCATGTGATGTAAACAGAGCCGGTAATCGGCTATTTTTTCTCCTCATGCTGATAGCTGAGGAGAACCCCTCATGCTGGGGGTTCTGAGGGCCACAGTAGCCTTCAGAAATAGGCCAATTGTTGCCTCATTCACGTTACTCCTCTTCCTGCCACTTTTTGGTGGAAGGCAAAGGGGAGGGACCTGCGATTCTGGCAGGCTACTGGGCCCGGCCACCTCCTGGCTGCCACTTTCCACAGCCTGGCTGAGGCTTTCTTGTGTATGAAAAAGGGACAATCACACACAATTTTCATTTCATGACTGTTGCAAATTGAATGTTAATAAATAGAAACGACTAGCATTCTGACCCCAGAATTTTTCATTCTTGTCCCAATCATTTGTGGCCACTACTGTCTATTGATATGTAAAACACTTTGTGAAATAAGAAATTAGTTATCAAAATTTGCATATATTTAACATCAGTAATTTGACAACCAGAAATATTTTGAAGAATGCTATACCTGGCTCAAGCTGGGCTCCTCCACATGTTGCTGCCTGGAAGGCCCAGGTTGGACGTCAGAAGCCTCAGCTGGGGGAGAAGGAAGTGTGGAAGGAAGACTGGAGAGTGCTGGCTTGGGTTCAGTCTGGCCTGACAGAAAATGCAGTCTGTCATAGTACCACAGCCTGGGTACATAAATGTCATCTGCTGCAGCACCTGATCTCAGGGAATCCTGTACCTTCTTGAGCTCCCTATTATAAGTGCTCCTCATGCCACCAATTAGGGCCTTCAAATTGTGGGGATGTCTGCCGTGGGGATCACCGGCTTCACAAATTCCACCAATTGATCCAGCGCTGCCTTCCTCTTTGGTTTATTGTTATTAAAGGGGTGGTTTACCTGCCACAGACAGGGCATCTCCCTGTACATATCAATGAATATGGGCATAAAGTCCTCGTCATTGAATAGATCCATTTTCTCTGCAAGACACAAGACAAGACAAACCCTAATGTCAGGCTAAACTCTCCTAATCTTGACCCAATATAGGCCTCAATCTATAAGCAGTATAGGCCATTGATGCACGAACTTAAAATTGTACCTTCGTTATATATCCGCTACACCTTCCTCCGCTCACAGATCGTACTTACGACGCACGCGTGTTACGCTTTATATACCCTGTGCATGCGTGAAACTACGCCTGTGTCGCCCGCCCCTGACGTTCTTTATCGAATATTCCCCGCCCCGTCTCTTTCGTCGCAGTGGGAGATGAACATGGCGGAGACACAGCAGGTGCTTAATAGCAGTAACGAGGAGGAAAGCCCGGAGTAAGAAACATCCCGATCCAGGAGGAGGAGATTTAAGGCCTCAAATATGTCCTTTGAAGAGATGGTGGAGATGGTCGACATATTGAAGAGGGCCAACTATGATGGGAAGTATAGACCGTACCTAAACCCAAATGTGAGCAAGGCCAAGATCATGACTAAAGTTGTTAAGAGTCTGCGCCGGAATTTTGGGGTACGACGATCCAAGGAGCAATTGAGGAAATGCTGGTCAGACCTCAAATTAAGGGAGCAGGATCAGTATAGAAGGACCAAGAAAGTGCTTCTAAAAAGTAAGTACTTGTCGTGTGTTCATATTCTTATTATTACTTGCATGCTGCTCCATGTGCTTTTCTTTACTGTTGTACAGTTTAAAATGGCTACTTTCATGTTCGTGGGCACAGTAATCGGTCGTAGTAAACATCGTTCGTTTGCCAACTAAATACAATGTTTTTGCCAGATACAGGGTTAACTACATTTGGTCATGATAATTTGTATAAAAAGAAGTTTAGGACATTGTTGTCTAGATGTCTTTGAAACTAGAATGAATGGCAAACTTGATTCAGTGGACTGTAAGGAGAGGACACTCAGCAGCTGTTTACACATCTGGATTCTGGAGCACTAGTGTGGGACACCAGAGCACATTTTTTAGGGTGACCCACACAGGTACTCCAGTGGATACTTGGGGTGTTTCCATGTGTGAAACTTGTCCAAAAAAGGTAAGTATTCCAGCTTGGTTAACCTCCCTGGTGGTATGATTATTTCAGATTTTAGGTGCTGAAAGCGGTACAATGTTTTGCATGGAAATTTGGCGTTTTATATTGCAGGCCTGTAATTCTCATGCCGCGTACACACGAGCGGACTTTACGGTAGACTTGGTCCGGCGGACTTTTTTAACGGACTTTCCGAATGAACGGACTTGCCTACACACGATCAACCAAAGTCCGACGGATTCGTACGTGATGACATACGATCGGACTAAAACAAGGAAGTTTATAGCCAGTAGCCAATAGCTGCCCTAGCGTCGTTTTTTGTCCGTCGGACTAGCATACAGACGAGCGGAAGTCTGCTGGAGCCCATACACGATCGAATTGTCCGCCGGACCAAGTCTGCCGTAAAGTCTGCTCGTGTGTACACGGCATTAGGAATAACTCACTTAAATCTGTCCAAACAAGAGTCTAGTAGACATCCCGGGTATGATAAAGTTTGAAACACAAAATCATAAATTATAATATAATAAATAACTATAAATAATTATAACAAATAATAGTATAATAATAATAAAAATTATTCAATAATGTAATCAATCAAAAACACTGAAATTTGCTCAGTTGCAGGATTGTCACTGTCATTACTTTCAGTGTTTGATGACGAATTTCCCCACAAATCACTAGTGCAAGTGATTCTAATTTATTATCGCTGTTTTCTTGCTGGTCTAAAACCACTTTTGATGTAAAGGGACACTTTTTGGTTGCTATGGACACATTTTAGGGGGTGTTTAGGGTAAAGCACTACAATGGAGCTGACAGAATACATTGTTAAGTGACTAGGCTTGGTGGATATGGGCCCAGGATAGCATGCTGGGGAGATTAGTGAAGGCAAATATGCATGAAGGATAAAAAACGAACTTTTAAAAATTCCAGCATGCATGAGAACAAGGGGGACATTCACAGCATATTACAATCATGGTGATTAGGGAATGATGAAAGAAATACAATATATTAGCAAACATTAAATACATATAATGTGATGATTCTGCAGGACCTGAATAATAGCAGAACAGGTCTCTGGAATAATGATCCCCAGAGCCTGAGGTGAGATGCCTGTCGAGAACTTGAGGTCCTGTAGACTTCTCCCAGTCGCCAAGTACCGCAACATGGTGACTAGCCTCTGCTGGGGAGTGATGGCTTGCCGCATGCAAGTGTCCTGCCTGCTGATATAAGGGGACAGCAAAGCCAACAAACGGTGAAAAATGGGGTCCGTCATCCAGAGATAATTCCTGAAATCATCAGGGTTATTCTCCTGGATCTCCCGCAACAAAGGCATATGAGAGAATTGGTCACGCTGGAGCAACCAATTCTTGGTCAATAAACTCCTCCTCGCCCTGTTCTTGGACTGGGCTTGGGTCAAAGCTAGAAGCCCAACACCAAGCCCCCGCACAGCACGAACTCTACGACAAGCACATACCCGCAACATGGCTTCAAAACAGTCCGCTGGTCAGAACGAACTAAACAGAACGCACTGAAGAACAGCAAGGCCTGTGAAGAGCGAGCTGAAAATCAGTAACGAGCGGACAAGAACGCACTGAAAAACAGATACGAACTGACTTCACACACTGAAAACCAGATACAAACCCACAAGCACAAACTGAACAGCAGTAAACGATCTGAAAAAGCAGGAGTCTGAAAAGTGCGAATCATCTGTCACCAAACTTCTACTAACACGAGATAAACACAAGATTAGCAGAAGGAGCCCAAAGGGTGGTGCGCTGGCTATTGAACTTCCCTTTTCTAGTCCCGTCGTACGTGTTGTACGTCACTGCATTCTGGACGGTCGGACTTTGGTGTGACCGTGTGTATGCAAGACAAGCTTGAGTGGAATTCCGTCGGAAAACCCATCAACCCATCACACGAGAATTCCGATCGTGTGCATGCGGCATAAGTCTTTTAACCAGAACTAACTTTTTTTTTTTTTAATGAAATGGTGTTTTGCTTTAATTTTTGGAACATCTTAATTTCTGGAACACTTATACCTAAAGATACCTAAACCTTAACTTAATTTGGGATTTCGATATTGGTTATCGGTATGCAGTGCGATGAACTTTCATGAATTAATTTTTGAACATCTTCTTCAGAGATCCCAGTATTGAAATGCTAATCAACTTGAGGCCCATAAACAAACTCTTAATTTAGACTCGGTTAATCCTCTTCAACGTGGAGTTCTAAGTAAGAAGGTTCCCTGGGGATAACTAGTACTTATATCACAGGCCACAACTCTTTATTATGTAGTATAGTCATAGAAAGGAATCTCTAGGTGAGCTGTTTAAAACAAATGTAATGATCTGTTCAGAGCTTAAAAGCGTACGTGAAACTACATTAACTTAATGTGTGGTGAAGACTAGGCTCCCTAACTGTAAGCTCATTTAGATTGTAATTTGTATATGGGCACATGGCAGTGGCGGCCATGTTTCCTCTTCTACAGATATCTAGGAGGATACATTAGTTGGCTGTGAGCAGGCAACAGAAATGGTTCAGATCCTGCTGATCAATGTGGATATTACGGTGAGCAACAGGGATGCCAGTGGAGCTTTTCCATGCAATTTAAGCCAGCTGGGCTGAGGTGGGGTTGTAGGAGATCTTGGAGGAGTTGGAGGGCCTACTTACACATCATGGCACACTTACTCACCGTTGGCAGGTCCAGGCTTGCTGTTGTCATTTCACCCCCTGGCAACTTCTTCTCCAGGTCCAAGATTGTCATTGTTTCTCTTCGGCCATTGGGGGGACACTGATGGTATAGCTCTTGTGCATGTCAAGTAAAAAGGGAGGAACTGAATGGAATTACCGTACCTGGGAACTTTTCAAATTTGGTGTCCCGTACGCATGATCGGACTTTCCGTCAACAAAACCGTGGAATTTTGTTCGAAGGTTGTTGGCTCCAACTTGTCTTGCATACACACAGTCACACAAATGTTGGCCAACAATTACGAATGTAGTGACGTACTAGACGTACTACATGGTTTTTCAGCTCTTTAGCTCCACCCTTTGGGCTCCTTCTGCTAATTCCGTGTTAGTAGCAGTTTGGTGAGTGTTGATTTGCGCTTTTCTTTTTGCGTTTTTCATTTAGAGCTATTATTATTCTTGCTATCACTTTCGTTTGCAATAACTCCATCAGTATCACCAGCAAAGCAGCTTCATTATTGTCCCATTAAAGAAGAAGAGAATGTGCGCTGCATTTGGAGACTTCCTAATTTGACACGTTATGAATCTTAATTCTCCATTACGAACGCTAGTTTACAAGACCAGCCGCTTCTGCTTATGAGCATGCGTGGACTTTTGTGCGACGGACTTGTGTACACACGATCGGAAAGTCCGACAGCAAAAATTTGTTGGCGGAAAATTTGAGTCCAACAACAAATGTTCGATGGAGTATATACACAGTCAGACTTTCCGCCAACAAGCTCACATCCAACATTTGTTGTTGGAAAATCCGATCGTGTGTACAGGGCATAAGATTGCGGTAGGACAAGGATAACAAAGCCAAATTGGAAGTAATGGTTTACAGTAATGCACATATTGACCATCGTAGAGGAGGGGAAGGTTTGCTTCTGGTTTTAATGAGAGGAGGGAAAATGGTCAACAAGTGCTGCTGCTGGCTGTAAATTGGAACCAACACCTTTACCCAATAACAGAATTGGGGTCATCCACTGCAGTTTTTTAGAAGTCTCTGTCCTGACACCTGGCATGTTTAAATAGCAGTATCAGCAACATGAGCTTGGGGAACAGGGAAATATTCCCAACATACACATTCCTGGAAATGGCTATAAAGAAAATGGGTGCTGGAGCAACCACCAACTGGGAACCTGAAGATGGAATGCTGAGAGGCCCCAAAATATTGCTACTCTATGCTGTAATGGGATCACTTTAATAAACTTCTGGAAGCTATTTTTTAAAGATCCTTGGTGTGCTGACGACACATCTCTTAACCATGTGCTTGGGGGAGGAGCATCTGTGTTGTCTAGCCTTTATCCACCCTCCACAGTCCCAATAAAAAGTTCAGTGGTCTGAAATGAGTGACTGTACCCACAGGGTCTACAGGGATGTGAGATCACAGTGCACATCCTCTTGACTCTCTCCTCCTGCCGAGGGCTGATTTGCCACTCCAACTTCTATTGTACTTGGAGACTGACGCTGCTGTGTCTACTAGTGTCAGCCTATAGCAACTGAGTGGGATCGAACTCCCAGTAATCCAGAAACCTGGCAGAACTTTGATTAGCCAGAGTCATCAGGTGTGCTCCCAGGAATGGGATCACTATAGAAAAGATATAAATGAGCATCTGTGCTGCGCTTCACCAAGATACATGAAACGAATATGTAAAAAATAACCCATAAATGTCCACAAAGATTATGCTCATATGTCAACAGACCACAATTTCAAATAAAACAAAAATACAAAAAATAAAAAAACATAGTCCATAAATAAAGTCCATATGAACATAAAAATTGAAAAAAACAGTGTATCTCTTTTAGTGTTTTCTTATTGATTCCACCAAGTAGTGCTCAAAAACAGTGGATAGATTTACCATACCTCAACAAGTTCGTAAAGTACGAGAGATTCAAAATGGAGACCCTGTCTACCATCCAGCAAGCCGTGCAGCCAGGCGACTGGCTAGTCTCAATCAACTTAAAAGATGCCTACTTCCACGTACCGGTAGCGGAAGAGTTTCGCAAATACCTCCGGTTTGTGGTCAGGCAAGAATATCTACAGTTCACCTGCCTCCCTTTCAGGCTGACCACCTCACCTCGGGTCTTCTCAAAGTTCTTCTGGCTGTGGTGGCCCATCATCTCGACGACCTTCTGTTACTATCCCAAGCCAAGGAGCAGCTACTGATCCACAGAGCTCAAGTCATCACAACACTGCTCGTGTTCAGATGGTTATTGAACCTAGAAAAAAGTCATTTGAAACCGGTACAGCGCCTGGTATACATAGGAGCTCAGTTTGACACAATCGAAAATACCATCTCTCTGCCGGCGGAGAAGATCCCGGTCACCCGGGACAGGGTGAGCTTGGCCCTAACTTCCTCACGTCTGAGGGCCTCTCAATGCCTCAGAATTTTTGGCACAATGGTCTCTACAGCCCCTATGGTCAAATGGGCTCTCTGGAGGTTACTTCCCTTCCAAACGGGGTTTCTCCGGCAGTGGGACTCAGGCGATGGCAACCAGCTCATACGCATAACCTTGGGCATGAGGAACAGCCTATTTTGGTGGCTACAGCGCAGGAATCTGCTCATATGCCACTCCATCGCCCCCCCCGTTTTATGGGTCATGGTCACGACCGATGCCAGTGGTGCCGGATGGGGGGCCCACTGCAAATCAGAGCTGGCGCAGGGCAGATGGGATCTCTGCCTACACAACCCAGGCTCAAATATCTTAGAACTACGAGCAGACTCTTGCACCCTTCTGCTTTCAGTCATCTCCTGAAAGGGGAATCAGTATTGCTAAGAATGGACAATACCACAGCAGTCTCCTATGTGAAGAGACAAGGGGGGATGCAGAGCTCTACCCTATTCCAAGAAGTCGAGCCAATCATGGCATGGGCCCCGAAGAAGCTGGCCAACATTTCGGCAGTCTATTTTCCCGGAGCCCAGAAGTGGTCACTCCACTCGGAAACATTCAAATGGATCCTGTCCTTGGGAGTCCCCTGCAACTTCAAAATCAAGAAGTATCACACCAGGAGCCGCTGCAGCCAGGCTTTTGGGGTCGATGCCTTAACAGATCAGTGGTGCTTCAGCCGGGCATATGCCTTTCCCCAGTTCCTGGTCATCCTCAGATTCCTGCAGAGACTCCGTGCAGAGGCCGTGGAGATAGTGGTAGTTGCTCCTTACTGGCCGAACAGGCCATGGTTTCCCCTCCTGACCCAGCTCAGTTTTCGGGACCCGGTACTTCTCCCCCTCAGACCGGACCTGTTGTCCCAGGGGGCAGTCCTTCACCCATGCCCAGCGCTATTGAAGCTGATGGTCTGGTTCTTGAGAGGGAAAGGCTGGAAGCCCTTGGCTGTACCTCAGCCACCCTCATGAGTTCCAGGAGGGCAAGCAGGAACAAAGTCTATGGAAGAATATCGGCCAGGTTTGTGGAGTTCTCCTCCTCCATGGGAAGATCATACAGAGACCCGGGAGTGCAAGACATCCTAGAATCTTTACAGTCGGGACTAGATCTGACTCTGTCTGTCAGCTCCGTGAAAGTCCAAGTCTCAGCTCTATCGGCTTTCTTTCATGGGCCGTTCACTCGCTGGTCCGGCAGTTCTTCAGAGGGGCAACAGGATTTAGGCCCAAAAGGAAGTGGGATCTTCCCCTTGTCCTGGACTCACTCACAGGATCTAGTACTATGGGATCTGACCCAATCTCCATGAATGATCTCTTAGCGAAGGCTGCTTTCCTGGTGGCCATCACATCGGCCAAGAGGGTTTCAGAGATTGGGGCCCTCGGCCACAAAGAATCGTTTTTCACCTTTTTTCCAAACCAGGTGGTGCTCATACCCATGCTCAGTTCCAAGCCTAAAGTCACGTTGGTCTTCCATGAGAATCAGGAGATTGTCCTGCCCACATTCAGAACTCCAGGGGCCTCAAAGGCCCATCCACTAGACGTAGGGGAAACACTAAAATATTACCTTCGAGCTACCCCCTTGTTTAGGCATTCAGATCACTTGTTCGTCTTATTCTCTGGAAAAAATAAGGGGAAACGTGTTTCTTCCAGAACGATAGCATCCTGGATCATCCAGACTATCCAGCAGACCTACAAGGCTAAGGGCTTGGCTCCTCCGGAGGCGGTGACGGCACATTTGACCAGGGGCATCGCAACTTCCTGGGCGGCAGCCCGACATGTGGCTCCAGATGTCATCTGCAGTGCGGCCTCATGGGCCTCCCTAAACACTAAACAAGGATTGGGCAGTATATGCTGTCTAAAGCTGGCCACACACAAGTAGAATTTTTGTTTGAAAATGTTTTATTTTTTTATTGTTAATGGGGTCAAATCAACCTTCATTTTCAACCACAATTACACGAAAATACAAAGGAGCAGGATCGAAAACAGAGAATGTGGTTTTCAGTTGGGAAAGTCCATTCATTACAAAATTGATTGTTAAAAGTACTTTTTGAATGACATTCGTTAGGTCATTGAATGTACTGGATTTGCATTATTGTGTTATTTATAGAGTAGCTTCTCAGTCCTGGTGTGTGCCTTCTGGGCAGAAACAAAGAGGAAGCCATTGTCAGGAGAGGCACTGTGATCACTTTGGCATGCACCCAGGTACCATTAAAGTGGAACTTTAGGTTCCAAAATGAAAATGAATAGACGAGCAGGATTTTTAATGCTGAAGAGACGTACTGATGGGGGACCCTTTAGCCCCCAAAACAAGTTGGCTTGGTCTTTTGACTTTTTGCTAATGATATTTCTGGACTTGAATGAACCTGTGGCACTCTTATCCTTTTATACCTTGCTTGGACCGTCAGGGATACCTGACATACACTATATTACCAAAAGTATTGGGACGCCTGCCTTTACAAGCACATGACCTTTAAAGCTGAGTTTCGGCCTCTGAAAAAACTAAATTAAAAGTCAGCAGCTGCAAATACTGTAGCTGCTCACTTTTAATATAAGGACACTTACCTGTCCAGGGATCCCGCAATGTCGGCCCCCCAAGCCGCTTCGTCTATCGGCTCGGGTGTAGGTGCCGCCATTACAACTAAAGGAAACTGGCAGTGAAGCCTTCAGGCTTCAGGCTCAATTGATTAGGACTTAGTTTCAATTTAGCCTGGAACTCCACTTTAATGACATCCCACTCTTAGTCTGCAGGGTTCAATATTGAGTTGGCCCACCCTTTGCAGCCATAACAGCTTCAACTCTTCTAGGAAGACTGTCCAGAAGGTTTAGGAGTGTGTCTATGGGAATGTTTAACCATCCTTCCAGAAGCGCATTTGTGAGGTCAGGCACTGATGTTGGATGAGAAGACCTGGCTCGCAGTCTGCGCTCTAATTCATCCCAAAGGTGTTCTATAGGGTTGAGGCCAGGACCTGACCTGCATTTTGCTATCCAGTATTTGACCCAGCTTGGCGCCTTTCCCTACTGTATTCAGCTTTTCTTCTTCTGACCTTGGCTTGTGTCCTGACTTGGTCTTCTGCCTACTGTTTTGGTATCTTTGGTGTCAGTCTGGTATGGACCTTGGCCTGGAGCTTGTGCTTGAATTCCAATTTTGTACCTCTGCTTTCTGGCTGTTGCTGACTTCTGTATGCCCTGACTGCATTTCCGCTTCCTGCACCTGTTAGCTACTGTTCCCAGCCTGCATGCCAGCTTCCTGAACTAGATCCATTCTGAACATCTCCAGTATCTCAGCAGTATTTAGACTGTCTTGAGATTGTCTGCTGCATCTGGACCCACCACATATGTTGCACCAATATTTCATATTCCTGATATGTGCCTGCTGTACCGTTTACTTGTATTTAAAATTCTCTGGTTCTCTTTGTATGTCCTTCTTTGTGTGAAATACCCGGTGATCCTGCCAGTCCCCCTGCTTCCCTATTTCAAACTGACCACGCTAGGCATTGAAGCGCATCACTGCCAGGGTGGTCAGTTTCGTGGCTGTACTGGGAGAAGAGCCTATCGGTCCCAAAGTTCAGACTTGAACCCCCCCCAACACAGCCATTCGCTGGGAAGATCAGTGTGCTGCTGTTTCTCCACCCCATCTCTCCAAATCCGTTATTCAGCCAAGAACAGAGATCACATGATCACTTATAAAAAAAAAAAAAAAAAAAAAAAAAAGAAAACATGTTTTGCCTTTGTGACAGACCCAACTGGGACAGGGTCTTTTGGAGGGGACTGCAGTGTAGCCTCTTGCCCACTGAGTATGGGCACTGGCATTTCAGGAAGCTACAAGAATTCAGGAAGATGTCCTGTTATATAATGCAAGATGGCATGACCAAGTTTAACAGTCAAGGAAGCCATGATGGTCTCTGCCAACTTGAAATTCAGTGAGAAGATGTATGTGAAAAGAAAGCTGGTTAATGAGGTTTGGACAGCCCTAGGTCTTCTTGAATACTGGTGCCAAACTATCTGGGTGGGCACTGACACCTAAGCTTGTCTAGGTGACTAGTTGTTAATTAGCTTACTGAATAATTAGGTTACTATTTATGTTTATGTTAGCTGTTCATTAAATGTATTGACATTACTGTTTACAGTTTACCTTGTTTAGGATAATGTGATCAAGCTCTTACCTGATCTTATGTGGTGTATATTATGTGTGAATATTATGTGTGAATTTACAATAAAGCCAGTTCCAGTTTGCAACCAAGCTAGAGTCATCTAGTTCTTGGGTGCTCAGCTATAATATCTGGTTCCTGGTTTCAGAGTGGAGGAAACTGTAACTTGGCGGTCCGTCACAGCCTTTCATTTCTATTTTAAACTGTATGGGTTGTTTTACAAGGTGACGGTTTACATATACTTTAACCTAAGTAATAAGAAGTCTTGGGGCCCAAGGTTGCAACAAAGGGTTTTGATAATTACCAAAAAGTATGTTGGGTTGCATAAATAATTCTTATAATAAGTGACTCAAGAGCCGAACAGGGCAGTTGAAGGTTTTTTTTTTTTTTTTGCAGACCTTTTGTATAACAACTTGGGAACCTTCACTGCTTGTTCAAAATTCTGGTTGGATGGCAACATCTGTTGAAAAATGGATTTCCATTGATTGATCCTGAGCTCATACACCCAACTCATGTAAGTGTTTAATTAGACCAATCTGTGATGACTTAATTCATGCAGCAAACATCAATACGCAAGTCAGACATGCGGTGTCAATAAACAAGCCACTTAAACACCAACATTAAATGGACCTTGTCAGCGCCTCAGTGATTTTCCTCTGAACTTGTCTTTTTCTTGGTCGATAATTGTCTAGAGTCATTGCTGTGTTTTCATTGAGCGTAAATCAACATACATATTCACTAATTGTCCCTGATTCCAGATGTAGGTAGAACTCTGATCTAGAGATTGAAGCTCCATCCCATTCCTGATGTAGTCCTGATTTATAAAAGAAACTTATTATGACGGTTTCCTTGAAGAGCCAAAATTTCCAACTATCTCCAGGGGTAGCCATTGCCTAATTCCTAGAAGCAATGTGGAACAAGCATGTCACTATGTGTGATGCCGAATAGTCTTCTGCCCCAATGCAAGACTCATCTCCAGAAACTGGGTAGGGGAGCCGTAGATGGGAAAAGATACTGTTGTCTTTGCATGTTTCTTTAACCCCTTTGCGCCTAAGTATAAAACAAATCTAAATGCCTAAGCACAATTTTGCAACTTTGACATGTGTAAGTAGTATGGTACATATCATCACAACTACGTTGTGCATGCCGGTGGATTATATCTTGTTTTTTTTTTAGGACAAATAGGGCTTTCATTTGGTGTTAAATGGTAATGAATATCTCCTGATTTTTTTATTATCAAAGGAAAACTGGCCCAAAATAGTGAAAAAAAAAAGTTTTTTTTTAAATTTAGCTGTATATTTCTTGGTACTACCATAACGTTCCACCAAAGAACAAACCAAATTAAATTCTCCTGCTCCTGACGATTGCAGCGATATGTTTTAAAAACACATACCACATATGTATATTGTAGCTGTTGTTTGTACCCATAGTGCAGCCTAAAAAACAATAGTGCACATTTTACTTTTTTATATATATATCTAAATCTAAATATATATATAAAACACACTGACACTAATTTAAAAAAAATGCTGACCCTGACCTTGACCTTTAACCTGACCTTGACCTTTAACCCTGACATAAACATTAATCCTGGCACCGTCCTAGATCAAAACCTTGATCTAGGTATTTTTTGTATTTTATTATTTCTTTTTATTATTATTAGTTAATTTATTCTAATTTATCAATTTTTTTTTTTTTCACACACTTTTTTTTTCTCTGCAAGGAGATAGAGAGAGATACGATGTATCTCTCTCCTCCATTCACAGAGAAAGAAAACACAGAGGTCGGGCTTCACAGTGACTGATCACTGGCTATCACAGCAATCAGGTGACCCGCAATCGAGAGTACTGGGTCCCAACCGGGGCCTAAGGCTTAGGATGAGACCCCATTCTCTGAACTGGGAGTGCATAGTGGGGTTTGGTTGTGAGAAATGATGTCCAACAGGTGTGAAGAAATCAGTCACCTCAAATAAGACAGAGAGAAAGTTATAGACTGGGGGAGGGGGGAACTTACTGTGGTCCATAGATACTGTATAGCCGGGAACATTGTTAATTGATAACAGTGCAGGAAGGAAGTTAGCATCTCACTGGATTTCTGGCAGGATCAACCTTTTTTACTTTTTGTACCATTTTTGTACCATTTATTGAACAGATATAAACACATGCTTTCAATGTTTTTCAACAATTTCTATAATTTAAGAGAAAAACATTGTTTTTAATAATTTTCAATGTTTTTCAATTATTTCAATAACTTCAAAGATTAAAATGTTTTTCAATAATTCTCAATGTTTTTTCAATAATTTTAATAACTTCAGAGATTAAAAAAAATGTTTTAGTAATTTTCAGTGTTTTTCAATAATTTCAATGATTTCAAGTGGTTCTAAAGCAGGGGTCTCAAACTGGCGGCCTTCCAGCTGTTGGGAAACTACAAGTCCCATCATGCCTCTGCCTGTGGGAGTCATGCTTGTAACTGTCAGCCTTGCAATGCCTCATGGGACTTTGTTTAGTTTTGCAACAGCTGGAGGGTCACCAATGTGAGACCCCTGTGCTAAAGTCTCAAGGTTAAAGTGATACTGAACCCACAACAGTAAAATCAGTCTGTATATGCAGTAAAGCATGTTTGTTATACTCACTGTGGAACCTAAGGGGCAAATCCTGTGCATTGTGTAAAAAGGCTGTTTGATCCTGTCTTCTCTAAATCTTCCCTTTTTTCACTGTCCCCAATCCATCTCCTGATAGAACAGAGCCATAGGAGGCACTCTGCACATGCTCAGCTTGGTGTGTAGGTAGGGTTTTTCTTTTCTTTTTTTTTTGGGGGGGGTGATGCATTTTATCGGCACAGGACCAATCAGCACTGTCTAGACAGAGGGTCGGGGGTCCTGCATCCTCATAGGATAGTCAGTGCAGAATGAAAACTCCTCCTGCAGGCGTTAACCAGACACTGATAGAAGTCACAAGACTGCAATATACTGCTGATGAGATAAGGTATTTAGCAAATTAATTGCATTTCCATGTTCTGTGTACTGTGGAAGACCAGATATAGTGAATGCAGGGTCCTGGGTTTAGTAACACTTTAATAAGTTAATAACTTTACTAAGTTAAAAGGCCTTCTGTGTGCAGCATCCCTAGACCCTCCAATAATTACCTGAGCCCCATCTTGATCTATCTATGGGTACAAGAGCCTCAGCTCTCCGGGGACTCTTCCTTCTCATTGGCTGAGAAAGCAACAGAAACCATTGGCTCCCACTGTTGTCAATAACAGCCAGTAACCCAATGAGAAGAGAGAGGGGGCAGCATCAAATGCAGTGGCGGCCCATCCATTAGGGGCGCTCGGGCGCCACCCCCTCTCTCCACGCCACCTCCTACATCAGTGATGGCAAACCTTGGCACCCCAGATATTTTGGAACTACATTTCCCATGATACTCATGCATTCTGCTGTGTAGTTGAGCATCATGGGAAATGTAGTTCCAAAACATCTGGGGTGCCAAGGTTCGGCATCACTGCCCTACATGAATAATGGATAGATTCATGCATAGCATAGCTGCCGCGTCCGGCCTCTTTCAGGATGCCAAGCGCCTGAATTACAGCGGCGGGGGTGTTTTTTTGAAGCACCTGATTAGAGCCATAGGCTCCAATAGGCTTCAAAATAGGGTGGGCTCAGAGCGCAGAGCATTGCGCCATGAGCCCACCCAGGTGTTACAACAGCGAATTAATATTCACCGTTGTAACACTGATCCTCAATCCGGCTAATCAGAAGCAGGTCTGAGACCCGTTTTCCAGTTAGTTGGAGGAGGAGTGAAGAAATGGAAGCCGCCAATGCCCGTGGAGAGCAAGGGAAGGGAGAGCTGCCGCCGAGGGGCAAGGGAAGCCACCGGTGATTCGCTGCATAGATGGGGTAAGTACACCTCACCCACCCGCCAACCGACCTCCTTGGGGGGGTGTTACCGCCACTGGTCAAATGGACACGCAGGGCAGCGGCTTGGGAGCTAGCCTGCTTGGGTGCCCCCATACCAAGCTGCTTGCTCTGGGGGGCACTCTGCAGAGGGAGGGGGGGACCCGAGAAGAGGAGGATCAGGGCAGCTCTGTGCAAAACCATTACACAGAGCAGGTAAGTATAACACGTTTATTTATTTTTTAACTTGCCTTTAATATTGCTTTAAGATAAAAATATGTTTTTTTTAAATGTTCATTGTTTTCAAATAATCTCAATAATTTAAGAGATTAAAATGTTTTTCTTTATTTTTCACTGTTTTTAAATAATTTCAATAATGCCTCAGATTAAAAGGGAGAAAGTAAGAGAGTAAAATTTTATCAGCTTCAGGTATTTTTTTTTTTTTTTTTTTACCAGGCTATTATCATCTTCTCACTCCTCATTTTGCCTTTATAGCCATCGTGAAACTGTTCCGACATGATCCAGATAACGATAGGAAGACCTGCTTGATCATGCTAACAATTAAAGCTTTATCAATCTTGCCGAAAAGAGGTCCTATTTTTCCATTGACAAGCTCTGCACAACATGGGGAGAGTGAAGGCATCCCTCTGGGGATGTCCTAACAATTCAATCAATTCTCCTCAATTACTAACAAATCTAAATGTGATTTATCTGCTCAAGAATCATTCCAATATCAGGGAAAGACTTATCAATAAAACCCCCAAAGGTAATTTTTTTTTTTCTCAGAGCTGTCAATAGAACCTTTGAAGCACAGAGAGAGAAAGAGCTGCAGTCTAAGATATTTTGACTTTTTTTTTTTGTGGCACTTAATTAAGTCGACAAGAAGCTGTCAAGGATCATTTTCAAAGCAAGCGACCGCAAGGGTTGACATTTGATAATATTACACTCCATGTTGATTGAAATTGATTTTTTTTTTTTTTTTCGAGGCCAAAAAAAAAAAAAAAAAAAAAAAAGAGGGGTATTTGACAACTTTCTGCCTATGGAGCCAAGGACAAGGGCTGGTGTGTGGAGAGGCTTGTGACAAACAGAATGATGGGTTTTTAAAACCAGCTGAGTTTAACAATTATAGGGCAAGGGTCTGTTATTTCAGTGTCAAGACACGAGCAATAGGAATGACAAGTATCTCTGCAGGAATGGAGATAACAAGATGATTCCACCTGATACAGAATCACAAAGCTGATTTCATCCTAAATTAATGTAAAAGTCATTTATTTACTACTTGGGTGAACATTAAACATTTTATTATGGTGATGGAAATGCATTTGAAATTTTTTTTTTTTTAAATAAATACCTCTTGCTTTCAAATATTAAATAAAAAAAATAAAAAAAGTAATGAGAAAGATAATATTATTTAAGTGAAGAGAGGAAAGAAGGGGATTTTTATGGTGCTTACAAATAATAATGAAAACCAATCATTTAAAAATATATATAATCATTTTAATGAGAATATACCGTATTTATCGGCGTATAACACGCACCGGCGTATAACACGCACCCCAATTTAGGAGGGAATTTTAAGGAAAAAAAAACTTTTAGGAGGGAAGTTGAAGGGAAAAAAACTTACATTTAAATGCCCATTATTGCAGCCTTCTCAGTGCAGCCTTGCCCCAGTGCAGCCATGTCAGTGCAGCCTTGTCAGTGCAGCCATGTCAGTGCAGCCTTGTCAGTGCAGCCTTGTCAGTGCAGCCTTGTCAGTGCAGCCTTCCCCAGTGCAGCCTTGTCAGTGCAGCCTTCCCCAGTGCAGCCTTCCCCAGTGTAGCCTTGTCAGTGCAGCCTTCCCCAGTGCAGCCTTGTCAGTGCAACCTTCCCCAGTGCAGCCTTGTCAGTGCAGCCTTCCCCAGTGCAGCCTTGTCAGTGCAGCCTTCCCCAGTGTAGCCTTGTCAGTGCAGCCTTCCCCAGTGCAGCCTTGTCAGTGCAGCCTTCCCCAGTGCAGCCTTCCCCAGTGTAGCCTTGTCAGTGCAGCCTTCCCCAGTGCAGCCTTGTCAGTGCAACCTTCCCCAGTGCAGCCTTGTCAGTGCAGCCTTCCCCAGTGCAGCCTTGTCAGTGCAGCCTTCCCCAGTGCAGCCTTGTCAGTGCAACCTTCCCCAGTGCAGCCTTGTCAGTGCAGCCTTCCCCAGTGCAGCCTTCCCCAGTGCAGCCTTCCCCAGTGCAGCCTTGTCAGTGCAGCCTTCCCCAGTGGAGCCTTGTCAGTGCAGCCTTCCCCAGTGCAGCCTTGCCCCAGTGCAGCCTTCGATCCTCTATCCCTGCCATCCTGGGCTTCAAAATCGCCGACCGCGATTTGAAAATGGCGCCGCCGGCGCCGATATACACAGAGCCGGTCCTCGGCTCTTCCCGGCGGCTCTCATTCACTTTCGGCTCCACTCATAGTCCCGAGCGGAGCTATCCGAACCTAGCCGAGTAAGTTCGGATAGCTCCGCTCGGGACTACGAGTGGAGCCGAAAGTGAACGAGAGCCGCCGAGAAGAGCCGAGGACCGGCTCAGTGTATTTCGGCGCCGGCGGCGCCATTTTCAAATCGCGGTCGGCGATTTTGAAGATGTGACAGCTCGGGATCGCAGGGGATCGGCGTATAACACGCACCTGCGATTTTCCCCTGATTTTAAGGGGAAAAAAGTGCGTGTTATACGCCGATAAATAGGGTAGTTAAAACACAACAGGGCCACTTTGTTCGCTAGTAATCAACAATTCATAGTAGAGGTGGTCATTAGGCAAATATTCAGCTTTAACAGAAGCTGCTTTTTCATATATAAACCCGACATGTTTCGCATTAGCTTCATCAGGGGATATACGAATCAAAAAAGCGAGAAAACTGTATAAAGGTACAAACAAAAAAAATGAATTAAGTACAAGATATACAAAACATGAGTATCTTACAATATAAAGATACAGGGCTTTTTTTCAACCGGAAATTGGTGGAACTCAGTTCCACCACCTCTGGCTCAGGCCCTCTGCTCCCTGTTCAGCACTATTACTTGAAAACACAAACGTCCAGCTTCTATGCTTACAAGTAACAGCTTGTTCCCCAACAGCTCCCACAGATCAGGATCTCCTGAGTGGCTCCCACTGACGGAAGGATGGAGACAAGGGAGATGCAGGTACCCGAGGTGCAGTGCAAATGCCAACATCACCACTGGATGATCTCCCCGCAAGTGAGAGAGGTGGAGCCAACTACAGTATAGGGGGAGGTACTAGAGCCGGCTGGGTGCTTCAGCTTAATACAGCAACAAAAATAAGACATGTGGAAGATGGTGGAGCTTTTAAGGAGATGGGGAGAAGATAGGGGCAGTAGAGTGGGGTTGCATGCAGAGGGCAGAGCTGAAGAGGGGTAAACGTGAGATGTGGGTAGGGTGTGCAGAGATAAGCAGCTGTGGAAGAAGGCTGAGTTCTGCACTCTGTGTGTAGCACACCCGTGAACTCTGCACTATTTACGAAGCACACCCTGAACTCTGCAGTCTGTGTGTAACCCCATCCCTGAACTCTGCACTCTGTACATAATGCACTCCTGGTATGTAATGACCCTGTTAAGACCTTCCCACTGTTAGTGAAATTTGACCACACTCACTATTTCATGTGGTTTGGAGGGTGTGTGTAAGGGGTGGTGGGGGTCATGATTGAGTTCCTGTACCTTTTTTCAGAGAAAAAAAGCCCCGTAAAGATATATATGACCTTTGCCAATGCCCGTCCCCAAAGAAGGTGAACCTACCGCGCCGGACCTCCTATGGACAGCCACCGCCACGGGGGGAACCAATTGACCCAAGTGAAAGGGGCTCTGTGCGGCCACAGAAGACACACAATATGACCAGGCTGCGAATGCGTCAAAGAAAAAGGAAGGAAAATTAAATGTATGAGGTATATAATAAATATATTTGTAAAGTGTACCAAATAAAAAAATATATATAATGGCAACTGAATGGCAAAAAAAAAAAAAAATGTTTTTTTTTTGTTTTTTTTTAATAGTAGAGGTCGCCTAATGACCACCTCTACTATGAATTGTTGATTACTAGTGAACAAAGTGGCCCTGTTGCGTTTTAACTATATTCTCATTAAAATTATTATATATTTTTTTAACTCACTTCACTTTTCACTTCAATAATTAACTATTTGGGATGAGGTGCCAACCATTTGGGTGTTCCATCCCAAGCCAGACATACTTTACATAAATAATATTATTTACATTGTAATCATAATTCTAATTACATTATAAATTGGAAAAATTGTCACCTGCATGTATCATTCTTGCCTTGTGGCTTGCATTTTGATGGCTTGCCATTTTGCCATCTTCTATTTCAGGTAACTTCTGAAAAAAAATTGACCACCTCAAGTAGATAAAGCTGCAGGTTTCTTGTGTTGTGCTTAGAATCAGTGGAGGGCAAAATGATTACCACTTGTTATATGATTTTCCTGGTAAGTAATTTTTTTTAGGCGAGGTAGAATATTGCACCATGACTTTGAGGTTAGGCTGAGGCTGAATAAAGAGACCTTGTAGCCAACTTTACCAACTGTCACTAACTTCAAATATTGCAGTTAAAAGCTTAGAAAAATCAAGTACAATAAAACCTTGGATTGCAAGCATAATTCATTCCAGAAACATGCTTGTAATCCAAAGCACTTGTATATCAAAGCAAATTTCCCCATAAGAAATAATGAAAACTCGTTCGTTCCACAACCATTTATTCATATATCCTTCAGTTTATAGTCCATATAAAAAGATTATAGCAATGTGACTAGGTTGTGTAACCATAAAATGTCCATCTACAAATGGAAGTCTCCACAAGGGGATTAGAAGCAAAATCCAGCAGGAGCTACAGAGTATAAAAGAGAAGAGTGGCGCCTCTAAGTGTAGCAATATGGTTACATTTAATGAAGGTACGACGTTTAGCAACTCACATGGTTGATGAGTAAAAGAGGCACATCTAAGTATGCAGGCATCCGGGGTAGAGCTGTCCACATAGACCATCCCCCGCACCGCCGGCTCTCACCGCTGTGAGTCTGCAATCATGACCGGGAAGACTACCCTGCAGTAGAGCGATCTGAAAGCGAGGCTTGAAGCGCTCGTGGAGCGCAGATTGGAAAGGATGACATTGATGGCGGTGCGAAGGACGGTCTATGTGGACAGCTTTACCCCGGATGCCTGCATACTTAGATGTGCATCTTTTAATCATCAACCATGTGAGTTGCTAAATGTTGGACCTTCATTAAATGTAACCATATTGCTACACTTAGAGGCGTCTCTCTTCTCTTTTATACTCAGTTGTGACATGAAGCTACTTGTATATCAAGACATCGCTAAGCCCCGATTCACACAGGGGTGACTTTTCAGGCGACTTAGCCGCCTGACAAGTCGCGTCCCGTTCTGTACTACGGAACCATTCTAATAGGAGCGTTTCCATTTGTGTACTACTTTTGGGGCGACTTCAGGCGACTTGCATTGACTTCTATTCAGAAGTCCTTTTTCAAGTCGCCTCTGTGAGTCAGCCTGCAAGTCGTGTTGCCCCTGTGTGTACCGGCAGTAAGTCAAAATGTATTTTAAAATGTTGCTTGTCTTGCAAAACGCTCTCAAACCAAGGTTTTACTGAATTTTAAATGCTTAAAGCGGAACTAAACCCTTCTATCTTTTTCAGCCAAGGAACCTGCCATCTTAGCCGTTTTGTGATTTGCAATTGCCATGATGCTGCACATGTGATCAGTTATAACTCCAGTCATTTTAATATTTGACAGTTTGGTTGAGAACACAAGCAGATGTGACAGTTGGCATTCTGGCATGCCAGGAATGTAACTGTTTTTTTTATGCAACTGTTAAATTAATGGGTTTAGTTTCGCTTTAATTGCAGGTTTTTCCTTTCCATAAATTATTTTTTCGTGATTTGTCTTTGATCTTGGTAAAAGTCTACTCCAGGAAGAGTCCATTTTCTTAGCACAGCCCCCTGCTTCCTTGCATGTTATAGCCCTCTCCTCTTCTGGGAGTGTCTAATTACTCTCTGCGCTGGCCCAGCTCCTCCACCCCTCCCCTCACCTCATTACATAACCTTTTATTTAGCTGCTGGGGAGGAGCGAAGAGGAATATTATGGTAGAGTGTCACTTGAATGTGTCGCTTTAGGTGCCATGGGATGTGTTCATTTCAGGTCCCCTTATGCCAGAAGTTCTGCACTAAATTAAAAGTGTATGTAAACCCAAGAAAAAAAATGTATTATACAGCAGCTTTCCACTCCTTAGATGTGGTAGCTGCATTCATTTTTTTTTTTTTCTGGACTTTCTTCTTTATTTTCACCTGGTGATCCTGCCAATAATAAACTTCCTGTTACAATCACTCACTGTACCATATCTATGGAGAAGCAGCATTATCAGCTAACGCAGGAAGTGTGTAAGAACTACAGAACAACACCCCATCCCTTTTTGTCTTCATAACAAAGGAGAGAGGGGCTCTGTAGTTCTTAGGTGCAGTTCTTAGATCACTGGAAACATTGGTAAATGATTAGGGTGCAACATAGGCAGAAAGCACACTCATGCAATTTCTTTAATTGCCATTATGTGATCTGCACATAAAAGAACTAATCTAAATAATTTGTAACAACAATATTGTTATAACTGAACGAGAAAAAGGGGGGACGGGTTGCGGTGTATTGGCGATCTTTGATGCTGCGCTGCCGGTGCGCGAATGCAGATGTGAGTTGGACGCACAACCTTTTAGAAATTTTATTTTCCATTTTATTTTCAGTTTTTATATTCTCCATATCCATTCCTATTTTCATATTACAATCTTTGAGACTATCAAGATATGTATGTTCTCTATTTCTAGATTTATTCCATGGTCTATGCCCCTGATGAGCAGCTATAAGGCCGCGAAACGCGTCGAGCCATCAATTTTTACTATCCCTTCAATCATAGATTAACAAGATTCCTTACGATCTAACCCATGCCTAGAATAATTCTTCACAGCAATTTTGCTATTTTACCCTCTTTTTTTGTACCTTCCCTTTTTTTTGTTTTTTGCTTTGAGAGGAATCTAGGAAGGTCATTTAGGCCACTTAGGCTCCAATTGTATTATGACCATGTATACAGATCTATTAGCTGCCATTTATGCTTATATTATATATGAATGTCTATTGGATTGTGGATTATTATGTAATTTATTTTTAAAGTGATCCAAAGTTGATTGTTTAGAGGTTTTATGCCCAAAATGTCCGATAAGAGATTATACAATATAAATAAACAGAACTTCCCAGTCACTTGACTTCTTTATTTACTGCTGTGTGCTTCATATAAAGTCCCACTTCTCCCTCTCATTTTATAAAATATTGTTATAATGTTTGTATCATATGCAGACTGCATTTATACAGGAGCTGTTGTGTGCTTCTGTTCCAGAGGTGGATGTGGCTGTCAGTTTTGGTGATTTTTGTCAAGGAGAAGAAATAAACCCTGGCCTCGCAAGCTGCGTCCAAGGTATTTAGATTGCATTTTTTTTTTTTTTTAATCATTCCAAATCTTATATTCCTAGGGTTCAGCAATAGGAAGTTTGAGGTCCTGAATCTTTGTAAGGATTCAAGGAGGAGTGAGGAATCAAACACATTAAAATGTTGGTTCTGTATATTCAGTGAAAATATTTGGCACATATTGTTGAACCTCTTGGGAGACCTTGGAGGGCTTTTTAGGGATCCTGAGATCCTGAGGCAAGGTATCAGGGTTTCTTCTGTGTTACCTGCCTCAGTTCAAAGACCATGAAGCAGGTCCCCCAAGTGGCTCCATGGCACATGCCCGACATTATCAAGATTGTGTTTGACTCTTCATTCAAGGAGCTCCTTATCAAACACTTACAAAAGACTCGTGGAATCAACACCTCCAAAGAACTTTGAGGCCTTGAGTCTTTTGTAAGGACTCAAGAAGTATCTCCAATGAAGAGTCATATACATCAAAATTTTATTTCCAGACATTTTTTATGGAAAACATTGGACATGTACTATGGAACCACTTGGAAGATCATTTCAGGGTCTATAAGTTGAGGCCATGTGTAAGGGTTTCCCTGATGTTGCAGAACAGAAACCTTAAAATCAAAGACGGTTTCTGCCCCCCCAAGTGGTTCCATGGCACATGCCCAATTGCATTATTATTGTTTTTGACTGTTCATTCAAGAAGCTGCTTATCGTACACTTACTGTACGAAAGACTCTAGCCTGTCGAATCAGCAGCCTGCCATGTACTATTTAAGTACAGCTGAGCAGCCTGGGGCCCTCACAAGGGCCCGGTAATCTTTCATCAAAGAGAGTCCCAAAAACTGAAGCTCTCTGTCGCGACAAAAATGAATCCTGAATTCCGTCTGGCAGTGCCACACACTAAAAGTCTTCTTGGGGCACAAATCCCCTAAATATGGATCTGCCAGTGAAACTAAAAATCTTAAGAGCCAAGCTCCACCAACTGGTCTATTTAAAAAGCAGTGCATGTGAAGACTAAAACTTTTTTAAAATTTTTGAATAGAGCGTTAGAATCTATATGATGTTTTTACTGTTGTACCCCTACTGGGTGGACCCCTCTATTTGTCCCCATGACCACTGTCACTGGGATAGAAAGAGTGAGAAAAAATCTAAAATTTGGTCACCAAATCAGGATTAGAAGAGAAATCTTCCAATGGTGACACCTGTTCTGGTGATAACTGTTTAAGAGGGGAATTTTCCCCACATTGGAGAGATTTCATTTTGCTTGCTATTGTGTCTACAGACAGGGAACCAAAATTTTGGCAATAAAACACAGACACAGAAAAAAAGAGCACCGGATGTGTTTTAACCATTTTTTACGCATCTCAAAATAAAAAAAAAAGAAGTTTAGGCTTTAAATCTACTTTTAAGGATATGTAACGCCTTACAAAAAATGATTTTGTCTCTCCATTGAAAGTGCTTTGTTATATCTTTTCAATAAGTTCAACAAAATACTTGTTGATTCTGCCAGAAATCTTGTGAGCTTATAACTTCCTGTGCTCTCTGCCAGCATTGACTGTTATTGATTACATTCTTCCCAGCTATCTCTGAGGACTACAGTGCCCCTTCCTTCTAAAGGCCCGTGCACACGCTTTGATTGTGTTACGAGGACTGATCGTCCGCAAATATTACCGCTAGTATGGTGATTTCGACAGCCAATTTCACTTTTTCGTCAGACAAAAGCTGGATGTGCAGACTAAAAAAATTTTGTCGGATGTGAACTCAACTTCTAATTTTAGTTTAATTAGTATGGTGTTTGTATGAAAAAAATTGTAAGAGCAAGACTACGCATGCTCAGAAATGAAAGACTACATACAAAACTCTTCAACGCGTTACGTCACTTCTGACGTTGTACTGTATTCTCTCAAAGGAAAATTCTCGTATTGTTAGTAACCTACATACCTATATACCATACAGTTAGTAAGACTAAAAAAGACACAAGTCCATCTAGCTCAACCAACAGAAAAAATAAATAAATAGAAAAACTTCATCTACAGAACCCAATGCCCATGGTTCATCCAGATGAAGGCAAAAAAAACCTTATAAGGCTCTGTTCACATTTGAGCCGCATGGGGCTCACAGCAGGGGTCCGGCGTGTGCTGGTTCACTGTTTCTGGTCAGATTTCAGCCCGAGTTTTGGGCTGAATTCGCACCTGAAACGGACCAAAAGACACACAGCGTTTTTCTGCAAAACGCACCGGACCTGCTGCAGAGATATGTGAACCGGCTCCATAGAGAGCGGGTAAAAATCTCCTGCTATTGCAAAATGGATGTGGGGATTCCGCATCCAATTCGCATTGGTGTGAACCCAACCTAAAAATGGTCCAATTTGCTCCAGCAGAGGAAAAAAATTGCTTCCTGATCTCTAGAAGGCAAACGGATATTCTTTCATTTTGGATAGGGCAAGGGAGGATTTTTTTTTTTCACCATCTGTGTCCCATTTCAGAGATTTCCCTTTACTTCCTGTCCCATAGCCAAACAGGAAATAAGAGGAAATCTCTGCAAATTAAGGGAATCCCTTGGGGACCCCTGGGTCACCAGTACTAGTGTCCCCATTGAAAGATTTCCCCTTTATTGCTTTTCTGGGGACAGCCCAAAATTTGGGATTTTCTTTTACTTTCACTTTCAATGATAATGGTAACCAACACAAATAGAGAGGGTGAATCTTCCTAATGGGGGCACAGACAGCAATAAAAACTGACGTGTTCGAATCCCTCTCCACTCTATCCAAAACTACAAAAAACGTTTTGGCTTTAGTTATACTTTAATGGGGTTGTAAACCCTCGTGTTTTTCCTATGCATTAAGGTGAAAAAACACCTGGCAGTGACCGCCCCCTAGCCCTCCCGTTTTACTGTCCCTCTCTCCACGGGGTCCCGGCTCTTGATTGGATGGATTGATAGCAGCACAGCCATTGGTGCCCGCTGCTGTCAATCAAATCCAATAACGTGGGCGCCAGGGACGGGACTGAGTCTGGCATTCGTGTCTTTGCACGCAAATGCTGGACTCTGGAGCGCGCCTGCAAGGTAACCCCCCCCACCCGGGAGAGCGCTTCTCCTAGGGGGTTATCTGATGTGGGGAGGAGCCGCAAGAGCCGCCGGGGGACCCCAGAAGAGATGGTTCGGGGCCACTCTGTGCAAAACAAGCTGCACAGTATGATATGTTTGTTATTTAAAAAAATAAAAATAAAAAAAGGAACCTTTACAATCACTTTAAGCCTGTCTCCATCCAATTTTTTGCATTTATGTATTTATTTTGATAACACCAAACTGGGACATACCTATAGCAATGGATACATGGAGTGCAAGCTTGGAGATGGCCTCATCTTAACCCTTAAGGCCCCTTTCACACTGGGGCGGTTTGCAGGCGTTATTGCGCTAAAAATACCGCCTGCAAACCGCCCCAAAACAGCCTCCGCTGTTTGTTCAGTGTGAAAGCCCTGAAGCGGTGCGCTGGCAGGAGAAGAAAAAAACTCCTGTCAGCCGCATCTTTGGAGCGGTGAAGGAGTGGTGTATTCACCGCTCCGTCACCGCTCCTGCCCATTGAAATCCGCGCTATAGCCGCGCTATACGAGGGGTTTTAACCCTTTTTCGGCCGCCAGCAGGGGGTTAAAACCGCACCGATAGCGGCTAAAAATAGCGCTGTTTTACCGCCGACGCCTCCTACCGCCCCAGTGTGAAAGGGGCCTAAAGGAACACTTTTTTTCCAACTTGTTTTTAGCACTGAAATCCCCACTAACTACAGTGCTGAAAACCTGCTTTCAATTGCAGTATCCTTCCAAAACAAAGAGAAACTAAGTCAATGTGAGCTCTTTGTGTGTAAAACAGTTAAGTTAGTGGATAAAAGGGAAGTTTGAGCACAGTAAGTGATTTGATTGAAATACACACTGGGGAAGAGGTTTGTGAGAGCCAGTGATGCAGCACTGAGACAGAAGGAGAAGACATAGTTAAGACATTGCCAGAATACCCGTCTTCATTTTAAGTGGTGAAATGGGAATTCCAGAGGTAAACATTGCTAAAAAACAAAGCATTCAATGTGACTGCTTAAAGTGGAAGTTTCTCTGCTATAAGAAGACTTCCAGTGTGAAGGACACGGAATACTCATACATCACTAAAAAATTGAGATAGAAGTTGGTGTAGATTAGTCTTTCTCAACCTTTTCTTCCTAGAGGAACCCTTTAAATAATATTCAGGCCTCAAGAAACCCCTGCTAATATGAATTTATTGGGGTCAGTGAGAAGAATGCCCCTACATTGGTGGTCAATGGGAAAAATACGACCCTTACAATGGTGGTCAGTGGATAGAATGCTCCTTACATGGGTGGTCAGTGGGAAGAATAATCCTTACATTGGTTTGCAAGTTCGTCATCACTGGGTGGCAGGGTGATGATGTTAGAAAGAGCAATTTGGCTACACCCACTGTTCGCTACAGCACGCTATGCACACCACATTACTACTCTCCTTGGGACACCCAAAGGTGTCCCAGGCCGCTGAAGTGTTCGGGTTTGGCTTGAAGGTGGCAACCCTAAGTAAAACCCATCAGGGTTTACTTCCTCTTTAAACTGGAAGATGCAAAATCAGGTGTAGCTCTGCATAGAAGCCATTTAGCTTCCATGTTTTTTGTCAAAGCTTAACCGAATAAGCTGAAGTTAGAAGGGGATTGGCTACCATGCATATCTGCACCAGATTGTTTACTTTCTAGTTTTAGTAAATCAACCCCACTATGTCCTGTGGTGAAATAAGGGTCAGTAGGGGTTCTGACACTCCCAGCTTTAAATGGACTATAGTATAGGGAAGAATTTCCTTTCTCAACATATTCTCAAGAAGTTTATCTCTACAACTTTATTCCTTTTCTCAGCATCTTTGACCTTTTAATAAATATGCATGTCTGGAGTGGCTGCCAAATTCTATCACCCTTCCTAAATAAATTTGTGATTCTTGCCTGCTTTTGTTGTTGATGTAGGTCTGCGTTAACCCTGATAACATTATAACACCTTCAAAAACCTCACAGTAATGCCCTGTACACACGGTCAGATTTTCCGATGGAAAAAGTGCGATCGGATTGTGTTGTCGGAAATTCCGATTGTGTGTGGGCTCCATCTGACTTTTTCTGACACACAAAGTTTGAGAGCAGGATATAAAGTTTTCCGAGGACAAAATCCGATCGGTTAAATTCCGATCATGTGTACACAAATCCGACGCACAAAGTGCCACGAATGCTCAGAATAAATGAAGAGAAAAGCTATTGGCTACTGCCCCGTTTATAGTCCCGCCTTACATGTTTTACGTCACCGCGTTCAGAACAATCGGATTTTCCAACAACTTTGTGCGACCGTGTGTATGCAAGACAGCGCAGGGAAGTGTCAGTGTCAGTGAGACACGAATGCATTCCAATCTCACAATTTCCCACGCCTCACCTGCACTGCGCCCCCACACATTGTAAACGATGGGAAACATTGATTGGGTATCTAACTTTGCTGTAGCTGCGATCGTCAGCTTTTGTGATGGGGAAGAGATTGGGTGCAGTTCAGCTTGGGGGGGGGGGGGGGGGGCAGTCCCTGTTTCCAGGAGGAGGAGGACTGTGATTGGCCACTTTTTTTTTTTTTTTTTTTGAAAGCCTATGGCGTGCAAAACACACCCCAAAAACTTCACAAGGTGCATAAAAAATGTGCACACACATAAAGAGTTCTCACAAAAAAGTGCCACGGGTACACAAGACGTGCCAATTCCCTGATCCCCTGGGGCGTTAGGCTCCAGACGGGGACAAAGGTACTTACTGTGGTCCATCCGGCCGAAACCAGACAGACCCCGTTCTCTGGAGGGCCTGCCGAAACAGGACCCACCCAAGTACTAGGTGGGGCTCCCCCGAAGGGATACCCCATGAGAGATGGCGAACTAAGCCAAAAGGCCATGTCCACCCCTTCCCAAGACGTTCAGGGCTGGCCCGAGGACCCGCATCCTTACTAATCATAAGTGCAAAACGTGAAAAAACAAGACGTGACAAACAAACATAGGTTTCAAAATAAATAAAAAGTGGGGAAAGGGATAGTGAAGAGGAGTGTGAAAGAAGTGGCCATTGTGTAAAACAATGACCAGGCCCTACGGCCAGGAATAAAAAATTCCTCTGGTCCTAGCCAAAAGGCCCGGCCCAAGAGGCAGGTGCAAAAAAAAGCGTGTTATGGTGCAGTGACCGTGGTGCCTCAAATCAAAGTGACTGCCACTCACAGTGATTTTATGGCACCCCTGGACTGCCACTCCAGGGGCACTACTCCATAGGTTTTCAAATTCAACCCTGACCCACAGCCCAGACCACAGCAGCCCCCACCACGGGCAGAAAGGCATGAAGATCAAGAAGCTTGGTGAGAGCCCTTTACCATCAGGCTCCACCGTCGCTCCCATCACTCCTTCCTAATTACATTCAGGAGGTACTAACCACACCCCCCCCCTCATTAAGGGGAAGTAAGCGTTCTCTCCCGAATAACTGTCCGTAGCTAGAGCTACCACAATCCAGGCCAGAAGGCCAGGGACCCGACCCTCCGGCCAGACCCACGTGCAGCACCCATCCTCACCAGGAGGTCCTTTCTAGACTGGTTGGGTAGGCCCACTGAAGCCCCCATGGGCAACAGGTGATGACTGTCCCTCAACCGTCTGTCCAGGTCCAATTACACCATTGGATTTGCATGTGCCCTTCCCTCTATGGTCGGTACAACATCGCCTCCTCTGGCAACTGATAAGAACAGATACTACTCTTAATCTTAGCCAAAAGGCCGAGAAGCAAACTGTGATTGGCCACTGCCAAAGCCAATACCGATACCCCACATACCCATAATCCAACCAGGTACCCGGCCACCTAGTGGTAGAGAAAAGTGCAACAAGGTCAAACTTAGGGAGAAATCAATTGATCTCTAACAATTAGCCAAGATGACTATTCCAGGCAGGCTAATTTTTGAGGAGCATCCCTGCCTAAACTCCAGGGTGCTACATAACACCTGAAACTTCCCATGATGACAATATCGACAGGGTGCTGTTGTATAAAGTACACAAGAGATACATGTACACCACATGACCAAGTACTATTATGTACATATTAATATACAAGTAATATATAAGCGTATTTATAATCCCGTGATGTGAATATCGGTGTACCTGTGTCAACATGCATGCCCCTTCATATCATCAAATTTTCAAATGTACATTTTACCCAAGTCACTTCCCCTTAGATGCCATATAAATAGATCATGTACTGGATTCATGATATTCTACAATATGTTTTGCAATATTTATATAATGTTGGACAAATGGTCCCTCATCTGCTCACGTAGCCTCAGTTCCAACTTATTGCTTCCTACATATTAAACAGGAGATAATATATATAATGTATCTAGTCTGGCGATTCATCAAGTGTTTAATCCTAAATATGTCTCCCGTGGAATATGATTCAACCATATGTAAATCAAAAAAAAAAAAAACACACAGCTGGGACAATGGGAAATATCACACCAATACATGCCTGTTGTGCTTAACCACATTGGAATTCAATAGACTAGAGGGTGACATTCCCCCTAATATCGATTTTTTACTGGCTACAAAGTGTATTCCTCAGAAAAGAACATCCCTAAAGTTGGGATCCCCTTGTAAAATTGGTAAGTATCCACTATTTTTTGATCTGCTGAAATTCTGAATTCTATACCACTTGCTGAGGACAACTGACCGACCCTCACTATAGGTTCTCTCCGGCCATGTGCCTTCAGAAAATTCTCTTCTGGGGTATTTCAAACCTTATTATAAGCTCTCCTAATGTCCATTCTAGCCATGCTCAAGAAATTGCCTCTCCACCACCCATTCTTCTTTCTCATAGCCTTTTAGAGTAGAACAATTCCTACTAGCTCTGGCGAACTGAGCATAGCTTTTTTTTTTTTACATGGGCTGGATGGCTTGGAGAAGATTGTATGATTAAGTTCCAGGGGGTGCAATGCATCAGAGAGGGGGGTTCCTGGGAAGGAACCTGCTGCTAGCTGTCTGTGGCTGAACAAAGTTTTACCTAGAAGTGATGTCATCCTAGATGTCATCAACCTGTCAATTCATTGCAGACATCCTCTTAAAAACTTTATACCTTTACCCTCACTCAAACCCTTAACCCAGTGACTAATATTACTTTTGGATAGAGCAGTGAAGGGTTACAACACCCTGTCTTATTTATTACAGGAACTTATTTAGTGCTGACAATGTCCCTATCTTACATAGATGTGCACGCATACTAAGGCCAATTAATCTACTAGCATGTCTTAGAGTGTGGGAGGAAACCCACACAAGCATAGGGGAGAACATGCAAACTCAATGTAGACTAAGTCAGGCATTTCCAAACTTTTTAAACAAAAAGCCAGTTTACTGTCCTTCAGACTTTGCTTTAGGTGAGGGGGCGTGGGGGGCAGATTGTGGCCGGTGAAACTAAAAAATGTCCTGGCATGAGTGGGATTAAGCAGTGCCTCAGATGAATAAAAAAAAGTTTTATACAGCCTGTGGTCAGTGGGAAGAGGAATAGTGTCTCACCGTTGGTATCAGCGGGAGGAATATTGACCATCATTTGTATCAATGAGAGGAACAGTGCCCCTTCATTGGTATCAATGAGAGTAATAGTGCCACATCATTGATACCAATGGGAAGAATAGTGCTCCATCATTCATATAAGTGGAAGGAATAGTGCCCCTTCATTATTATCAGTGGGAAGAATAGTGCTCCATCATTGATATCAGTGGGAAGAGTATTTCTACATCATTCATATCAGTGGGAGGAACAGTGCTACATCATTGGTACCAGTGGGAGGAATAGTGCTCCATCATTGATCACAGTGGGAGGAACAGTGCTACATCATTGGTACCAGTGGGAGGAATAGTGCACCATCAATAATATCGGTGGGAGAAATAGTGCCCCATCATTGATACCAGTGGAAAGAATAGTGCTCCATCATTGGTATCACTGGGAGGAAAAGTGCCCCATTATTGATACCAGTGTGAGGAATAGTGACCCATCATTGGTGTTAGTGGGAAGAAGTGTTGGTGTCAGTAGGAGGATTAGTGTTTCGTATCAGTGAGGGTAATAGTGCCCCAAGGGCCAATTAAAGGCAAGCTAAGGGCTGCATTTAGCCTGCAGAACGCAGTTAAGAGATCACTGCACTAAGCCACCATTCTGCCCATGCCCTGCTTTTGATGTTTTCTCTTTGTCTAGGTGGCCAGTGTCTTCAGTAGAGAACATGAAAGGAAATCCTACATTTGATTTGAATTTTTGAATGTTACATAGTTACATAGTAGGTGAGGCTGAAAAAAAGACACAAGTCCATCAAGTCCAACCTATGTGTGTGATTATATGCCAGCATTACATTGTATATCCCTGTATGTTGTGGTCGTTCAGGTGCTTATCTAATAGTTTTCTGAAACTATCAATGCCCTTCCGCTGAGACCACCGCCTGTGGAAGGGAATTCCACGTCCTTGCCGCTCTTAAAGTAAAGAACCCTCTACGTAGTTTAAGGTTAAACCTCTTTTCTTCTAATTTTAATGAGTGGCCACGTGTCTTGTTAAACTCCCTTCCTGAGAAAAAGTTTTATCCCTATTGTGGGGTCACCAGTACGGTATTTGTATATTGAAATCATATCCCCTCTCAAGCGTCTCTTCTCCAGAGAGAATAAGTTCAGTGCTCGCAACCTTTCCTCATAACTAAGATCCTCTAGACCCTTTATTAGCTTTGTTGCCCTTCTTTGTACTCGCTCCATATCCAGTACATCCTTCCTGAGGACTGGTGCCCAGAACTGGACAGCATACTCCAGGTGCGGCCGGACCAGAGTCTTGTAGAGCGGGAGAATTATCGTTTTATCTCTGGAATTAATCCCCTTTTTAATGCATGCCAATATTCTGTTTGCTTTGTTAGCAGCAGCTTGGCATTGCATGCCATTGCTGAGCCTATCATCTACTAGGACCCCCAGGTCCTTTTCCATCCTAGATACCCACAGAGGTTCTCCCCCCAGTGTATAGATTGCATTAATATTTTTGCCACCCAAATGCATTATTTCACTAAGGGATGTGTTGGATTTGCTTTCCCTGCTTTACAGGGAAAGAAAATCCAGCACATCCCTGCTGACAGGACAGAGCTCTGCATTGTTTACATATGTAGAGCTTTGTCCTATATCTCTCCTCGACAGGGCTTTTTTCCTCAAACAAAATCTGGCACCTGCTAATCACAGCAGAAGCGGTGAGCCCCCTACCTGAAAGTGCCAGATCACGTACCTAGTACGTGATCTGGCACAGGAGCGCCACCCTGCAGCCGTAAAACGAAGTGGTTAAAATAGTAGGGGCACCCCCACCTTCCCTCCCTCAGCCCGCCCTTGAGGAACATTTATACTGCCTTCTGCTTTTGGATGCTGGCCTGGAGACCCTCAGCAGCACAGTTCCTTATATTGGCTTACAAAGAGGAGAGGGGTGGTATGGTTGACAGATGGGCTGGGCCTACATCTCAAAAAGACAGTAGAGTGGAGAAGGAACTCCCCCTTACGGGACTTTAATGGCCCAAGTATTAGTACACAAAGAGTATGTAAAAGGAGTATGCAACATTTACTGAAATATAGACAATTAAAATTCGAATCAATAGGTGGCTACAGACATCTGAATTAAATATATATGGCAAAAAACAGAAGGACAAAATTCTAGAGAGGTCCAGGGACTACCATGATAGGGTCACCACGGCAAGTCGCACGGACCACACCCAACGCGTTTCAGGAAACTCCTTCTTCAGGGATGCGTAGAGCAATTTTGTTTCTATCTTTAAAAACTGACAAAAAATGGTAATAAATAACGTGTACATAAAAACATGTGTATATACATGTATGCAGAATATACAGCCATTATTGAAAAACATATCTGAGTACAGGTATATGAAGAAAATATAGAGGAATCCTGTACTCAGATATGTTTTTGAATAACTAATGGCTGTATATTCTGCATACATGTATATACACATGTTTTTCTGTACACGTTATTTATTACCATTTTTTTGTCTGTTTTTAACCACCAATACAGGGCATTTTCACCCCTTCCCGCCCTGGCCAATTTTCAGTTTTCAGCGCTGTCACACTTTGAATGACAATTGCGCTTTCATGCAACATGGTACCCAAATGAAATTTTTATTATTTTTTTCCCCACAAATAGAGCTTTCTTTTGGTGGTATTTGATCATCTCTGCAGTTTTTATTTTTTGCGCTATAAACAAAAGAAGAGCGACAAGTTTGAAGAAAAACACAATATTTTTTACTTTTTGCTATAATAAATATCCCAATTTAAAAAAAAAAAAACACAAATGATTTCCTCAGTTTAGGCCGATATGTATTCTTCTACATATTTTTGGTAAAAAAATCACAATAAGCGTATATTGATTGGTTTGCACAAAAGTTATAGTGTCTACAAAATAGGGGATAGATTTTTGGCATTTTTATTATTATTTATTTTTCCACTAGTAATGGCGGCGAGCTGCGATTTTTATCGTGACTGTGACATTGCGGTGGACATATCGGACACTTTTGACACCATTTTGGGGCCATTCACATTTATACAGCGATCAGTGCTATAAAAATGCACTGATTACTGTAAAAATGTCACTGGCGGGGAAGAGGTTAAAACTAGGGGGCGATCAAGGGGTTAAATGTGTTACCTAGGGAGTGATTCTAACTGTAGAGGGAGGGGACTCACAAGGGGAGGAGAACGATCGGTGTTCCTCTGTACTGGGAACACATGATCAGTCTCCTCTCACCTGACCGGACGTGGATCTGTGTGTGTTATCTGGCAATCGCGTGTGCCCGGCGGACGTGCATCGCCTTCCGAGTGACGCACCGGGCGCGCCCCCAGACGGCCGGGAAGCCCTGGACGTCATATGACGCCCGCACAGGACGGGAGATCCCTCGTGCGGACGTCATATGATTATGGGCGGGATGTGAAATGGTTAAAGATAGAAACAAAATAGCTCTACACCTCCCTGAAGAAGGAGTTTCCTGAAACGTGTCGGGTGTGGTCCGTGCGACTTGGCGTGGTGACCCTATCACGGTAGTCCCTGGACCTCTCTAGAGTTTTGTCCTTCTGTTTTTTTTTTGCCATATCTATGTAATTCAGATGTCTATAGCCACCTATTAATTCAAATTTTAAATTGTCTATATTTCAATAAATGTTGTATACTCCTTTCTTTTACATACTCTTTGTGTACTACTATTTGGGCCATTAAAGTCCCGTAAGGGGGAGCTCCTTCTCCACTTAGGCCAACATATTGGTCGCCTGCATTCTCCCCAAAAATAGTGAATTGATTGGCTGTCTTCTCGGGAATATGATACAATGTTGGCTTTGTGAACACACATCACAATTCTGCTTTAATTTAAAGGATTTTAAGAGCATGGCCTTTTAATTTAAAGGGTAGCTTATGGGATAGGTCTGCAGTTTATTGCCTATCAATGCATAAAATGGCCAATGCAGCTGCCAGAGAATTAAACGTCCGCTCGTCAAACTTCTGTCAGAGGCAGCTGAAGACTTAGGAGAGAGAGAGAAAAAAAAAAGGGGGGGGGGGGGGTTTAATTGATCCTCTTTGCAGTAGCCTTGAAAACCTGATTCAGATATTGACTGGAATGGAGTGCATTTAGCTTCAGCTTCCAGAGGCAGCAATGGCTGAACATCAAACCTATTAACCTCTGGCCCCACCAGTTGGTGAGACATCGCAGTAGCAGTAATTAGGAAGTCAATCGGAATCACATGTCTCACTTACACTGGCATGTCAGTCAATGGGAACTGTGACAGATTCATTAGGGTAAGCCTCCCAGCCCTGGCTGCCAGTAACAGGCCTCATAAAATATACCTTTTTTTTTTTTTTTTTTTCAGCTGGGCATTGAAGAACTATGCCAGCAGCAGCAGCAGCTCTGACAGTATGACAATACGCATTGATTTAAGCCCCGGCAATATAAAAACTGTCTCTGGCTTATAAACCTCGAAGGCTCTTGGCTAAGTAGCCTAAATGTAGGAAATGCAGAGATGGGTGACATTTATCGCATAAGTAAGTAGCCGCTTGTGCTTTGTGTACCTGAAAGGGACACATGAAAATTAAAGCATGTAAGCACCTAGGAGCAAACGATGTGATATATTGCACATTGCTAGTTCTTAGATGTGGTGGCCGCATTCGTTTTCTTTTTTCTTTTCTTAAATTTCACCTGTAAGGCCTCATGCACATTGGACATTTTTACAGCGGCTGTTTTTGGTGTCAAATGTTTTTTTTTCCGCAGCCAGTAAACTCCCCAGCATGTTATCTTATGCGCACACATAGGCTGTTATCAGCAGTTTTTGACAGGGGGCACTTTCTGGCTGGAAAAAAACCCAGAACTAGTGGGTTTAACCACTTGCCGCCCGTCCGTCCGCCAAATGACCGCTGGGCGGTGCAGCTCTCGTTCATCAAAGGGGACATCAAAGGGCAGTGGCTCTTTAACCATGTGATCGGCTGTGTCCAATCAGAGCCGGTCACATCTATACACAGAGATGACGGTAATCGGCGCTCCTCGACGCATACTGACAGAGTGTGAGAAGAGGGGAGCCGATCAGTGGCATCACCTCACAGGGGGACATCTAGGTATGTAATCAGGGCCCTGATTACAATTAAGTGCCACCAGTGTCAGCAATGAGTGCCCACCATTGCCCACAACTGCCAGCAATCAGTGGCCATTAGTGATGCCAGTCAGTGCTGGCTATCACTGCTACCCATCAATGCCCATCACTGTGCTGCCCATCAATGCCACCCATCAGTGCCGCCCATCAGTGCCCATCAGTGCCCATCAGTGCCGCCTATCCGTGCCGTCCATCTGTGCCCACCAGTGCCGCCTATCAGTGCCCACCCATCAGTGTTTATCAGTACCACATATCAGTGCCCAAAAGGTGCAGCATATTCGTACCTCCTCATCAGTGCCACCTAATCAGTGCCCATAAGTGCCGCCTCATCAGTGCCCATAAGTGCCGCCTCATCAGTGCCCATAAGTGCCACCTCATCAGTGCCCATCAGTGAAGGAGAAAAATTACTTATTTACAAAATTTACTGACAGAAACTAAGAAAAAAAATATTCGCTCTTTTTTTTTTTTTTTAGTAAAAAATAAAAAACCCAGCAGTGATTAAATGCCACCTAAAGAAAGCTCTATTTGTGTGAAGAAAATGATAACAATTTCACATGGTTACAGTGTAGCGTGACCGCGCAATTGTCATTCAAAGTGTGACAGCGCTGAAAGCTGAAAAATGTCCTGGGCAGGAAGGGGGTGTAGGTGCCCTGTATTGCATGTTTCTGGAACGAATTTTGCTTGCAATCCAAGGATTTATTGTATTTCATTTGTGGTTCATTTGCGGAGCATAATACTGGAGTACTTACTGAGAATCAGTAGCGGCCAGTGGCATATTTTCTTGGGGGGGCGGCAAACAGTGCACAGCCACCCCCCCCCCCCTCCTGATCAGGTCACCTGCACCACCACCATTCGCTATTGTCACACAACTGGGTGGACTCGGAGCGCAGCGCTTTTAAACCCCGCTAACGGACGAAAAAAGGTTAATAGCGCCCTCAAAGCGCCGCTGCAGTTGCGCTGTGCCGGCGCTTCGGCGGCGCTGCAGCTGCGCTGTGCCGGCGCTCCGGCGGCGCTGCCCATTGATTCCAATGGGCAGTGGCACTTTAGGAGCGGTATATACTCTGCTCCTAAAGCGCCTCAAAGATGCTGCTTGCAGGACTTTTTCTAGCATCCTGCCAGCGCACCGCTCTAGTGTGAAAGCACTCGGGCTTTCACATTGGAGTGAAAGGATAGATGCTTTACAGGCGCTTTGCAGGCGCTATTTTTAGCGCTATAGCGCCTGTAAAATGCCTCTGTGTGAAAGGGGTCTAACAGACACTTAGGGAGGGTATGTATTTTGGGGGACCGTTGGGGTCTATGTGCTATTTTTTTTCTTTTAAAAAAAGAAACCAGGTGGGAGATATCATTTGCTGGTAATTTAAAATTCTTCTTAAAGTATTGCTAAACCCACAACAGTAAAATCAGTCTGTATATGCAGTAAAGCATGCTTTGGTATACTCACTGTGGAACCTAAGGGGTTAATCCTCTGCATTGTGTAAAAAGGATGTTTGTCCTGTCTTCTCTGAACCCCCCTTCTTCCACAGTCCCCAATCCATCTCCTGATAGCCTTGGGGGCACTCTGCACATGCTCAGTTTAGTGTGTATTGCTAGAGAGTTTTTTTTTGGGAGCCAATCAGCACTATCAAGACAGAAAGTCCTGCAGCTTCATAGGACAGACAGAGGTGAATGAAAATTCCTCCTACAAGCTATAACCAGACACTGATAGAAGTCACAAGACTGCTATATACTGCTGATGAGAAAAGGTATTTAGCAGTTTATTTTTAGTAAAATAATTGCATTTCCATGTTCTGTGTCCTGTGGGAGACCAGATATAGTGAATGCAGGCTCCTGGGTTTAGTAACACTTTAACTTTGTATTTTAGAAAATCACTGCACCCAGTAGAATATATTCTTATATATATATATATATATATATATATATATATATATATATATATATATATATATATATATATATATATATATATATTATGTATTTTTTTTTTGCATTGATACATGTTGCTCAGGGCAGTGATCACTAGTTCTGAGATTATGGCACTGCCTTTTGAGGGTAAAGGAGCCTACATAGACTCTGGAGACTCTGGAAGACATCTGTGATGGATACCTTCATTAGAAAATAAGAGCCTCCTCACACTACAGACTAGAAGAAATTAAAATTGGGACACATGGCCCTTGAGAAGCAGAGGTGGAATTCTTCCCACCTATTCCTAACCATTTTCACTCACCTATTCCCACCCATTTCCTTACCTGAGTCCACTCTCAGATGACCCTACCAGAAGTTCTTATAGTAGTACAGACCAACGTTCCTTCATTGCTTCTCCCCATGTTGTGACAAAAAAACATCTTATTAAGGTAATGAAACCAATGACACACTACAGACCAAAATAAAGAAAAAAGGTGGGGGAAGCCATCTCGACCAGTAGAAGACAGTGGTTATGCTATAGCCCCTATCAATAATCGCAAGAGAATCCAGCAGGCTGGTTGTACCAAAGTTGATTGAGCTATCAACTTTGTACATTCAGCCTGCCCATTAACGGTTTGAATCGCGACTGGTTCCGCAGGTTTGAATTGTGTATGGCCAAATGTTTACCTGGACACCTAGGCTAACATAGAGTTGCTTCTACAGGCTGAAAGAAAAGAAAAAAATAAAAAAAAGCCCAAGGTCTGTATAAGCAGCATTTTCTAGAAAATTGATAGACTCCCATAGGTTGGCGTGTAAATTGTCATCATCCCTGAAGGAATTTAAGAATAGAAAACCTCAAAAATGGGATTTTAAAGGCAATTTTAGACAAAAAAGGGGAAATTATGTACATAAAAATATAAATTTATACATTTTTAATTTTTTTTTGTATTAATATTTTTATTTACATAATTTTCCCTTTTTTGTCTAAAATTGCCTTTAAAATCCTATTTTTGAGGTTTTTTTATTCTTAAGCAGCATTTTCTATGCCCAGTGTGCATTGGGCCTAAGCCCTCATTCACATTGGAGTGACAGGTCAAATCGCATGACAAGTTGCACCCTATTGTTGGCAATGGCCATGCTCAAATCGGTGCAATGCAACTTTGCATCGTTTTGAAAAAAGTAGTTCCCGCACTACTTTTGGCGATTTTGCGGGTGTGACTTGCATAGACATCTGTGCATGAAGCCGCAAATTTGAAGTCGCAATGACATGCGGCTTTGAAATCGTGCAATTTCAGACGAAGACGTACCATTTCAAAGCCACATTCAATGTGAACAAGGGCTTAGAGCTTGTTTTGCTGAACCAATATAAGGTTGCACATTTTGCACATTTACGCGTTTAGACTTTAGTCTTCCCGTTCTCTTTTAACACTGCAGAGCAGACTTATTTTTATACATAATGCAAGCCAAATGGGTTATAAAAATTGTACATTTTAATAATACAGTTTAATTCTTACGATCGTTATCCCAATGCTTTTTTTTTATTATTTTTATTTTTTTTTATTTTAATTTGATTTGTTTCAAAGTTAAAGGTCCCCATTTGATCATACAGTGTTAGCATGTGCTATAATTACAGATAATGTTCTTTTCTAGATGCCTCTTTGATAAGAACATAATAGCCTATATGAAAGAGAGCTTCAGGGTAAACGGATAAGTAATATAAAATACATTAGTGTAACCCCAGCTATCAACATGACAAGAAATGTTTGATTTACAAGATGCATGACATTACTCAGTACTGCCAATTTAATGCCATTTGCCAGAAAAGGCAGAACAGTTGGACAATCGTCAACTTGCTGAGAGCAATAAAGTTACAAGGGACAACATGGCGTCCAGGCACTAATGAAGCATAATGTTTAGGCCAGGAGCGGGGGAAGTAGAAAGGCAGTTAAATTGGTGGTAAATTGGAAGTTATTAACACCAATGTGGATTACCAGAACACACACTGGGCATAATTTATCCTCAATCAATATGTTTAGGAAAGTTACAGATACTGGAAAATAAGAAGTGGCTGAATCCACATGGCGGAGGCCAAGGCTAGAGCCAACCGGCACCATGTGGGCATCAATTGCTGGTATAGCAATTAGATGGGATCTGTAGGATCTTTTCCAAATAATATGTGAGGAATGGTCTGTTTCAAATGCCATTTTATGCATTGACCCAGTCCATACCTCCCAACATTTTGAGATGGGAATTAGGGACACCTACTAACAAACGTATGTAGGCATAGGACACGCCCCCTGACACACCCCCTTAAAGGAGAATTAACCAAAAAAAAGGAGAGAGGCATTGGACCCAACTGTCTATGGATTTCATTGTGGAGTTACACAACTCTCAGGGCAACACAGTTATCCCTATGGTGGTTGATCAGTTCTCGAAGATGTCTCATTGTATCCCACTTAAGAAGTTGCCCACATCTAAGGAACTGGCTTCCATTTTTGCTTGGGAGATCTTTCGCTTACATGGGCTACCCAAGGTGATTGTCTCGAACAGGGGTAGTCAGTTTGTGACCCGGTTCTGTGCACAGTTGGGAATTCAGCTTTCTTTCTCCTCTGCGTATCACCTGCAGTCTAATGGGGCTGCAGAACGAGCCAACCAGTTCTTGGAGCAGTTTCTACGTTCATATTTCTGACCATCATAACAACTAGTCAGACCTCTTACCTTGGGCGGAGTTTGCTCACAATAGTGCCTTGAATTCTGCTTCCCGATTGTCCCTGTTTATGGCAAACCATGGTTTCCATCCTTCCACGTTGCCTGACTCATTTGTTTCGCAGAGCATCCCTGCGTTAGAGGAGCATCTCTGTGGTCTTCGTTCCACTTGGACACAAGTCCAGGAGGCTTTGCGACATGCCAGACTCAAGGTACAGATAGGTACAGGCTCAATGCTGACGCTTGCCTGCGCCTTCCTACCAGGTTGGGGACAGGGTCTGGCTGTCATCTCGCAAACTCCAACTCCATGTTCCCTTACTGAAGTTGGCACCTCAGTTTATTGGGCCTTTACGTATTCTTTGCAGGATTAACCCAGTGGCTTATGCTTTAAACCTTGCTTCTAAAGTGCATATCTCAAATGTATTCCATGTCTCCTTATTAAAACCTTTGGTCTGCAACCGCTTTACCACCTCGGTGCCACGTCCTCACCCTGTACAGGTTGAGAACCATGAGGAGTACAGTCCATTGTTGACTCCCATAGGTTCCGTGGGCACATACAGTACAGTACCTGGTGCATTGGAAAGGGTATGGTCCAGAAGAACGCTCTTGGGTCTCATCCTCGAACATACATGCCCCTGTCCTCCTCCGTGCTTTCCATTTTCTCCTCAAACCTGGTGGTCCTCCATGGGGGGGGGGGTCGTTGAGGAGGGGGTACTGTCAGGGCTGGGCTCAGCCCTTCCTTCTCAGAGCAGGCCGCTCAGCTGTCGGTTAATTGCCAGATCCAATCTTTTCCACAGTGACTCACCTGATGATGATATCCTGTTTGTCAGTCCTGCTGGTTACTTAAGCTGTTCAGTTCAGTTCCTCTCTGCCTTCGCCTTGGTCAACACGTTCAGAGACTCTCTCCTGTGTACCTGTTGAAGACCTGCTTGGCTAACGTCCCTTCTGGTTCCTGTCCCTGCTTGCTGTTCCACTACGCCGATTCTCTGGTTTCCTGATTTCCTAGCCTGTCCTGAAGTGCGCTGATCTCTGGCTCCCTGACGTCCTGGCTTGTCTGACTATCCGTTCCGGTTACCGAACTCTGGCTATGATTTGTCTACGTTGCTCTGTTTACCTTTTATTATTATTATTATTATTAAACAAGTGTGATTTTAACTGCACTTCTGTCTCGGTCTGATTCATGTTTTCTGACACATTGCTCCAAATCAGGGACAGTCCCTCAAAATCAGGGCAAGACAGTTGGGAGCTATGCCAGCCTGTCTGGACAGGGTGGTCACCTGCTGACTTGACACCATCCACAGGTAGCTTAACCTCTTGCTGACCAGCCGCTGTCATTATACTGCGACAAGGTGGCTCATTCCCGCAAATTGCCACAAATGTACATTGGCGCAGGAACTCGCTTTTCTCGGTGCGCACGCTCCCACCAGCCAGCGGGGGAGCCAGTCAGCGGTTCCAGCGGACTCGATGTCCGCCGGCCACCCACGATCGTTTCCCGCAGTGACAGAATGGGGATCTGCCTGTGTAAACAAGGTAGATCTCTGTTCTGACAGGGGAGATCACACAGATCCTGTTTTTATGCAGGAAGACTGATCTGCGTGTTTCCCCAGTCACACAGTCCCCCATACAGTTGGAGCACACAATAAGGGAACACATTTAACCCCTTGATCGCCCCTGATGTTAACCCCATTCCCTGCCAATGTCATTAGTACAATAACATAACATTGCATATTTTTAGCACTGATCACTGTAATAATATCACTGGTTCCCAAAAAAAGTGTAAAAAATATCAGTTAGCTGTCCGATCTGTCGCGGTCCCGCTAAAAATCACTGATCGCCATCATTACTAGTAAAAAAAATAATAATAAAAATGCCATAAATCTATCCCCTAGTTTGTAGATGTGATAACTTTTGCGCAAACCAATCAATATATGCTTATTGCGATTTTTCTTTTTACCAAAAATATGTTGCAGAATACATATCGGCCTAAGCTGATTAATAAATTTGTCTTTTTACATTTTTTTTGTAAATGTTTTATAGCAGAAAGTAAAAAATGTGTTTTCTTTCAAAATTGTTACTCTTTTTTTGTTTATAGCGCAAAAAATAAAAAACGCAGAGGTGATAAAATACTACCAAAAGAAAGCTCTATTTGTGGGGAAGAAAGGACATAAATTTTGTTTGGGTACAGTGTTGCACAACTTCTGCTTATCTGTCTATTCCCCCCCTCTGGTGCCCCACATTTGACACCTTTCGGGGGGGAGCGGGTACCTGTTTTTGACCTTGCTGCGGCATGGTACGTCAGAAGTCCGGCCACTGCCCTCCTCCTTCCTGCTCTTTCCCCTACTGTTGGGCCAGTAGGAGAGTGCAGCCGCGCTTCACGCATGCACAGTAGGGTTCCCTTATTGGCAATGGCAGCGGCACCACCCGAAAGCTCATGGAAACATCAGCTGCAGTGCCGACATAACTGGACTCCAGGACAGTGTCGTAATGTTAAAGGTCAGCAGCTACAGTATGTGTAGCTGCTGACTTAATTTTTAGACAAATTTTTAGTTATTTGGAGATTTGAATATATCCAAATACCCGAATTAAAGTATAAACAAAGTTTATAATAATAACGAAACAAAATTCGTCCGAATTTCCGAAATTCAAATTGAAATTTAAATCAAATTTTACATCGAATTCCATTCGAATTTGAACTGTAAACATATTTCTAAAATCAAAGACTGCGTGTGTTATTAGAGTACAATTTCAAAATAACACTGTTTTTGTTAAGCCAAAGACGATTTAAAGAATCATTGTAATCATTTGATGAAGATTTTTCTTTCGTTTGATCACTTTCCCACATTAGAATCGAAAAAAATGTTAAATTTTCGATGCAAACGATTTGAAATTTAGGAATTGGTAAATTCAAAGAAAATTTGAAAGAAGTTATAAAATAAAATTCGAATACGAATCCCAAAGTCGCATTGAACAAATCAACCGAATATAACTAAACTAAATAACTAGGTTAACGAATCTAAACGAAAACAAATGTTTGCCTCATGCACATGTCTATCACTAAACCTACATCATAAAAAACTATCAATAAATGGTGTAATACATGCTGTTCATACTCTCTCAGACACTATAAGATACGTTTTCTGCAAAAAACCTGGTTGATCCCGCTGTTCTGTATCTCCACCTTCTGTTCATGTCCCCGATTCAGCTCGGGATTTTGCAGCTGTGGTGGCAACTCTGCACATGCTCAGTTTTCAGTTTCTATGCTTAGCATTTTTTCCCTATCACATCTGAGCAGCCCATGTGACTATAGAGTGATATACACAGTGGTAAATGGCAGCCCACTCTCTCCCTCTTCCTCCTCCTCCATGTTCACTAACCAGCTAAACACAATGGGGGTAGGATATTACATGTAGATTGATGGAGGCTTCTCCTCCCTCTTGTTCTAAGACACATGCTGGAGGCAGTGGCGGAACTACCGCCATAGCGACCCACGCGGACGCTATGGGGCCTGCAGCCGAGTGGGGGCCCGGTCAAAGTTGCTAATAGAATTGCTTTTTACCAGATTTTTCGACACCCGCCGCCGCCGCCGCTAGAGGTCCGTGGCCGGTGGAGATAATGTCTCCGCCGGCCGCCATTTTCCTGAAGACCAGACGAGTTAGAAATGACAAGCGGAGCCTGCCGAATGGCAACAATAGAAATAGAGCTGTGGTGCCGCCCATCTGTCATCTGTGACCTGTTGTGGAAAGGGGTGGGGGGTGGGCGGTGTCACAGCTCAATTTCTATTGAAGCTGGCCGGCTCCGCCTCTATTTTGTTCCTCCTGGGGCTTCACTAATGGCGGTGTTCTGTCAGAGTTATAGAAGGGCTCCAATGGGGGTGGGGGGGCGACCTGAGATGTAAGGAGGCACTCCGCTGGCTGGGGACACCTGAGATGTAAGGAAACACTCCGCTGGGACACCTGAGATGTAAGGAAACACTCCGCTGGCTGGGGACAGTGACACCTGAGATATAAGGAAACACTCCGCTGGGGACACCTGAGATATAAGGAGGCACTCCGCTGGCTGGGGACAGTGACATCTGAGATATAAGGAAACACTCTGCTGGGGACACCTGAGATGTAAGGAGGCACTCCGCTGGCTGGGGACAGTGACACCTGAGATATAAGGAAACACTCCGCTGGGGACACCTGAGATGTAAGGAGGCACTCCGCTGGCTGGGGACAGTGACACCTGAGATATAAGGAAACACTCCGCTGGCTGGGGACAGTGACACCTGAGATGTAAGGAAGCACTTCGCTGGCTGGGGACAGTGACACCTGAGATGTAAGGAAACACTCCGCTGGGGACACCTGAGATGTAAGGAGGCACTCCGCTGGCTGGGGACACCTGAGATGTAAGGAAACACTCCACTGGGGACACCTGAGATGTAAGGAAACACTCCGCTGGGGACACCTGAGATGTAAGGAAGCCTTCCTCTGGGGAAACCTGAATGTAAGGAGGCATTCCGCTGGGGACACCTGAGATGTAAGGAGGCACTCCGCTGGCTGGGGACAGTGACACGATGAGATGTAAGGAAACACTCTGCTGGGGATACCTGAAATGTAAGGAGGCACTCCGCTGGGGACACCTGAGATGTAAGGAAGCATTCCGCTGGGGACACCTGAGATGTAAGGAGGCACTCCACTGGCTGGGGACAGTGACACGATGAGATGTTAGGAAACACTCCGCTGGGGACACCTGAAATGTAAGGAGGCACTCCGCTGGGGACACCTGATGGCATCTGGTGACAGGCGACGTGGCAAGTGACACACTCAGGGCTCCTAATGATTCTGCATAATGGTGAGTTGAACTATTTAATTTTATATTGCAATGTAATGATAGAAATAATGCGCTTCAATCACCGATTTTATTGGCAAATTTTTGTTTTGTTGTTCGAAATTAATATAAGCTGTTGCCTGGGTACTGTGCCACATGAGTGTGGTAATCTGTTGTTCAATGGCATTAGTTAATTTTTTTTTGTGGGGGGGGGGGGGGGGGGACTGTTTGCAGGTGATTTCTAGTTACGCCCCTGGCTGGAGGGTTGTGACCCAGTACTTGAAACATGTTCTGGTGACAACTGGCTAAAAAGGAAATTCTTCTTATTTCTAAAGATTGCCTTTAACTTTCTAACCCAGGACAGGAAGTGATGTAAAGTTCCCCAACAGGACACACACAGGAAAAAAATAGGCTGACAGGGGTTTTAACCCTTTCGGGTTAAAACGGGGATTTTATGTGCAACCTTTTTTTTTTTTTTACAAAAAATAGTTTTTTCTTTGCTTAACTTTTTTTTAATATCACGCCATTGGGGACAAAAAGTCCCCCATGTGATGATTTTTAGGTGACAGGTTATCTTTAACGAGACATGCAGGGTCTTTTAGACCCTGCATGTCTTCTCTGGGCTCTACTGAATGTATTGCAATGCAGATCTAATTTTAGTAAGCACAGTTCACAGCCGCACGGGGGGGGGGGATCCGGAGCAATAGGGGGTATCTGCACCACACATAGTGGCACACCCCCTGCACACGCCTACGATATCCACACAGGTAGCACTGACAGCTTAAAGAGTTAGTTCACCTTTCCCGAAAAAATTGCTTATGCAGGTAAAGGGTGCCTGTAGATAAAAATAAATCGTGCAGCTTTGAAAAAACTCCCAGAGATGACATCCTCCTATCCTGCCTTGTTACTCGCATGTTGCTAAGACATTTCCAGCTATTACTGCTCACTCCTATTAATTTAGGAGCGAGCTGACCTATATGCCTGGGCTATAAGTGTAGGCCATCTACATACCACCTAAATCTTGACCGAAAAGTTCCCGAAGATGGCATTCCCCCATGCTGCCTTGTTGCTAGCACAGTATCTAACAAAGGTAAGTACACCCCTCACATTGTAAATATTTTATTATACCTTTTCATGTGACAACACTGATGAAATGACACTTTGCTACAATGTAAAGTAGTGAGTGTACAGCTTGTATAACAGTGTAAATTTGCTGTCTCCTCAAAATAACTCAACACACAGCCATTAATGCCTAAACTGCTGGCAACAAAAGTGAGTACACCCCTAAGTGAAAATGTCCAAATTGGGCCCAAGTAGCCATTTTCCTGTGACTTGTTCATGTGAGTTGTTGTTGTTACAAGGTCTCAGGTGTGAATGAGGAGCAGGTGTGTTAAATTTGGTGTTATCGCTCTCACTCTCTTATACTGGTTACTGGAAGTTCAACATGGCACCTCATGGCAAAGAGCTCTCTGAGCATCTGAAAAAAAGAATTGTTGCTCTACATAAAGATGGCCTAGGCTATAAGAAGATTGCTAAGACCCTAAAAACTGAGCTGCAACACGATGGGCAAGACCATACAGCGGTTTAACAGGACAGGTTCCACTCAGAACAGGCCTCGCCATGGTCGATCAAAGAAGTTGAGTGCACATGCTTAGCGTCATATCCAGAGGTTGTCTTTGGGAAATAGACGTATTAGTGCTGCCAGCTGCCAGCAAGATAAACTTATTTGGTTCAGATGGTATCAAGTGTGTGTGGCGGCAACCAGGTGAGGAGTACAAAGACAAGTGTGTCTTGCCTACAGTCAAGCATGGTGGTGGGAGTGTCATGGTCTGGGGCTGCATGAGTGCTGCCAGCACTGGGGAGCTACAGTTCATTGAGGGAACCATGAATGCCAACATGTACTGTGACATACTGAAGCAGAGCATGATCCCCTCCCTTCGGAGACTGGGCCACAGGGCAGTATTCCAACATGATAATGACCCCAAACACACCTTCAAGACCACAACTGCCTTGCTTGAAGAAGCTGAGGGTAAAGGTGATGGACTTGCCAAGCATGTCTCCAGATCTAAACCCTATTGAGCATCTGTGGGGCATCCTCAAATGGAAGGTGGAGGAGCGCAAGGTCTCTAACATTCACCAGCTATGTGACGTCATCATGGAGGAGTAGAAGAGGACTCCAGTGGCAACCTGTGAAGCTCTGGTGAACTCCATACCCGAGAGGGTTAAGGCACTGATGGAAAATAATGGTGGCCACACAAAATATTGACACTTTGGGCCCAATTTGAACATTTTCATTTAGGGGTGTACTCACTTTTGTTGCCAGCGGTTTAGACATTAATGGCTGTGTTGAGGTATTTTGAGGGGACAGCAAATTTACACTGTTATACAAGCTGTACACTCACTACTTTACATTGTAGCAAAGTGTAATTTCACATGAAAAGATGTAATAAAATATTTACAAACATGTGAGGGGTGTACTCACTTTTGTGAGATACTGTATGTTGCTAAGACACTTCCAGCCATTACTGCTTACCCCCACCATCACAGTGGTGACGTGAGCGCTTTCTGATTCCAACACCCTCACATGCACTCTCTCTCCCCATTGCAGTTGCTCTGAGCTCTACATTTATTGCAACTGAAGTGGCTTGGAGAAGTAACAAGTTGTCTTCAGCATTACAGAACAAGCCCAGCTGAAGGTGACTGACTACTACTAGATACACCATGACTTATAGTGAAAATGGGTGAAACACCTATGAGTCAAAGGCTGCCATGTCCCTTGACTGAATTACAAGGGACTTTAATGTAGCCAACACTACAACAATATGTAAAAAATAATACAATTTATTGTACAAATCTTGTGCGCATAAAAGTACTCAATAAAAACAAGTTGACATACAGTATAAGCTAGAAGGTGACTAACTACTACTAGATACACCATGACTTGATACATCAAAACCTTCACCGATAATGTTGGGATATAGCAAGGAATGATTAGAATATCTGCCAAGGTTTAATTGTTGCATCACCATGAAAAGTCAGATGTTATAGTCAAAGGATATAAATGATGGGGTATCTTCCTGACACTCATTATAACTGAATAAGTGGCTTGGAGAAGCAACAAATTGTCTTCAATAGTGTAGAACAAGTTCAGCTGACAGAGATTACCTACTACTATGTAGCACCCTCCTAGTGTAGAGTGGGCTGTTAAGTAAATTTAGTTAGCTCGACTGTAATCAGAGGAACAGGGTTGATTAATTAGGGTTGCTCAGTGTTTCACAGGCTACTGATCTGTTGCTTCTCCCTGTTTTCTAGAGGATTCTAGAACCATAGTGGGAGGAAGAACAGGGCATGCAATCTGAATATTTATCCAATCACGGGGGAGTTATGCCTAGTAGGTGATGGAAGAGCCTATAAATAGTTAGAGGCAGAGCAGCAGTGCTTCTGGGTCCAGTCGTGCAGGAAGAGACCTCTGTTACAGAGGCTCTGCCCCGAGTGCAGGACCTTATAAGAAGCTTTTAGAAAGACACCGAGGTCCCAGCTACGCTTAGCTGGAGGACCTATTCGCAAGTTCAAGCCCACACATCAAGTTGGGTCTAGTCACTGGAGACTTAGGAGGAAAGTGGTGAGAAAGTGTCCAGCTGTCTTATGGTGGTTTGGGTCTACATCTCCCTCACTAGGAAGAACCTGGTGAATATCAGCAGGAGGCAACGGATGATCCTGTGGCTGTGTGAGAAATTGACCCCAGTGCTTAAGAGTAGTGACTGTGTGTAGCTTATAACTCTAGAAGGAGTATAGGTCACCATCGGAACAGAGATCCTGTGGGACATTCTTTGTTTTGTACAGCGCAGCCAGAAGAGTCCTCAAGTTGTACAGCTCCACAGTTTACCAGGGTATCCCCTGCTCCCTATCCAAGTTCATTGTTATCCATAAAACCCCCAAAAAAGAAACCCCTAGACTGTTCTTTGGAGCCAGTGGAAGAGTGCAGGAAATGCTGTGTGTGGTCTAAGGGGGAAATAGGACCAAAATTCACCAGCGTCTCTTTAGGGGGTGTGCTACAACTAGATACACCATGACTTGGATAATAACCCTCTGCCAGGGTTTAATTGTTGCATTGCCATGGAAAGTCAGACGTTATTGTCTAAGGATTGTGACATGTTGGGGTTTCTTAGCTCAATGGTAATGCCAAAACAATGAGTTTACTTCATACCAGATATAGTTTTCAGGGCTCTCCTGCCCACTTTTATTTAAATGGACATCAAAACTTCCCACAGGTATGTCTTCCCATGCAGTGGGTTCTCACCCTCACTGCAAAAACATAACATTCAGCCTCCTGGCTCTCTTGTGACAACTTTACTGCTCCAAGTACCCCTTCAGGGTCCCTCCTGAACATTAGTACCTTTTTGGTCCCCTTGACCATGAAACACCTCCCAGTGTTTATGCATAGATGCTGCACCTCAGCTCTGCTTCTTTCTTACAGCTTCCTAGCTGCTCTTGTCCCTCCTGGACTCTCTCTGTACAGCTTCTTTGCTGCTTCTGTCCAACATGGACTCTCTCTCAGGCTCGGGCCTTGCTCTGTCCCGACCTGGACACCATGGTGCACATCTAAGGTTGCCACCTCATCCCTTTAAAACCGAACACATATTAATTACACAGGTTCTGTGGTGGATTAAGGTGGTAATTAAACTCACTTGGTGCCTTTCCTGGGTTAAATTAGTCTCAGAACCTGAGTAATTAATATGTGCTCGTGTTTGGGGGATGAGGGCAACCCTATGAGCACCAGCACCTTCTCAGCTCCCATCACACACTGACTCCCTCTGGAGGGTGAGGCTCTGAGCTCTACTGTATCTCTGGCTCTCATATGAAACCAGCACACGCCTGCGAAATTAGTGTGCTTGCTTCCTACAAAATCTGGCTTAAACCACGATTTTACCCAGTGGCCCAGGTTCACCCTACTTCAGGATAAAAATGACGGGGTATTTTCCTGGCACTAATTAGAAGGGAAGAAATGGCTGGGAGAAGCTACAAAACCGTCTTCAATGTTACAGAACAAGTTCAGTTGAATGTGACTAACCACCACTAGATATATTCAGACATTAAAAAGAAAAAGTTTAGGACGGCGTTCCACTTTGCGTAACAGTGATATCAGAAGCTGTTCGAATTTCAATAAAGACACAAGCCCTTAAGCTGCGTTGCTCCAGTCATTCATTGGAACATCTGATACGTTTCTGTCTCATTGAAACCCTTGCTGAATATCCCCATCCACCGTATCACCATATATATCCCGAGCTACAAGAGGATGTGTTACACTCCGGAGTTTTGCTGCTACCCAAGCATTCCGATGAGATAAGAAGGCCTAGTCTTTTTATAGTGCTTTATGCTCCATTAGTATTATTGCAAGTCTCAGGACCCACATGTTAAGGCACTTAATCAAAGGCAATGGGTCGAAAATCATGTCCTAGCTTTTCTCATATTTGATTCATTCCTTCCAGATAGAAAGGAGGGGGGGAAACACATTACTTGCATCCAAACAGCACATGCATTATCTCCTAAGCAGTGCTAGCGACTTGCGGCATGCGTCCAGCCCCTCTGGGTACGTTGCCCAGGCCCGGCCGCTATTTCTTAACGCTTCCATTTAAGAAACAGCAAATGACATATATCATTTTTTTTTTTCCTTCTCCCTCCTCCTCCCACCTGACAGACAATTATTTATTTTTTCCTTAAATCTCTTCTTAAGGAGAAGGCCTCCTTTTCATATGTCACTTATGTAATTGACAGCTTCGGGCGCCAAACTCAGCGTCTATCATTTGCCAAAACAATCATATGATCTAGAGACGAGAAGATGGAATGTAGAGCATTGATAAATACAAAGTGATTTAAAGAGTGTAAGCGGCAGAGATACAAAATAAAAACTTTCTGCACTTACAAGCATGAAGAGGTATGTCACATTCACACATTAGATGAATGGATAGGTGATGATTTTTTCTTGTCCTTGTTGATTTATGAGGTCTGCAAACATAATCAAAAGCATATTCAATGAAAAGCTAATAATTAAAGAGACCCTGCCGCCAGGCCATTTATCTCAACTAAAATCGTTCCATAAGAATATATTGCGCATTTACCATACACTATGGGGTTGATTTACTAAACCTGGAGAGTGCAAAGTCTGGTGCAGCTCTGCACAGAAACCAATTAGCTTCCAGGTTTTATTGCCAAAGTTTAATTGAACAAGCTGAAGTTGAAAGCTGATTGGCTACCATGCACAGCTGCACCATATTCTGAGTGCTCCAGTTTTAGTAAATCAACCCCTATATTACCAAAAGTATTGGGACGCCTGCCTTTACACGCACATGAACTTTAATGGCATCCCAGTCTTATGCCCTGTACACACGATCGGATTTTCCGACGGAAAATGTGTGATAGGACCTTGTTGTCAGAAATTCCGACCGTGTGTGGGCTCCATCACACATTTTCCATCGGATTTTCCGACACACGAAGTTTGAGAGCAGGCTATAAAATTTTCCGACAACAAAATCCGTTGTCGGAAATTCCGATCGTGTGTACACAAATCCGACGCACAAAGTGCCACGCATGCTCAGAATAAATAAAGAGACGAAAGCTATTGGCTACTGCCCCGTTTATAGTCCCGACGTACGTGTTTTACGTCACCGCGTTCAGAACGATCGGATTTTCCGACAACTTTGTGTGACCGTGTGTATGCAAGACAAGTTTGAGTCAACATCCTGTCGGAAAAAATCCTAGGATTTTGTTGTCGGAATGTCCGAACAAAGTCCGACTGTGTGTGCGGGGCATTTGTCCATAGGGTTCAATATTGAGTTGGCCCACCCTTTGCAGCTATAACAGCTTCAACTCTTCTGGGAAGGCTGTCCACAAGGTTTAGGAGTGTGTCTATGGGAATGTTTGACCATTCTTCCAGAAGAGCATTTGTGAGGTCAGGTGCTGATGTTGGATGAGAAGGCCTGGCTCGCAGTTTCCACTCTAATTCATCCCAAAGGTGTTCTATTGGGTTGAGGTCAGTCAAGTTCCTCCACTCCAAACTCGCTCATGTCTTTATGGGCCTTGCTTTGTACACTGGTCCAAATCATTTGGTGGAGGGGGGATTATGGTGTTGGGTTATTTTTCAGGGGTTGTAATTGGCCCCTTAGTTCCAGTGAAGGGAATTCCTAAGGCATCAGAATACCAAGATATTTTGGACAATTTCATGCTCCCAACTTTGTGGGAACAGTTTGGGTATGGTCCCTTCCTGTTCCAAAATGACTGTGCAGGATATGCTATAGCAAAAGTGAAATTTAAGCTAGGGGTAGGTGTGCATTTAAACCCACCGCTTCTCAGAAAAGTGATCCACATGCAGAACGCTTTTCAGAGGCGATTGACAGGCGGTGAGGAGGTGATTTAATGCTTACTTGCCACTAGTTTTAAAGTCATTGTAAAACCTTACATATACCTAGTGAAGTGACTGGCCTCAGTTGATACACAGAGATGAAACAAATCCTCCTACATAAGTTGTACCTGTTTATCTGCAGCCATCTGTCCTCTACAGTCATTCAAAGTGCAGAATTTACACAGGATCTCTCAGCCCTGAAAAGCAGGGGGCGGGGAGCTGAAGTTACATCAGTGAGGAGAGCTCTGAGAGCTGATTGGAGGGAAGGGACACACCCCCCTTGACACAGGGACAAAGCTGAGGCTATCAATCACAGACTGTGCCCTCCCCTGTCACCATTTTTCTCTTGGTGCCATGAAAACTTGTCAGAAGTTACTCATGCTTATAGCAGAGGCAGCAGACAGAAATGACACTTAGTGCTCTGGATTGAGACAAGTATACACTATAGAGGGATATGCTTTGTTCATATTTCATGTCTGAGGTTTACATCCACTTTAACCCCATTTTTGCTAAACAAATGTGCTGCAACCGCATGCATTGGCATTCAATTGATGGGCATTTGCGGTGCTTCCCCATTTGCTTAAATGGGGATATGTTGGATAGTTTAAAAGCAAAGCATTGTGAATGTGGCATGGCAACACCCCTGTTCAAATATAGCTCATATAGAGTTTTTATTATTGCCACCCAACCGCACATCTAAACTTAGCCTTACCAGGAAAAAAAGTATATCGCTTAAATTGCCAACAAATGAGAGTTTATTGCCAGCTTCTTTTTGAAAAAAATAAATAAAAAAATGACACAAACCCCTCCAAAGGTTCCCCAAAATACATGGAAATGGTTCTCTGGTCAAGAACACCAATAAAAAATGATTTAATGTAATCCATTTATTAAAAAATAAACACCAACAAGCCATAACATTATGATGACCCACCTAATATTGGGTAGGTCCCCCTTTTGCTGCCAAAACAGCCCTGACCCATTAAAGAATGGACATCACTAGACCTGTGAAGGTACGCTGTGGTATCTGGCACCAAGCTGTCAGTAGCAAATTCTTTAACCACTTGCTTACTGGGCACTTAAACCCCCCTCCTGTCCAGACCAATTTTCAGCTTTCAGTGCTCTCACACTTTGAATGACAATTACTCAGTCATGCAACACTCTACCCAAATGATTTTTTTTGTCCTTTTTTCCATACAAATAGAGCTTTCTTTTGGTGGTATTTGATCACCTCTGGGTTTTTTATTTTTTGCGCTATAAATGAAAAAAGACCAAAAATTTTGAAAAAAAACGAATTTTTCTTAATTTCTGTGATAAAATTTTGCAAATTGTTAATTTTTCTTCATAAATTTTGGCCACAATTTATACTGCTACATATCTTTGGTAAAAATAACCCAAAATTAGTGGAAATTATTTGGTCTGTTTGAAAGTTTTAGAGTCTACAAGCTACGGTGCAAATCATAAAAAATGTATCACATCTGATTTACTGGTGGCCTATCTCATTTCTTGAAACCCTAACAAGCCAGGAAAGTACAAATGCCCCCCAAATGACCCCTTTTTGGAAAGTAGACATTTCAAGGTATTTAGTAAGAGGCATGGTGAGTTATTTGAAGTTGTAATTTTTTCCCACAATTCTTTGCAAAATTAAGATTTTTATTTTTTTATTTTTATTTTTTCACAAAATTGTCATTGTAATAGCTTATTTCTCTCACATGGCATGTGCATACCACAAATGACACCCCAAAACACATTCTGCTACTCCTCCTGAGTATAACGATACCACATGTGTGGGATTTTTTCACTGCCTGGGCACATACAGAGGCCCAACATGCAGGGAGCGCCATCAGGTGTTCTAGGAGCATAAATTACACATCTCATTTCTCAACCACCTATTACACTTTTGAAGGCCCTGGAGCACCAGGACAATGGAAACACCCACAAAATGACACCATTTTGGAAAGCTAACACCCCAACGTATAATCTATGAGGCCTAATAAGTCTTTTGAACGGTTCATTTTTTTCCAGAAGTTTTTGGAAAGTGTGGAAAAAAATGAAAACGCATTTTTTTTTTACACAAAGTTGTAAGTTTATAAGATATTTCCAACACATAGCATTTAGATAGCAAAAATGACACCCCAAAATACATTCTGCTACTCCTCCTGAGTATTACAATACCACATGTGTGGGACATTTTCACTGCCTGGCCACATACAGAGGCCCAACATGCAGGGAGCACCATCAGGTGTTCTAGGAGCAAAAATTACACATCTCATTTCTCAACCACCTATTACACTTTTGAAGGCCCTGGAGCACCAGGACAATAGAAACACCCACAAAATTACCCCATTTTGGAAAGCTAACACCCCAACGTATAATCTATGAGGCATAATGAGACTTTTGAATGGTTCATTTTTTTCCAGAAGTTTTTGGAAAATGTGGAAAAAATGAAAACGCATTTTTTTTTACACAAAGTTGTCAGTTTATAAGATATTTCCAACACATAGCATTTAGATAGCAAACATGAAACCCCAAAATACATTCTGCTACTCCTCCTGAGTATGGCGATACCACATGTGTCAGACTTCTACACAGCCTGAACACATACAGAGATCCAACATGCAAGGAACACCGTCAGGTGTTCCAGGAACACATAGCATGCACATACCAAGAATTACACTCCAAAATACATTATGCTGAGCAAAGTGTAAACAAAAGATTACCTGTGGTTGTAGTAGCACAGTTGTACACAGGAGGATAGCACTGGTCCAGGCAGCAGGCAGGGACTTGGTCAGCAACGGCAAACACAATTGTCCAGGCAGCAGGCAGGGATACTGTCCATATACAGTCCAGGGTTAGTGCAGGCAGAGATATTGTCAGAAGTGCCATAAATATTGGTCCTGGTAGTAGGCAGGAACATGTGGTGTGGTCAGTGCAACAGGCAGGGACATAATGGCAGTAAGTCCTACAGGCAGCAGTAGGGCCTCATTCAGGACAGAATGGGGACAGGGGTAGAGGCTTCTCCCACCCAAATCTCTTTGAAGCCTCCGAGTCTCCAGACCCTAATCTAGGAATGAGAAAACAAAAAAAAATTGTTTTCTTCATCCAGAAAAACAATTCTGGAGCCCCTCACATATGTGAGACCCCTGTGTTGAATCCCACTAGTCCAGTTGCAGGGTACAAGATCAGTCCAAGAGGCAGGCAAATATCATGGTCAAACAGTCCAAGGTCATTTCCAGATCAGGCAGAGGTATGTACAGAATCGTTAAGCAGAAGCATGGGCGAATAACAGTCCAGGGTCAGTTCCAGATCAGGCAGCGTTATGTTCAGAATCGTTAGGCAGAAGCATGGTCGAATAACAGTCCAGGGTCAGTTCCAGATCAGGCAGCGGTATGTACAGAATCGGTAGGCAGAAGCGTGGTCGAATAACAAGCCAGGGTCAGTTACAGAGCAGATAGTGGCATAAGGGGTGTGAAGGTGTGTGAAGGCAGGAACTGAGGATTATGTTACCATACTTCACTAATAATTTAGTGAAGTATGGTAACGGCAAAAGCATTCACCTATGCAGAGGCCTGGTTCGGAAGGGCATTGGGCACAGTAATAAGATGTGTCTCTTCTGACTCCTGCTCTGGTACACACCTTACATTTTTTTTTACGTCGTTGGCCTGTTGGTCTGGGAGGGAGTCTATCTGGAAAGTGGCGTTCGGAGAGTTGACTAAGAACATCTGATCGGATGGTTTCTGGGGGGCCGTTCGGGAATATAAGGGCAGTGTAAATTTCCTCTTGGTAGCCAAGGAAGCGTTTGGGATTTTGGGTGGAGTTACGGTAAATTACATATGAGTTGTATATGGCCAATTGAAAAAAATAAATTGCGACTTTCTTATACCAATGGTATGTCCATCTTGTGGCAAGGTATGGTTCCAACATTTGGTCATTGAAGTCGACTCCCCCCATGTACAAATTATATTCATAAACGCATTTTGGTTTTTGAATGGGGCCATTTCTTCTAGGGATTTCTACGAAGGTATCATTGTGGATTGAAGATAACATATAGACATCTCTTCTGTCCCTCCACTTCACTGCCAAAATTTCCTTGTTCCGCAGGCTTGCCGTTTCTCCTTTCCTCAACCTCTTATTGACAAGACTTTGAGGAAAGCCCTTCCGGTTCCTTTTTATGGTTCCACATGCAGGCGTCTTCTTTCGGTGAAGGTTGTGGAACAGGGGCAGAGATGTGTAGAAGTTGTCTACATACAGGTGGTAGCCTTTTTCCAGTAGGGGGTATATCAGGTCCCAAACAATTTTCCCGCTTGATCCCAAGTAGTCCACGCAATTAGGGGGTTGCAGCTGGGTGTCCTTCCCTTCGTACACTTTGAAGGCATACATGTACCCTGTGACTCGGTCACATAGTTTGTACACCTTCACCCCATAGCGGGCCCTTTTGCTGGGGATAAATTGCTTAATTTTAAGCCTGCCACTAAATTTTACAAGGGACTCATCCACACATATATGTTGGTCCGGGGTAAACAGCTGGGGGAATAATTCAGAAAAATCATTTAATATTGGCCGAATTTTGAAAAGCTTGTCATAATTTGGGTCATTTCGGGGAGAGCACTGGGTGTTATCATTAAAATGAAGGAACCTCATTATCATTTGGTATCTGGTTCTGGGCATTACCTTGGAGAAGATTGGCATGTGATGGATGGGGAGGGTTGACCAATAGGAATTCAAGGTGTTTTTTTGGGTGAGTCCCATAGCAAATGTGAGGCCTAAAAAAACCTTCAACTCCTCCACCGTTAAGTCTCTCCACTCGTAGGGACGGGCATAATAGGACGTTGGGTTATTTAAAATAAATTGCTGTGTATAAAGGTTGCACTGGGCCACAATTGTTGATAACATGTCCTCTGTAAAAATTAAATAAAAAAAATTGATTGGGGAAAAATTTTCCGTGTCCACCTGGACTCCTGGCTGGGCAGTGAAAGGGGGAATGTTGGCTTCACCTGAATTAGGAGAAAGCCACAAGGGGTTTTGAAGGGCATAGGGAAGGCTGGCATGGGTCCTTGGCCTTTTTTGCGGAGGTACTGCAGTGCTGGTGGATGCCACTGCCTCCACACTAGAACGCTTTCGTTTGGCGGGCCGAATATCTTCCTCCTCTGAGTCACTCAGTGTTCCACTACTGAGGACTGGCTCATAACTGACGTCCGACTCAGAATCGGAGTTTGAAATGGAATCCGAACAAGAGAGCTCCCCATTGCTCTCGTCGGCCTGGGAAAGAATCTGGTATGCCTCCTCGGCGGAAAAAAACTCTTTTGGACATGCTTGCTGGTGATGATGCGACTTCACAGGTGTGTGCTAAGCCGGCACTGATGAGGCGGTACTGATGAGCACAGATGGGCACTGAGGTGGCACAGAGGGGCACTGATGAGATGGAACAGATGTGCACTGATGAGGCGGCACAGATGTGCACTGATGAGGCGGTACTAATGAGGCTGCACAGATGTGCACTGATGAGGCTGCACAGATGTGCACTGATTACACAGTTGGGCACTGATGAGGCGGCACAGATGGGCACTGATGAAGCTGCACAGATAGGCACTGATGAAGCTGCACAGATAGGCACTGATAAAGCTGCACAGATAGGCACTGATTGATTGCACAGATGTGCACTGAGGCGGCACAGATGGGGACTGATTTACGGCACAGATATGCACTGATGAGGTGGCACTGATGAGATGGCACAGATGGGCACTGAGGTGGCACAGATGGGCACTGAGGTGGCACAGATGGGCACTGATGAGACAGGACAGTTGTGCACTGATTGATTGCACTGATGAGGTGGCACAGATGTGCACTTATGAGGTGGCACAGATGTGGCGGCACAGATGGGCACTGATGAGGCGGCACAGATGGGCACTTATGAGGTGGCACAGGTGGGCACCGATGAGGCAGCACAGATGGCCACTGATGAGGCGGCTCAGATGTGCACTGATTGCACAGATGTGCACTGATGAGGCGGCACAGATGGGCACTGATTGGCACTGATTGGCACAGGTGGGCACCGATGAGGTGGCACAGATGGGCACAGATGAAGTGGCACAGGTGGGCAGCGATGAGGTGGCACAGGTGGGCACTGATGAGGTGGCACAAGTGGGCACTGATTGCAGATGTGCAGATGTCTGGACACTGATCACCAATGGCACAGATGGGCACAGGTGGGCACAGGTGAGCACAGATTGGCACAGGTGGGCACTGATTGGCACAGATCCCACTGTACTGTTTGAGCACTGTTTGGGCACTGTTTGATCACTTTTACAACAGGTAAAACTGTGGTAGAACTCACACAAGGCACAGATCGCTGCAGTATCCTCTCTCTCCTCACACGTGGTCTCTGTGTGAGGAGAGAGAGACGACAATGAGAGATGATCTCATATGTTTACATATGAGATCATCTCTCATTGGAACCGGCGATCGCGCTGTAAACGGCCGCTGTGATTGGCCGTTTACCGAGATCTGTGACTGGCTGTGTCCAAGGGACACGGCCAGCACAGAATTTCCCCGATGCGCGCACGTGAGCGCGCATGGGGAACGAGGAAAGGGGAGGACGTCCTATGACGGCCTCCCGGAGATTGAGGTCCGCGCTGTAGCCGTCATTCGGCTATGGCCCGGACCTCAAGTGGTTAAAGGGGATTTAAACCTTCGTGTTTTTTCACCTTAATGCACAGGTGTCAAACACAAGGCCCGCGGGCCGAATCCGGCCCTCCAGGCCATTTCATGTGGCCCTCGCACCTCTCCTACAGCTGCAGGAGAGCTCCAGCCCTCCTCTGGTCCTCCTCCAGACCCCTACTTTCTGCTTTTAAGCAATGCATCCAGCTTCTACCCAGCAGCAGCATAAGGAAAGGGGGTGCACTGTGATCTTAGGGAGAGTAGGGGACTCAACTTCTGATGGTAGGGTGGCTCTTGACATCTAATGTAAGGGAACGGGGGATGTGCTGGACATCTAATCTTACAGATACATCCGGCCCTTTTGAGGACAATCATAATGCTGATGCGGCCCACTATGAAATTGAGTATGACACCCCTGCCTTAATGCATCCTATGCATTAAGGTGAACAAACACCTGGCAGTGACCGACCCCCCAGCCCCCCTGTTTTACTTACCTGAGCCCTGGAACTTGACCCACAGGGATGCCCGGGGTTCTCGGCTCTTGATTGGATAGATTGATAGCAGCGAAGCCATTGGCTCCCGCTGCTGTCAATCAAATCCAATGATGCAGGCGCCGGGGGGCGGGGCCGAGTCATACATTCGGCGGCTGTGGACGCCAAATGCTGGACTCGGGAGCACCCCCGCAAGGTAACCCCTCGGGGAAGCGCTTCTCCCAAGGGCTTATCTGATGCGGGGAAGAGCTGCAAGAGCCAACGGGGGACCCCAAAAGAGGAGGTTCGGGGCCACTCTGTGCAAAGCGAGCTGCACACTGGAGGTATGATATGTTTGTTATTTAAAAAAAAAACAAAACGGATCCTTACAAGTCCTGTAAGTTGCAAGGTGGGGCCTCCGTGGATCAGACTTGTTTTTCCAGTACACTTACAGATGCATTCTGGTAACTCAGTCTGGTAAATACAGCATAATCTTTTTTTTTTTTTCGTAAATTGGACTTTATTTGTGATCATTTATGCAAATTAGTCACATGACCGTGTTAACCCATTCGGTAACGTGAATTGACCCCATAGGCTTTTATGGAGTTGAGTTTAGGAGCTTTGGCAAAAAACGCCAAAAGCTCCTAATCTCAAGTTTAGAAGCTGTAGTGTACATGAGCCCTCATATTGTTGATATGATCCCCAGGAGAGAGCTCCGGTTGGTGGAGTGAAATGTGTAGTGGGCGTGGCCTGGCGGGGGTCCAGGCTGAGACTGCCATTCACTATCACACAGAAGGCTTTGACTTTATGTTAGGGTTGCCACCTTTTCTTCAAGCCAAACCCGAACACTTGGAGCACTTTAGCGGCCTGGGACACCTTTGGGTGCCCCAAGGAGAGTAGTAATGCGGTGCGCATAGCGTGCCACAGCAAATGGTGGGTATCGCCAGATTACTCTTCCTGACATCATCACCCTGCCCTCCAGTGATGCCAAACCTGCCACCAGACGGCCACTGCAGCTCTAGGACGGCAACAGTGTCTGACTATCTTAGTTACTTGGGAGCTACAGCCTGGTCTGAATTCAATAATGTGTCCGGGTTTCAGACTGCCTGAAACCTGGACACAAAACCCAAACTGTCCGGGTGAATCCCATACAGGTGGCAACCCTACTTGATGTGCGGCTTCTGGGACACCTATCACTCTCTACCCTTATATTGTTGACTTTGTGTATAGAAACAATCATGGATACACTCAACTTTCTTCATTCAGCAAGACTGACTTTTTTCAAAGGCCAGTAGGTCATTTACAGATTGAATTGACTGTTCATTGGCTGGCTGGGATATTTACATTGCGGTGTTGTATCAGTAGCTACTGTATTGGGAAATTATATAATAGATTTCCGCTGTAAAAACACGAACTGAACATTAATAGACCCATACAAGAGACAATAGATTCTAAACTCTAATTAAAACTAGAGTAATACAAACATTTGACTCCGATTCTTGATTATAAACATGATTAAACATCACATGAGATGCTTCGTTCTGCAATTTTGTAATTAAATATTATGCTTTTTAATAATTGAAGATATTATTGAGTCACAGTTAGTTAGAACTGTATATGGAATTTGTAGGGTTTATGGCTGTGAAGGCAAAATTCATTGTGTGTTTTGGATAATAAAGAGTGAGTCTGGGGATGGAGGAGATCAAGAGAAAAACATTTTTTATGTGTAGTCAAGTTTATTGAAATGTGTTTTTTGTTTTTGTTTAGTTTTTTTTATAAATGATAACCTAATAAAATTATTTATTTTATTTATTTATTTTCACGGAGCTCCATGGTGCGGTTCTTGTCAAATCCCTGTGAACAAAAAAAGTGGACCATTAAATCACAGCACACAAGAAACACCACGAGGGTACAGAATAGGACTGACCTCAGAAGAGGAAGGGCCTGCACCCCTGAACCCCCCGGGATGCAAGGCTCCTGACCAAGGCAAGGTACTCTTATGCCGCGTACACATGAGCGGACTTTACGGCAGACTTGGTCCGGCGGACCAGAGGCCATCGGACAATTCGATCGTGTGTGGGCTCCAGCGGACTTTTTTTTCCCAAAAGTTCGACGGACCTAGAAATGAAACATGTTTCAAATCTTTCAGACGGACACGAGTCCGGTCAAAAAGTCCGCTCGTCTGTATGCTAGTCCGATGGACAAAAACTGATGCTAGGGCAGCTATTGGCTACTGACTATGAACTTCCTTGCTTTAGTCCGGTCGTATGTCATTACATACGAATCCATCGGACTTTGGTTGATCGTGTGTAGGCAAGTCCGTTCATTTGGAAAGTCAGTCTGCCGTAAAGTCCGCTCGTGTGTACGCGGCATTAGGTTTCATGTACACTAGTCTACACTACAGCTCCTAAACTAGATTATTTTGCCAGAGCTCCTAAACTCATCTCCATTAAAGCCTATGTGTCCATGTACACATAGGCTTTTAGCAGCGTTCAGGAGTTTCCACATTTAGGTGAGGTTTTATCCGTGGGAAACCGCAAACCGCTGCAAAACCACTGAAAAAATGTGCCATGTTTCCGTAGCCTCGGTATATGTAGGCTAGTGTACATGAAGCCTTATGCCCCGTACACACGGTCGGATTTTCCGATGGAAAACGTCCGATCGGAGCGTGTTGTCGGAAATTCCGACCGTGTGTGGGCTCCATCGGACATTTTCCATCGGATTTTCCGACACACAAAGTTTGAGAGCAGGAGATAAAATTTTCCGACAACAAAATCCGTTGTCGGAAATTCCGATCGTGTGTACACAAATCCGACGGACAAAGTGCCACGCATGCTCAGAATAAATAAAGAGATGAAAGCTATTGGCCACTGCCCCGTTTATAGTCCCGACGTACGTGTTTTACGTCACCGCGTTCAGAACGATCGGATTTTCCGACAACTTTGTGCGACCATGTGTAGACAAAACAAGTTTGAGCCAACATTCGTTGGAAAAAATCCTAGGATTTTGTTGTCGGAATGTCCGAACAAAGTCCGACCGTGTGTACGCCCTATTAGTCTACCTAGGCCAAAGCCAGGTGGACCCTGCTACTTAGGGACCTGCTGAAGCTGGTCTTCCAAGTACATGGTGAGGGCCTCTCCTGAAGAGAGGAAAAGGAAAAATAACCGAAGGCCACAGATCCTCAACCTGACATCAGGACAGGCCCCCCAAAAACCTGCACCCTCTGTCTCTCTGAGTGAAAATATTAAACCACAGTGCGGTGCAAGTGCCCATGATAAATATGTGCATAAATAGAAAATTAAAGGAGAACCATGTGCAATACAAAAGGCGGGCCTAAAAAACCCTTGATGTCCCACCTGTTCCATGAGCTCCTTCTTCAGCCATAATGGCTGAGGAAAATTACACCAGGACCCAGACCATTACACATTGCTTCATGGTCGTTAGCAGGAAGGGGAATTCATTGAACAGACATTTGGTAAACTCCCTCCCCTCTACCCAGCGGCACCCGACATGCCAGTCCTGGGTCTGCGGAGCAGGGAAAACATGGCTGGGTTGCACGGGGGGGTGATGGCAGTTACCGGGGTGTGTGTTGCATTGGCAGCCCATTTATAAGGCATGGGCTACCATAACACAATTCAAATTAATGTGTGCCACGACTTACTCTAACATATGTGTGTTGATGCATAGAATCCACCTCCTGCCCGGCCTATAGACAAATGATGGCCGAGTAGGAGTGCTGTTTTCTTGGGTGGATGTCTTATGACGTCCTCCTAGGATCGCGCCTTGCGCACACCCTACAGGGTGCGCTGCAGCTCAATCTGTCACCCTCTGTGTCCACGGACACAGCAAATGACAGGTCAGTTTACCGGGCTGCTACCGGTACCATGTGATTGCTGTGACCAATCACAGCAGATCACTTGGCAATTTTACATAATAAATTGCTTCCATTAATAGCCATTCATTGTGTTGATCTCTGTGATTGGTCATAGTGCAGACAAGGCCAATCACAGCCCATCTGTACCATGTGATTAGCTGTGGCCAATTACAGCTAATAACAATAGTATACACTGGATAAATAGATGTTATTCGTAAAAAAAAATGGTTGCTTATAACAGTGATTATCACTGTTATAAGCAATCATAGTGTGTAAAGAAAAAAAAATTCTGATCATCTCCCCAGAGTAGTACAGTGTTACTATAGTAACAATCTACTGCTCTGGTCACAAAATGTAAAAAAAAAAAAAAGTTGTAAAAATACTATCATACTGTCATCAGTCAGTGTCCCTGATCACCGACACAACAGTTCTATGATGGCACTGTACTGAACTGGTGACAGTATTTAACCACTTGCCGACAGACTCACGCTGTTATACGTCAGCAGAGTGGCACCGCCTGCAGCGCGCCGCGGGGGCGTGCCCCTGGGTCCCGCGGACTCGATGTCCTCCGGCGGCCCGCGATCGCAGTGAGGGGAGGCAGAACGGGGAACTGCCTATGTAAACAAGGCATTTCCCCTTTCTGCCTAGTGACATGACAGGAATCTACTGCTCGTTGATCGGGAACAGTGATCTCTGTCATGTTTCAGTAAGCCCATCCCCCATACAGTTAGAACACGCTAAGGGAACACACTTAACCCCTTGATCGCCCCCTAGTGTTCCCTGCCAGTGTAATTTTTACATTGATCAGTGCATTTTTATAGCACTGATCAATGTAATAATGTCACTGGCCCCCAAATAATAACCTTTGCGCAACCCAATCAATATATCAATATATATTGCGATTATTTTTTTACCAAAAATATGTAGAAGAATATATATTGGCCTAAACTGCTGAATAAATTTGTTTATATATATATATATATATATATATATATATATATATATATATATATATATTTTTTTTTTTTTTTTTTTTTAATTATTATTTTTTTGGATATATATTATAGCAGAAAGTAAAAAAAAATTATTTTTTTTTCAAAATTGTCAGTCTTTTTTTTGTTTATAGCGCAAAAAATAAAAACCGCAGAGGTGATCAAATACCACCAAAATAAAGCTCTATTTGTGGGAAAAAAAACAGGATGTAACTTTCGTTTGGGTACAATGTCACACGACCGCGCAATTGTCAGTTAAAGCGACGCAGTGCCGTATCGCAAAAAAAAAATGCTCTGGTCATTAAGGGGGGAAATCCTTCCGTGGCTAAGGTGGTTAAAAAGAAAAAAAAATTGTGAACATTTTTTTTTAGCTTCTTCATTTTCCAAAAAATTGTAACAAAAAATTGCAACTTCAAAAAATTTGCTATGCCTGTTACTAAATACCTCAGATTGCCTACTTTCCAAAAAGGGGTCATTTGGGGGGTATTTGTACTGCCCTGGCATTTTCGGGCCTCAAGAAATGAGATCAGTACATCAAGATTGATTCATTTTTCAGATTTATACCATAGCTTGTGGACTCTATAACTTTCCTACAGACTAAATAATATACACTGATTTGGATTATTTTAGCAAAGAAATGTAGCAGAATATATTTATTATCAAATTTATGATGAAAGGTTTTTTATTTGCAAAATTTTATAACAGAAACGAAGAAACATAATTTTTTTTTTTTTTCGCGATTTTCTGTCCTTTTTCATTTATTTAGTAAAAAATAAAAAAACCCAGCGGTGAATAAATACCACAAAAAACGAAAACTTTATTTGTGTGAAAAAAAAAAAAAGATACATACAGTAATTTCATTCGTTTCATTAGGGTGCAGCACAAGAAGCATCAGGATGGGCTTGGTCACTGAACAATAATTGTCTTTAATTCCCCCTTATCCTGGGCACACTTTCCCTACTATATAGTAAACAGAAGGCCCCCATTACTCTTTCCACCACTAAATCCTGGCGACTAAACTCCAAAATCCACAGTTCCTTATTATCAATTTTTCCTTTCCTGCAAACTGATTGTGGACAAAGAAACTTGTTACGTTTTGCTGATGATCCAAATGCTTCTTAAATGAGAACAACATGCTTCTAGGTTATGAACAGCTGGCAAACCAGGAGGGTCTCCGCCATTATAAAACAGCCCCCCTCGTGGTGCGTGGATCATTCTAGAAAAGAGATGCCTTTCTCGGGAGCCCCTCTGATTAATCCGCTGCTGCGAAGCTCCACGTGTCGCACCACCGTCGTGTCTTTGAGATGTTTTAATATCGGTAGATAATGCAAAGCATTAAAGAACGTCTCTGAAGAGCCCAATATAATGGCTGCTATAAAAACTTTCATAAACCACCTACAATTAGTTGGCTTCATCCCCATTTACCGGGAAAATATTTTATCGGGTGGTGACAACTTATGTGACGTGTATCTCAAGAAGAAAGTGAGACCTGAAGGAAAAAACGGATGGAGGGGCTGCATGACTCAGGGAGGAACAGGGTCAGGACACGGTCAGCTAGGTCAGTGTTTGGGTAGGGGTGTAGCCTTACCTGATTGGAGGCGGTGGTTAAAGGGGCATGGTTCAGAGGAGTAGGTCTTCTGCAGATAGGTAGCCCTTCGCATTCCAAAAGGGTCAGGAGAAGTGGCAGCTTAACACCCGCCCGCCCTGGGTTAGGTGTTACTGCAGTGGGTAGGTTGTGGTTCTGTTTTGTGTCTCATGTTTTATCAAGTTTATATAAAAATTTTATATATATATATATTTATATAAATGTATAATAATTTACTGAATGGCATGTTGCTCATTTTGTCACAGCAGTTGGCGGGTCAAAGGGGTCTTTGGGGGGGTCAGTGAGTAATTACATATTACAAAATTCTGGGGTCCATCGAAGGTATGGTGCTTCCACTTGGTTAGCGGTGGTTTCTCCCAGGAGCTTGGTCCCTGGGGGAGGGGAATATGGAAGTATGTGTGATGTCAGAACGTCTTCGAGACGGTTGGGGTGTGGCTGAGGACATGGACGATTCCAGATAAAATTGTGCCTTAAAGACTTAAGGACCGAGCCTCTTTTTGAGATGTGTTGTGTAGAAGTTAAAAACAGTTTTTTTTTTGCTAGAAAATTACGTAGAACCCCAAACATTATACTTTTTTTTTCTAACACCCTAGAGAATAAAATGGCGGTCGTTGCAATACTTTCTGTCACACCGTATTTGTGCAGCGGTCTTACAAGCGCACTTTTTTTTTGTGGAAAAAATACACTTTTTTTAATAAAAAAATAAGACAACAGTAAAGTCAGCCCACTTTGTTTATATTGTGAAAGATAATGTTATGCTGAGTAAATTGATACCCAACATGTCACGCTTAAAAATTGTGCCCGCTCGTGGAATGGCGACAAACTTTTACCCTTAATAATCTCCATAAGCGACATTTAAAAAATTCTACAGGTTGTTTACAGGTTGCATGTTTTGAGTTACAGAGGAGTTCTAGTGCTAAAATTCTTGCTCTCACTCTACCGATCACGGTGATACCTCACATGTGTGGTTTGAACACCGTTTTCATGTACTCACATATGCGTTCGCTTCTGCACGTGGGACGGGGCACGTTTAAAAAAAAAAAAAAATCTTATTTATTTTACCTTTTATTTTTTATTTTTACACTGTTTTTTTTTTTTTTTTTTTTTTAAATTGTGTCACTTTTATTCCTATTACAAGGAATGTAAACATCCTTTGTAATAGAAAAAAAGCATGACAGGACCTCTTAAAGTGGAGTTCCACCCAAAAATGGAACTTCCACTTTTTGGATTCCTCCCCCCCTCCGGTGTCACAGTTGGCACCTTTCAGGGGGGAGGAGGGAGCAGATACCTGTCCAATACAATGGCGGCGGCAGCAGCTGAGAGCCGAAGGACGGATCGGCTTCGGCTGCCGACATCGCGGGCTCCTTGGACAGGTAAGGCCTCATGCACACGAGACGCCGGTGCAAACGTTTTTAAAAGCTGAAACCGGCGTTTAGAAATGCCCGATTTGGGGTCCCCATATCTCGGGGCCACTTGGTGCTAGGAACCCCAAATTTGGATATGTTATAGTGTTAGAGATATGGGGCCCCAAAGTCAGGTTGTAAAAAACACTTATAAACACAAATGCGGCTAAACGCGGTACCGGCGTTAAGCCGCGTTTAGCCACTTTTGGCGTCTGAAACGTGGAAAACTTTTGCGTATGAACCCAATTTTTTTCTTCTGGAAAAACGAGGTTAAACACAACTGCCTAAAAACGCCAAAAAACGAGACTGTGTACATGGACACATAGGATAACATAGGATACATAGGACACATAGGATAACATTGAATAGGTTCAGGGGCAGTTGAATAAAGTGTCCAACTGCCTCTGAACACGAGTTTAACAGCGTCTCGTGTGGATGAGGCCTAAGTGTCCATATATTAAAAGTCAGCAGCTGCAGTATTTGTAGCTGCTGGCTTTTAATATTTTTTTTTCAGCGGACCTCCGCTTTAAAAAATGTAATTAAAAAAATAATCCAAAAAAAAAATGTCCCTTTAGGAGCTATGGGCGGAAGTGACATTTTGACATCACTTCCGTTCTGCAATCGCCTCTGCTGCTGCCGACGGCTCCGGTAAGTGGCAGAGGGCACCGGAGCGCGGTGGGAGGGGGGGCCTCTCCCGCCGCCGATAAAAGTGATCTTGCGGTGAATCCACTGCAGAGACCACTTCCATATTCATACGTTCTTTCTAACCCTAGCTATGAGCACTGACCTAACCCCCCTCCTGCCACTGACAACAGCTATGAAGGAGAATTATATCTACGGCTTGTCTAGGCTGTGAACACTTTCCGGAGACAAGCAACGGCAAAGGGAATGCGGAGACTGATATGTCTCCCCCTTCCCTCTGCATTTCTCTTGCTCATAGCCAGTTTGTGTTTATTACAGGTATTTTTTTGCACCCACAATTTACACAGCGTTTTACATACTGCTCATTCATATTAGTCCTCTCCCTCAAGGAGCTAATGCCGCGTACACATGGTTGGACTTTTCGTCTACAAAAGTCCGACAGCCCGTCCGACAGACTTTCGGCGGACTTTTGGCGGACTTTTGGCGGACTTGCGGCAGACTTTCTAACGAACGGACTTGCCTACACACGATCACACAAAAGTCCGACGGATTCGTACGTGATGACGTACACCGGACTAAAATAAGGAAGTTGATAGCCAGTAGCCAATAGCTGCCCTAGCGTGGGTTTTTGTCCGTCGGACTAGCATACAGACGAGCGGATTTCTGGGTCCAGCGGAGTTACGACGTAAAGATTTGAAGCATGTTTCAAATCTAAAGTCCGTCAGATTTGAGGCTGGAAAAGTCCACTGAAAGTCCGCTGAAAGTCCGGGGAAGCCCACACACGATCGGATTGTCAGCCAGCTTTAGTCCGTCGGCGTCTGTTGGACTTTTGTAGACGAAAAGTCCGACCGTGTGTACGCGGCATTACAATTTGGAAGGGAGCCTATCACCACGTCTTTGAAGTGTGGGAGGAGACTTGAGGAAACCCAAACGTCCATGCATATAGTGTCCTGGCTGGGAATGAAAATGGGGGAACCCCAGTGCAAGGCAGAAGTACTAACCACTGAGCCACTGTGCTGCTGCTATACATATACCCTCACCGACCACTTTATTAGGTACACCTGTTCAATTGCTTGGTAACACAAATTGCTAATCAGCCAATCACATGGCAGCAACATAATGCATTTAGGCATCTAGACGTGGTGAAGACAAATTGCTGAAGTCCGAACCGAACATCAGATTAGGGAAGAAAGGGGATTCAAGTGACTTTGAACGTGGCATGGTTGTTGGTGCCAGACGGGCTGGTTTGGGTTAATTCAAAAACTGCTGATCTACTGGGATTTTCACACACAACCATCTCTCGGGTTTACAGAGAATGATCCGAAAAAAAGAAAATATCCAGTGAGCGGCAGTTGTGTGGAGGAAAATGCCTTGTTGATGTGAGAGGTCAGAGGAGAATGGGCAGACTGGTTCCTGATGATAGAAAGGTAACAGTAACTCAAATAACCATTCATTACAACCAAGGTATGCAGAATACCATCTCTGAAACACAACACATCGAACCTTGAAGTAGATGGACTACAGCAGCAGAAGACCACACCGGGTGCACAGGGAGGGGTACTAATTAAAGTAACCAATGGGTGCCACTCCTGTCAGCTAAGAACAGGGAACTGAGGCTACAATTCGCACAGGATCACCAAAATTGGACAATAGAAGATTGGAAAAATGTTGCCTGGTCTGATGAGTCTCAATTTCAGCTGCAACATTCAGATGGTCGGGTCAGAATTTGGCGTAAACAACATGAAATCATGGATCCATCCTGCCTTGTATCACCGGTTCAGGCTGGTGGTGGTGTAATGGTGTGGGGGATATTTTCTACAATGAGCTCCCTGTACTCCAATGGCCTCCACGGTCACCAGATCTTAATCCAATAGAGCACCTTTGGGATGTGGTGGAACGGAATATTCGCATCATGGATGTGCAGCCGACAAATCTGCAGCAACTGTGTGTTGTTATCATGTCACTATGGAGCAAAATCTCTGAGGAATGTTTCCAACACCTTGTTGAATCTATGCCACCAAGGATGGGGGCAAAAGGGGAGGCAAAAGGGGTCCAACCCAGAACTAGCAAGGTGTACCTAATAAAGGGGCCAGTGGGTGTATGTATTTCAAAGCAGAACTCCCCCCCCCCCAAAAATAATTTATGAGCAGCCAATCAAGGTGCCCGAAGAATGCTGAATCTAGGAGAACACCAGGTAAAGATGTCAGCACGGGTGGGGGGACATCACCATCGCTGGAGAAAAAGTACGTTTTGGCAGCTTTAGTTTGCTTTAACTGTTTATTTTGGTGTTTCTAAGGCCTCCAAACTGTCAGCTTCTAATACCCTCAAATGTCTGCATGTACCTTTAGACATCTTCATGAGCACCCTCGGAGCCGCATAGCATGGAAAGCCCTATTATGGGAAGGTCTTCCAGTGCTTCCTATTGGGCAATGTGGCAACAAAAAACATGCTTGTAACTCTTATGCCGCGTACACATAGTCGGACTTTTCGTCTACAAAAGTCCAACAGCCTGTCCGACAGACTTTCGGCGGACTTTTGGCGGACTTGTGGCGGACTTGCAGCAGACTTTCTAACGAACGGACTTGCCTACATACGATCACACAAAAGTCCGATGGATTCGTACGTGATGACGTACACCGGACTAAAATAAGGAATTTGATAGCCAGTAGCCAATAGCTGCCCTAGCGTGGGTTTTTGTCCGTTGGACTAGCATACAGACGAGCGGATTTCTGGGTCCGGCGGAGTTACGACGTAAAGATTTGAAGCATGTTTCAAATCTAAAGTCCGTCAGATTTGAGGCTGGAAAAGTCCGCTGAAAGTCCGGGGAAGCCCACACACGATCGGATTGTCAGCCAGCTTTAGTCCGTCAGCGTCCGTCGGACTTTTGTAGACGAAAAGTCCGACCGTGTGTACCCGGCATTAGCCTGGCAATGCCTCATGGGACTTGTAGTGCCGCAACAGCTGGATGGCCACGGGTTTGAGCACCCATGTACTAAAAGATGCGGACTAGTGCAGTTGGGGAGGGGTGTATGGCAGGTACTGTAGCTGACATGGTGGTGGCTCAAACTGGGGCTGGAGCATGAGGCGGCAGCGATGATAGAGTTCAATGCTGACTACAGCACACAGCTCTGCCTCCCCTGCTCTGGCCCTACTTACACTCAAACCTTTCTCTGGCTCTAGTACTTTGTCCCTGCTAGATGGGGTTCCTCTCCCTATACTATCCCCTCGCAAAATGCACGTCAAACCCTTTAGGGCACTGCTATTCATTATCATTGCCCTCAATCATGATCGGAAGATCGCTGGCAGTTGAGCATCCAATCGGACAGCTGCCTCTTCTGTGACACCTACGGAGGCTGCAGAGGAGCATCTTCCCCTTGGGTCTCCACTTTATCCCTGAACGGCAAGGCGCCATCTGCTGGGGTGGAGAAGAACTACACCTGCCGACAGCCATATACTGTAAGTTACCACAAGCCAAAAGTTTATTTAACTGCTTGCCGACCAGCCACCGTCATTATACTGCGGCAGGTTGGCACGGCTGCGCGAATGACCGTAGGTGTACGTCGGCCGCTTTAAGAGCTATAGGGGGCACGCTTGCCCGCGGCGCATCTGCCGGCGACCCGCGATCGCTCCTCAGAGAGCCAGAATGGGGATCTGTCATTGTACACAGATAGTTCGCTGTTCTGTCGGGGAAGTAGAGAGAGATCTGCTGTTCCTAGTGATCAGGAACAGCGATCTCTCTTTTCCTCCAGTCACTACACTCCCCCCCCCCACAGTTAGAAACACCTCCCTAAGGAAGATTTGACCCCTTGATCGCCCCCTAGTGTTAACCCCTTCTATGCCAGTGAATCAGTGGCTATTTTTTTAATTTATAATAAAAATGCCATAAATCTTTCCCCTATTTTGTAGACGCTATAACCAATCAATATACACTTATTGCATTTTTTTTTACCAAAGATATGTAGAAGAATACATATTGGCGTAAACTGATGAAGACATTTTTTTTGGGGGGGGGGGGATATTTATTATAGCAAAAAGTAAAACAGTTTTGTTTTTGTTTTTTCAAAATTGTCACTTTTTTTTTGTTTACAGTGCAAAAAATTAAAACCGCAGAGGTGATCAAAGGCCACCAAAAGAAAGCTCTATTTGTGGGAAATAAAAATGACACAAATTTTGTTTGTGTACAACCTCTCATGACTGCGCAATTGTCAGTTAAAGCGACGCAGTGCCGTATCGCAAAAAATGGCCCGGTCATTAAGCGGGTAAATCCTTCCGGGGCTGAAGTGATTGCAGTACATTTAAAGGAGAAGTATCGGTTTGTAAAAAAAAAAAAAAAAAAAAAACAGGCATCCATATTCACTTTTATGCTGCAGCTGTCCCAAGTCAGCCTGGGAACTGAGTGATCACATGACTGCTGACTGCTCAGTTCTTGCTCTTCTCAGAACAGAGAACAGTGACTGTCGGTCACCACTTTCTGCTCTGACCCTTCCAGCGCTCACTAGAATCCTGCCAGAAATGCAGTAGGTTCATTAAAGTTCATGAGTGTGTAAAGGCAGGCGTCCCAATACTTTTGGTAATATAGTGTACATGTTATCAAAGGCAGATTCACAAATGACAATAATGATTTTTTTTTTTCAAAAAGCAAAGGCCATAAGACTACTAATATATCTAATTATTTTTAATAAGTGTTATTTTGCTGAGACAAACCATTTACATTTTTAATTCATACAGGCTTTAAGTTAATTTGATTGGATACTTTTACATCCCATCAATTTTTTTTTATTAAAGGAAGAAAAAAAAAAGGGTTGTGGTTTATAATGAATGTGATAATTAATTCCTAATTGATACGTGAGGAGTAGCTTAATTAAAAAGTCTCATCACCCACTATTAAGGCTAAACTGATTAAAACAACATATTAGTTAAACATGAATGTGCAATGAGCCCCTAGACAATTTTAAAACCACCATCTATAAAAAAATAAAATAAAATAAAATTTCCCTGCATTTAAGACCCCGGGCCATTAATATTATAAAATGTAACAAGGTAATGAAAGAAAGACAGAAATCGACATATTGCAAAGCAATATTATAGGGATAGAAACCTCTGTCACTGAGTAATATTTGGTTTGTGAAAAATCTTCATAGATCCTGTTCAGTTTGAGTTAGTTACTGGATAAAACTCTATGGCCTTGTTTACACTTGTGTTCCCACTGGAGAGCAATCCACGTTGGATCGCTCTTCAGAGGGAACTTGACTAGCAGTGAGGAGGCTTTATATCGCCTTCTCACCACCTGTTTATAACCCCTTAAACTCTGCACCAATGCACCTCCACTACACGCATTGCATGCGGTTGCAGGGCACCCAATTCAGTTGAATGGGTTGTGTACGGTGGGTGGTGACAGCGGGGACAATGTTTGCACCTCCCTCTGCTGTCTTTGCAGCTTAAGGGAGATTGGGGAGGGGGCCGGTAAGCCTAATGGCCCGTACACACCATCTGAAAATCGAACGAAAAATCCAGCTTTCGAAGGGATTGTACAATAATGGGATTGTTTACGAGCCGATTACGATAGTTCTTCCGATATTATCCGATCGGACAAACACAAACAATAAATGTTCTCGTATGATACCAGATCGTACGATTTTCGTTTAATCAGTACAGTTGTCGTCCGAAAATACAATAGTAATACACTACATAACATGGCATCACTTCCGATTTTTTATTCTGTCGTACGAGAATTTTCGTAACTTTAGTGACCTCTCCATTTTCGATCTGCGACTAGCATGCAAAAAAAAAAACGGACGATCTGTCGTCTGATTTTCGGATCATGTGTACGAGCTATAAATATGTCAGGGGAGGACTGGTCTGAGGGCAAAACATTTCAAAATGAATATATGAAAAGTGTGGCGTGCATTTGTATTCAGCCCCCTTTACTCTGATACCCCTAACTAAAATCTAGTGTAACCAATTGCCCTCAGAAGTCACCTAATTAGTAAATAGAGTCCACCTGTGTGTAATTTATTCTCAGTATAAATGCAGCTGTTCTGTGAAGCCCTTAGAGGTTTGTTAGAGAACCTTAGTGAACAAACAGCATCATGAAGGCCAAGGAGCACACCAGACAGGTCAGGGATAAAGTTGTGGAGAACTTTAAAGCAGGGTTAGGTTATGAAAAAATATCCCACGTTTTGAACATCTCCCGGAGCACTGTTCAGTCCATCATCTGAAAATGGAAAGCGTATGGCACAACTGCAAACCTACCAAGACATGGCCATCCACCTAAACTGACAGGCCGGGCAAGGAGAGCATTAATCAGAGAAGCAGCCAAGAGGCCCATGGTAACTCTGGAGGAGCTGCAGAGATCCACAGCTCAGGTGGGAGAATCTGTCCACAGGACAACTATTAGTCGTGCTCTCCACAAATCTGGCCTTTATGGAAGAGTGGCAAGAAGAAAGTCATTGTTGAAAGAAAGTCATAAGAAGTCCTGTTTGCAGTTTGTGAGAAGCCATATGGGGGACACAGCAAACATGTGGAAGAAGGTGCTCTGGTCAGATGAGACCAACATTGAACCTTTTGGCCTAAAAGCAAAATACTGTGTGGCGGAAAACTAACACTGCACATCACCCTGAACACACCATCCCCACTGTGAAACATGGTGGTGACAGCAACATGTTTTCTTCAGCAGGGACAGGGAAGCTGGTCAGAGTTGATGGGAAGATGGATGGAGCCAAATACAGGGCAATCTTAGAAGAAAACATGTTAGAGTCTGCAAAAGCCTTGAGACTGGGGCTGAGGTTCACCTTCCAGCAAGACAACGACCCTAAGCATACAGCCAGAGCTACAATGGAATGGTTTATATCAAAGCATATTCATGTGTTAGAATGGCCCAGTCAAAATCCAGAACTAAATCCAATTGAGAATCTGTGGCAAGACTTAAAAATTGCTGTTCACAGATGCTCTCCATCCAATCTGACAGAGCTTGAGATATTTTGTAAAGAAGAATGGGCAAAAATGTCCCTCTCTAGATGTGCAAAGCTGGTAGAGACATCCCCAAAAAGACATGCAGCTGTAATTGCAGTGAAAGGGGGTTCTACAAAGTATTCACTATACAAATGCACGCCACACTTTTTTTTTTTTAAAAATGTTGAAAACCATTTATCATTTTTCTTTTGTTGGTCTATCACATAAAATCCCAATAAAACACATTTATTTGGTGCGTTTTATAAAATAATCCCCCTGAGGAAGATACGACTCATCCCTGTATCGACACATGTTGGGGAGGGGACAGAAAGGAGCAGGAGACAGCTGGTCTGTCTCAGAAACGATAGACACACTATTTCGGCTTTTTTGGCGTTTTGTTTGGCTTTCTATAGAGTGGTGCACTGAAGCACCCAGCAAATGTGAGTTCCCTGTCAGAGGGGTTACGGTTTATTAATAAAATAATTTTATAAAACAGTATTACACTATCAAGTCCCTTTATGTTTTGCACAAGTGTGGAACCAGCAGAACTAAACAGCCCAGGACTCCAACACTGACACTGAACCCAGGGGTGGTTTACAAGCGTGTTCTGACTGAACTTAATTGTGAGGTCACACGCTCTAAGGTTACACACATAAGGGGGAGCACCTGAGTGAACACAAGAACACAAGTTTTATCACCAGTACAAGCTGTGATTAATTTTGGAATGGACTGCAATATTTAATGATGTTACTATTTATATGAAATTTTGACACTTATTGTGTGTGCACTTAGCACTTTTGATCACTGGATCACTTTAACCACTTGCCGCCCACCCACCGCCAAATGACAGCGGGGCGGTGCGGCTCTCGCTCTGGGTGGACGTCACATGACGGCGCCCAGAAGGGCCGCTCTAGCGCGCCCTGGGGGCGCAGGGCAGTGATCGTGGCCGTGCGGTGTTGCTAGGACACGGCGCAACCCCGATCTGTGGAAAGAGCCACAGCCATGGCTCTTTAACCATGTGATCGGCTGTGTCCAATCACAGCCGGTCACATGTAAACACGGAGATGCCAGTAATCGGCTCTCCTCGCCTCACACTAGCAGAGTGTGAGGAGAGGAGAGCTGATCAGTGGCATCTCCTCACAGAGGACATCTAGGCATGTAATCAGGGCACTGAAATCAGTTCCCTGATTACAATAAAGTGCCCACAGTGCCAGAAGTGAGTGCCCACCAGTGCCAGCAGTGAGTGCCCACCAAAGCCAGCAAACAGTGCCCACAAGTGCCAGGATCCAGTACCCATTAGTGATGCCAGTCAGTGCTGGCTAGCACTGCTGCCCACCACTGCTGCCCATCAATACCTATCAATGCTGCCCATCAATGCCACCCATCAATGCCCATCAGTGCCGCCTATCCGTTTTGCCTATCTGTGCCCACCAGTGCTGCCTATCTGTGCCCATCAGTGCCACCCACCAGTGCCCACCAGTGCCACCCATCAGTGCCCACCAGTGCCGCCTATCAGTGACACCCATCAGTGCCACCCATCAGTGCCACCCATCAGTACCCACCAGTGCTGCCTATCTGTGCCCATCAATGCCACCCACCAGTGCCGCCCATCAGTGCCCACCAGTGCCGCCTATCAGTGCCACATATCAGTGCCACCCACCAGTGCCACCCATCAGTGCCACATATCAGTGCCCATAAATGCGACATATTCGTGCCTTCTCATCAGTGCCACCTCATCAGTGCCCATCAGTGCAGCCTATCAGTGCATATCAGTGAAGGAAAAAAATTACTTAGTTACAAAATTTACTAACAGAAACTAACGCCGCGTACAAACGGTCAGACTTTTCGTCTGCAAAAGTCCGACGGACGCCGACGGACAAAGTACGGCTGACAATCCGATCGTGTGTGGGCTTCCCTGGACTTTCAGCTGACTTTTCCAGCCGCAAATCTGACGGACTTTAGATTTGAAACATCCGCTCGTCTGTATGCTAGTCCGACGGACAAAAACCCATGCTAGGGCAGCTATTGGCTACTGGCTATGAACTTCCTTATTTTAGTCCGGTGTACGTCATCATGTACGAATCCGTCGGACTTTTGTGTGATCGTATGTAGGTAAGTCCGTTCGTTAGAAAGTCTGCCGCAAGTCCGCCAAAAGTCCGTCGAAAGTCTGTCGGACAGGCTGTCGGACTTTTGTAGCCGAAAAGTCCGACCGTGTGTACGCGGCATAAGAAAAACTTTTTTTTTTTCAAAGTTTTGCCGTTTTTTTTTTTTTTTTTTTTTTTTAGGAAAAAATAAAAAACCCAGAAGTGATTAAATACCACCAAAAGAAAGCTGTATTTGTGTGAAGAAAATGATAAAAATTTCACATGGTTACAGTGTAGCATGACCGCGCAATTGTCATTCAAAGTGTGACAGCGCTGAAAGCCGAAAAATGGCCTGAGCAGGAAGGGGGTGTAAGTGCCCGGTTTTGAAGTGGTTAAATATATTTTTTTGCATGTATTTGGATCACTACGTTTGATACATGAAGTTTTTGATTTGATTTGATTTTGTAAGAACTTTTTGGAGTTTGCAGGAAAATACTTTATATTTTTATTTTATCAGCACGGAGGCACTTTATACATTTCAACACATATGTGGATTATAAGGTTTGTGATGCTGTGATCACATGCTGTATGGGAAAAAAAAAAAACTTTGTTTGCACGTCAGCACATTTTTTATTTAATGTCATTGCATCAAGGCACTCATGCTAACATCCAGATAGCGCAGCATTTCCTCTATAAAGAATTGAATGTCTGTTAATAGTTCTGATTTAAATTTAAGTAGATTTAGTTTGCCAAAACACTGTGTTTCATAAAAAAATTATTTTTTTTTAATGAAAATACTGTTTTTAATCTTTGCCCCAGTCCCAGACCACCCCTGCCCATACTTAATATGTCCACCCTCTGTGCAGCCCTGGTCACATCAAGGCACTTTTCTGGGTGGTCCTTCCCTAATTATATAGGAACTGATCCTATCAAATAATACCATTTTTTTTTTTTTAGTAACTCATAGACATGTGCGATTTGTTTCCTTCCAGATAAATATTCGGGTGAATTTTTCATTATTCTGAGATTCTGAGTTTACTGAATGCTCCGAATAACGAAACTAAATTCGTCTGAATTTCTGAAAATTAAAATTAAAATTCAAATCGAATTTTACATAGAATTCCAGTCGAATTCGAACTGTAAACGTGTTTCTGAAATCAAAGACTGTGTGTGTTATTATAAATCTGTTGCAGTTAAGCCAAAGGTGATTTATAGAATCATTGTAATCATTTGATGAAGATTTTTATTTTGTTTGTTCGCTTTGCCAGATTCTAATCGGAAAAAAAAAAAAAAAAGTTTTCGATTCGGCCAATTCGAATTGTATCGATTCGAACATTTCAAAAGGATAAAATCTGGAAATTCGAAGAAAATTCGAAAAAGACATTCACCACTTAAGGACCGGAAGGATTTCCCCCCTTCCTGACCAGGCCATTTTCTTTTTGCGATGCGGCACTGCGTCGCTTTAACTGACAATTGTGCGGCCGTGCGACGCTGTACCCAAATAAAATTTATGTCCTTTTTTTCCCCCACAAATAGAGCTTTCTTTTGGTGGTATTTGATCACCTCTGCGGTTTTTATTTTTTGCGCTATAAACAAAAAAAGACCGTCAATTTTGAAAAAAAAAAAAAATTTTTTTTATTTTCCGCTATAAAACATAAGCAATAATTTTTTTTTTAAATCTAATTTCTTCATCAGTTTAGGTTGATATGTATTCTTCTACATATTTTTGGTAAAAAAAAAAACCCCAATAAGCGTATATTGATTGGTTTGCACAAAAGTTATAGCGTCAACAAAATAGGGGATAGATTTATAGCGTTTTTATTATTTATTTATTTTTTTACTAGTAATGGCAGTGATTTTTAGCGGGACTGCGACATTACAGCGGACAGATCGGACACCTAACTGACCTTTTTGACACTTTTTTGGGAACCAGTGACATTATTACAGTGATTAGTGATAAAAATATGGACTGTAATTGTACTAATGACACTGGCAGGGAAGGGGCGACCAAGGGGTTACCTGTGTTCCCTGGGTGTGTTTACTAACTGCATGGGGGATGGGCTGCCTGGGATAACACACAGATCTGCATAGCAGGAAGAAAGATCCTGTGTCATCACCTGTCAGAACGGAGATCTGCCTTGTTTACCCCCCATTCTGCGGGGAATGATCGCGGGTGGCCAGCGGACATCGATTCCGCCGGACCCGCTGATTGGTTCCCCCCCCGGTGGCCAGTCGGCACGCGGGAGTGCCTCCAGTGGCGCGCCCGCCCACAGAACCTCGTGCACGAACCGATGTTTACCTTCGCGCAGTCGAGCAAGCTTGCGCAGTATAACTGCGGCAGCTGGTCGGCAAGAGGTTAAATGAATTCCAAATACGAAACCCGAATACGAATTCAACTAATCAACTGAATTTAACTAAACTAAATAACTAAATTAACAAATCTAAATGAAACAAAACAATTTTTTTCGTCATGCACATGTCTAGTAACTCAAATAATTGTAATGCTGTGATCTTGGCACATAACCCGGGACACATAATCATGGGAAAGGAGGACAGAGATGCGGGACTATCCTAGTAAATGTGGGACAGTTGGCATCAATGGCATGGCCACCTTTAATCTCCATTAGGGTCATATATGAAAGGGTGACAATGCAGGTGCACAATTGGGAGACAGTTGTCACTCTATAGCAGGAAATGACTGAACAAGGACCTTCATACTAGGATCAAAGCATGTATGCCAGCAATGTACATGCCTTAAAGCAGAAAATCAGATATTAAATCTAAAGTACGTTTTCCAGCTTTCTCACCTACCTGATGATGTCAGAATAAAAAATGGCAGAGCGGGACCAGGAGTGTTGAGTCTTATGGAGAGTGGCAGCTTACACCTGACAATGTTGGATTCACTGGGCAGGTAAAAATGTTTTTTGAGGAGGGGAGTGAAGCTCCTCTTTAATTTGTTCTCGTATCAGCCTCATAGGTGTGCACAGGGGGTGTGCCAGGTGTGCCTGGGCACCAGGACTGTGACAAGGGGTGGGCCGGAGGGGCGGCTGCCCTGGGTGCAATGGTATACTGTAGGGATGGGGGCGCCTTCCTTCTGTTACAAGGCTGGCAGGAGTAGTGACAGTGGTAGTGTTTTTGACTGCTAGGCGTAGCATTCCCTACATTTGCACATCAAACTTGATATCTTTGCCCCGGGCACTGGATGACCTTGCCCTGGCACTGCTGGGCACACCCTAATCACTGTGTGCGGTGCTGATTTCCCCTACTGCCCAGGCCTCCCCCCTGTGTTGCCCCCCCACTGTGCTGCTGGCTTCCCTCCTCCCCTCTTCCCTCGACTGCTGCGGGGGATGTTTCAGGATGGAGAGTGAGGGAAAGGACTAGTCAATATGTCATTTACCGGCCCCTTTCTTTTTCTAAATTAACACAGTAAAAACACTCACTCACTCTGTTTATTTATAACTGAAGCATAGTAATCTGCTTTTTACTATGCTTCAGTTTGTGAATGAACAGGAAGTCGCTCAACACTTCCCATTCATTCAGTGCAGCTGATGCTCTAGAGAAAGGCATGTGTGTTTGAGCTTTGGGGTGCATACCCTAATGCACACCTATGATCAGCCTCTTGCAGGCCCAGTACAACAGAGCTAGAGTGTGGGAGGAAAAAGCAGCACAAAGAGCCAATCAGTTTGTGTGCTGGCGTGAAGAATGTTGATCGGAGGTAATATCAAAATGATGAGCTAATCACTGTGCTGCTTCTCCTTTCACTGTCCAATCACTGGCCGGGGGACCGGTCCAGGATGACCTGGGCTTAGAGGAAGTGGGTTGCAAAAGATTTCACTTTGATCATACACAGCCAATGAAGAGTTAAAATAAATGAGCGAGGAAAACTTTTAATCAGCTGAAATCCACACAGTCCCTCCTAAGCGCAGGTTTTAATAATCGTTTTGTATGAATATCGTAGATCAAAGCAAACCTCAGCAGAGTGATAAACAATTTTCTGGCCGGTAAAAATGTAAATTCGAAGAGTAAAAGCGCATTTTCAAAACTGCCATTTTTTTTTTTTTTTTTTCAATTGCAAGTACTAGAACTGCGCCGTGTTTGGAGAAGAAATTTTATGAATAGCCGAAGCCGCATTAAAGGGCTGGACCCATCTGGTCACTAGTACAACTCAATTTGATCTCATTCATTCCCTTTTGTCCGCCTCACTTTGCAGCAGATCTCTGAAAAATTTCAGACAACCGCGAGGGCAAATGCTTAACGTTCTAAATTACTATTAAAAAACAGGCGGTAGGATGCGGAGACAATGCCGAGGCAATCTTTGTGAAGGTATCATTTCATGCAGACCTTTAGAACTCGAGAGCAGAAGCTAAATACTTCTGGGTCAGCTTTGTTTTGTCAGGTTAGAATATCTGTACAGACAACAGCTGAGCTACATCAATGGGGGTTAGGAGAGCCCTTTGAGCTTTTCACCGTCGCTTTGATGCAACAATAGGCTCATGCTCGGATGCTGAAGGAGGCCGCATTGTTTTATATTTTAATTTAAAAAGGGGCACAGATGACTTGAACTGTAGGATTTGATTAAAAATACAAACGCTTAGGAGATCTGGAAAAATAAAAAAAAAAGAGATGGAGGGCTGGTTGTGCAACGAGAGATCGGAGTTGTCTAGGAGTTTTTTTTTTTTCTATTTAGTCTTTTCTTCTGCTACACATAATAGAATGGTCGTAGCATCTGAAAAAAAAAAAATTCTCACATGTTATACCCTGAAAAAGAAACTATTCCTTCCAGGACGCCTAGACATTTGTCACATGGTCTCTTGCAATGGACAATGGCACAGCCTAAACACTGACCCTCCTCTATAGGTGAGGTCGCATGACCATATGCATCCCATGATTTGAAAGTTGGCAGATGCTAATGTTGCCTATAAGGTCATTTCCTTGCCTTATCTTGGCAAGGCATGTAGGAGTCACCTACTATATTGCCAGCTACGTGAAGGCCATCTTTAATGCCAGCCACACACAGCAATCTTTACTTAAAGCAGACTTTCTCAAACCTTTTACTTTAGAGCAGGGGTCTCAAACTGGCAGATCTCCAGCTGTTGCGAAACTACAAGTCCCATGAGGCATTGCAAGGCCGACAATTACAAGCATGACTTCCACAGGCAGAGGCATGATGGGACTTGTAGTTTCGCAACAGCTGGAGGGCCACCAGTTTGTGACCCCTGCTCTATAGGAACCCTTGAAATACTTTTCAGGTCTTGGGGAACACCCTGCTAAAATGAATTCATTAAGAGTCAGTGGGCAAAAGGCCCCATTACATTGGTGGCCAGTGGAAATAATTACTTCATTACATTGGTGGCCGGTGGAAAGAATGACCCCATTAAATTGGTTGCGAGTGGGAAGAATGACCCCATTACATTGGTGGCCAATGGGAAGAATGACCCTATTACAATGGTTGTCACAGTCCAACCCTTACAGATAGCTAAAAAAAAGTGTTTTTTGGCCCTGGAAATTTGCAGACACCATCATATGGGAGGTCAATCAGCCACAGCTTTGGCTGTCAGTGGTCAGTGTGAAAAATAACCCTATTACATTGGTGGCCGGAGGGAAGAATGACCCTATTACATTGGTGGCCGGTGGGAAAAATGACCTATTACATTGGTGGCTGTGAACAATAACTCCATTACATTGGTGGCCGGTGGGAAGAATGACCTCATTACATTGGAGGTCAATGTGAAGAATGACCCCATTACATTGGTGGCTGGTGGAAATAATGACCCCATTACATTGGTGGCCATATGAAAAATGCCCCATTACATTGGTGGCAGGTGGGAAGAATGACCTCATTACATTGGTGGGCAGTGGGAAGAATGACCCCATTACATTGGTGGCCAGTGGGAAGAATTACCCTATTACAATGGTTGTCACAGTGCCACCCTTACAGATAGCTAAAAAAAAGTGTTTTTTGGCCCTGGAAATTTGCAGACACCATCATATGGGAGGTCAATCAGCCACAGCTAAAGGAACCCCTAGCAACCTCTGGTGGAACCCTAGGCTTCCATGGAACCCTTAATGAGAATGACTTACAGCTTAAAGCTGAAGTTTAGGTATATACATTTTTACATAGTTTTATTGGTCCAGCTTGAGCCAATGTATGTATGTGCCATAATTGTGGGATTTCCGTGCAGCTGAAATCACTGTAGTAGGCATCACCACTCCAGTGAGCTCCAGTAGCTTCTGCTAAATGATTGAACGAAGTGGAGATCAGAACACCACCACTTCGTCTCTCCAATCAGAAGGCACTTTGCTTTCTTTGAGAAAATGTAAAGTGTTCTCTGAATGGTGCCCAAGCTGAAGGCCCAACCTCCTATATTCAGAAAGCAGCAGGGCAGCTGCTCGGCATGGGTACTGGAAGCTAGTGGAGATCACTGGAGTAGCAGTGACTACTACCGTGATTTCCAGTTTCCGTGGGGATCCCACAGATATGGCACATACTGTACATGCTTACATCCTGGACCAATGCAACTGTGTAAAAATGACCATACCTAAACTTCAGCTTTAACTCCAGGTAAACGGCAAAATACAAAGATGAAATACATGCATATGAGCTGTTTTACCTGGCAAAGGATTTTTATTTCTGCCCATCCAGTTGTAAGGTTTACACAGCTGTGCCTCACAGCCTAGCTCTGTCTAGCTAGGGATGGGATCTGATTTTACTCTGCTTCAGTTTCAATTTTACTTCTGGGTTCTTTCTCCACCCAAACTCTGTGACTCAACAATGAAAGGAGAAGCAGCACACTGATGAGCTCATCTCTGCTCATGCTATCAGCATGGCTTTTTGCACTGTAGCACACCTGATTGGCCTCTTGTGCTGCTTCTGGCGCCCACTTTCAGTAATAATTGTGAAGGGATAAGTTAATGGAGAAGGTAGAAGTACAGTTTATCAGGTGGAGGCTGGATAGGCTTCCCTGAAGAGATGAGTTTTTAGGGATTGCCTAAAGGTAAATAGAGTAGGGAATAGCTGAATGGATTGGGGTAGTTAGTTTCAGAGCATGGGAGAGGCTCTGGAGAAGTCCTGGAGGCGAGTATGGGAGGAGGTGACAAGGGATCTAGAGAACAGGAAGTCTTAGGAGGATGGTTTGGATGATATTTTGAGATGAGGTGAGTGATGTGACTTGGGACAGAGTTGTGGATGGCTTTGTATGTTGTAGTTAGAATTTTGAAATCTATTTGTTGAGTTATTGCAAGCCAGTAGAGGTAAAGACAGAGAGGGGTGGTAAACTGCAAAAGGCTGATACCACGTCATATTCATACAGTAATCCCAATGATGCATTGCCTGCCTGGTGGTCAGCTTTAAAATTCAACCAGTTTCAATTAACCCTAAATATAAAAAAAACTGCAAGTGATTGAACAAACCAGGGATATTTCCACACATGGTTTTGATCAATTTTGCAAAAATTTGAAAACAAAAAAAGGAACAGTGCAATGAGCAAATCGAACAAAAATAACCGTGGAGAAAATAATGGGATTTTCTGCCACAATCAAACTTAGCCTTTAAGTCTTCATTCACATGGGGCAATTTGATCCGTGCCTAAAGTAGGGCCATGTTTTACTGGAGCTAGGCTTACAGATGTTGCATACATTCATGTGACGACAGTCCCATAACTGTCTATTGGGATGCAATGGCTGCACGGACATAGACGCTGCTTCCAACACGACATCCATGTGGGTGCGGGTGCACTCGCACCCGCACGGATGTCACATTGGGAACAGTGGTTCCCATATAGACCCAATAGACCCAGAGTGCATTGGATATCACGTTAGAGTAGCGGCTCTATTCGTGCAGCTATTGCGACCCAGTAGATAGATATGGAATTGCTGGCACAGGGCCGAACGCAACACCTGTACGCTTGTAACACCCAGCCCGGCATGGAAAACAGATCAAATTGATCCAGGTGAATGAGGCCTTAATCAGTAGAAAAAGCATGCAGGAGAAGTCTGCAATTCCAGTCATCCAGCAATGGATTAGAATGATAGGATTACCACATGTGCAACTTGCAAGTGCATATTGTGTGCATGACTAAAAGTAGTATTTTGGCCTCTCATTAAAAAAATAATATGTGCTGCAGCACCTAATTGTAAGGGTATCTGCCCTTACCGTTTTCTCTTAGTCTCCCTGCAGTTAGACAAATACCTGCTGATCCTGCTAGTGAACTCCACCTAATGCAGCTTCTTACATGATAAGTACCACACAGTTATGGTCTTTAGATGTTAAATTCCATATGTTGATATTTTTATACACCTTGTATTGTGCTCCAAGCAGCAGAGTGCTGTACCATGTTAGTCATTGGCAAAAGTAGAAGTTTGGATTTAGGACAATGCCATTTATTGGCTAACAAGATAGATTGTAGTGCAAGCTTTCAATGAATTCTGGCCTCTTCTTTTATTATTATTATTATACAGGATTTATATAGCGCCAACAGTTTACGCAGAGCTTTACAATATAAAAGGAGACAATACAGCTACAATACAATAAAATACAAAAGGATTAAGAGGGCCCTGCTCAGAAGAGCTTACAATCTAATAGGGTGGGGCAGGTGGTCCAAAACTTTGTAACTGTGGGGAATGAGCTGATGGAAGTAGTAGGAGATTAGTTGGAGACGTGATAGGCTTTCCCGAAGAGATGAGTTTTCAGGGATCGCCTGAAGGTAGCAAGACTAGGGGATAGCCGGACCACTGGAGGTAACAAGTTCCAGAGGATGGGAGAGGCTCTGGAGAAATCCTGGAGACGAGCATGGGAGGAGGAGATGAGAGGGCTTGAGAGTAGGAGGTCTTGAGAAGAGCTGAGAGAACGATTTGGGTGATATTTGGAGACAAGATTGGTGATGTAGCTTGGGGCAGAGTTGTGAATGGCAACTCTGATTCTGTCTTCTTAAGACAGAATCTATTTCAGGTGAGGCCAGCATGCCTCAAAAGCTTGCACTTACACTATTAATACTACTTTTTAGACTGGTCACCTGGCTGACTGCCAGAAAAAGGTCTTACCACCCAATGAGGTCACAGATATGCTGTTTTTTGCCAATTCTGCATAGTCAGAAGATAGTTGGGTTGAGCGCCTCCAGGCCAGTAGAGGCAGATGCACCAGCTATGAAAGGAGAGAACTAGTAGCTGCCAAGTAGAGTCAGTGGGAGCCACCAGTTCTTTCTAGGCAAGAAACAGGCCAGAACGATACTCCTACAGTTCCCTCTTAGACAACAGTGAGACTCTGGCCAGATAGATAGAAGACTTCTATCTTGTAAGGTGTGGGAATTACAAAGACAGCAGATTTTGTCAAATACAAGCTCTGTCGTTGCAAGGTATATCATTCTCATAGACCAAGTTCTCTGTTCTGCCTCCTGAGTACACCGTTACCCACCGCAGCACCGCTGACCGCTAAAAGATTACATTAGTAAAACACATACCAGGTTTCATTCTGAAATATAAGTCTCCGGGAATCAATAGATGACATTTTCAGACGACTAGCATCTGTACGTCAAAGTTAATGGAATTAATCCATAGAAAACGAGACTACCCCTATCATCAAATCAATGCAAAACTTCGTAGCAAAAAGGTTAATGGGGGGAATAGTCAGCAAAGTCATAATCGGATATCAAGATGAAACTATTTTTATGCCATGTTGAAAAGTGAGCATTGTAAGCGCTCAATCTCCTGCCAAGAGCCCCGCTCTCCAGTCTTATAGGTGATGCAGACAGAGTAGAAAAACGCTTGAAACTGGACAAGGAAATTATTATTTCTACACTGTTAATGATTGTTGTAGAATAGATGATGGTAGTTATTGGAAAGTTGGTATTTTATGGATCTCTCATACAAAAAAAAAACAACAGGTGAAACAAAAGTAGCCTTTTCTTGTAGTTGCAGTGATTTCTAAACTGGAATAAAAGGGGAGAGGTGTTAATTGTTTTTCAATTATGATGGTAATCCAGCCCTCACCCACTCACTACTAGAGCATCTTTGCACCTATTAAAAAGAATCTTTATACTTCCCTTTTTTCCAGGTGTCTTTGGTTTGGTCTGATGATGTCACAGGTCCTCTTCGCCTTCTTCTTCTTCTTCCGGAGGTGGGCAGACCCTAAATTCTGTAGAGAGCAGAGCTACATTTTGCCGACATTGGAATAATGCTCATCATAATGATGCTGATTTTGCCCATAGATCTGTTATATTTTCCCTTCTGTAAAGGTGACAACACTGTAAAGGTGACGTTCTGTAATAGTGGCACAGCAGTGTTGTTACCTTGTGAACAGGGTAGATTTAGATGGACATGTATTTTGAAAGGACTTAAATTGGTATTAATGCCTAACTATAACTATTCTTAAAAAGTTTCCCTGCCCCCTCCTCCTACTTATACTGCTTACCCTGTATAAAAAGATCTGTATACCAGTGTTGCCAACCATCAGTATTTTTACTGGCAGTCAGTGTCTGTGATGCTCGGCTGGCCAAGACTATTCAAGTGCCTGCTACAGTGTGTTCGGGTGGCGGCGGCGGGGGGGGGCAGGTCTGGCGGAGGTGGTGCCTGAGTGTGTCGTGTGATGTCATGCTGCAAGGGAGCTTAGCATAATGGCCGGAAACCTCATGTGCGGCTCTGTGGGACAGGAGCAAGGCATGACTGTCCGTGCTGTTTGGACTGGAGTGGATGGAAGGGACCACCTGGCGTGGAGAGAGACTGTCACTGTGACCCAGGAGGGGACGTGTCATGTTGGTGAGATGTCATCATCATCTGCTTCCAGTGTCACTGTGAGAGTCAATTTTATGTGTGTGTGCCCGCCCATTCTAACTTCTTGCCCTCCTGTGTCCTGTCCCTGAACTACTTTTTTACTACATCAAAAATAAAATAAGAAATATGTTTTTTAACTTAACATCTACCTAAAGAGGAGCTCCACCCAAGAGGGAAAGCTCTGCTTGTCTGCCTCCTCCCCCTCCGTTACAACATTTGGCACCTTTTGGGGACGAGGGGGGACTGGGTATCTGGTTTTGACATGTACCCGCTCCCATTTTCGGCTCAGTTTGCCGCAGCCAAGTGAGTCAGAATTTCACCCCCCCTCCTTCCCCCCGCAGCTGACCCATTCACAGAGTGCAGCCCGATTCGCACATGCACAGTAGGAAACCGTCAGTGAAGCCGTAGGGCTTCACTGCCGGTTTCCCTTAGCTAAGATGGCGGTGCCAGCACCCGAGAGCCAGTTCAAGAATTGGCTCAGGTGAGGACTCCGCTGGATGCCTGGACAGGTAAGTGCCCTAATAGTAAAAGTCAGCAGCTACAGTATTTGTAGCTGCTGACTTTTATTTTTTGATGGGAAGGGGCGGAACTCCGCTTTGAATCACATTTCACATCACACAAGTAATATATGCTAATTGTATATTGTACTTGTTTGTAGACTATATATTGAAATTTGCACTTAAAACTGTAATTATGTAACTTTTGGAAATGCCAGTAGAAACTTGGCTGTGCCAGTAAATTTTGGGTGTTGTGTCAGTAAATTTCAATGTGGTAGGTTGGCAACACTGCTGTGTACTTACCCATGTTGTGTCGGCACTGCCTCTTCTTCCCTGCAGAAGCCTCTCTCTGACACAGGGGAGCTGGACATGCAGGATCACGTAACAGGAACAGAGCAGATAAAAAATAGGTAAGTTCACTTTTTTGTACAGGGTACGCAGGATAGGTTGGAGAAGCTGGGAGGGAGAGTTAAGCCAGCCATACATGAATCAAAATTAGTTTCAGCAGGGACCAGCCAAAATTTGATCCACGTATGGGCACCCTGGTTATACAAAAGTTGATCCATCGATTGACTTGTGTACAACCAGTCTGTCGGGTTTGTCCCAATTGATTAGTGCCGCAGGCTATAAGCTGGCAAAACTAATTGTTGTGTTCTGTGCCCCCCCCCCCCCCCCCCCCGGCAGAATGTATGAATGTGTTGATAGAGAAATTGATCAATTTTTGAGTGGAAAGAAAATGCATAATGTATGTCCTGCTTTATAATCAGCCTTTTCTTTTACTTTAAAGGACCAACAAATTAAATCCCAATGTTAGATAACACTTTTTAAAGCAGAACTAAACCATCCTGTCCTTTACAGCTGTAGAGCTACTCCTGTAAGAGCTGCTGGTCAACTAGATCCTTCCCGAACAGTGCAGAGGGTACCAGTCACACAAGCAACAGTCTATTCACGATGGCTCCATTAAGTAGTCTAGTACAGCCTTTCTCAATCAGAGGAATCCTTGAATTAACTTTCTGGTCTCAGGGAACCCTAGCTAAAAATTACTAACTAATAACTCAGTCAGTCAGTAGTCAATGGGAGGAATGACCCTTACACTTGTGGTCATTGGGAAGAATTACCCCCTTACAGATAGCTAAAAAGATCAATGGTGTCAATGGGAACTTGTCTGAGAGGCAGAAATTGCTCATTGCTCAAGGTTACCCTAGCAACCTTTGGAGGAACCCTAGGGTTCCGTAGAACCCTGGTTCTGGGGGGATGTCTTTTTAAGATTTATTGCTTGCACTCCAATGCGCTTATGAACAGTTAGCATGGGACACTCATATCTTGGAAAAGGTAGCACAGTCTAGCTCTCACAGCTGGGAACCATGGGGTAGTTTACAGAACAATTTATTTTCTCATAGATGGGGACCATGAGATAGCTCCAAAATAGTTACAGTTTCATAGCTTGGGACCATGAAGCAGGTTTCTCTGATTACGTTGTTTTAGGGACTTAGTCAGGGTCTCTACTCACAAGGCCTAAATCAGCTACACCCTCAGATTCAATCCCTTGATAGAGAGATACAGCTTTCAGTCCACAGGTGCTTTGGAGGCAAGCAGCTCCTTGAAGCTCACAGATTCATCCTCTGGTAGGGAAAAGACAATCTCCTCAAGGCTTCAGGCTATTTACCACCTCCCTAACCACCTTCTAGACATTCCTCCCCAGGAATTGTCCAGAGCCTAGTAAATATTCAAGTCAGTTATTTGAATTTCCCACCCTAAGCTCTGGAAGCATCTCCCAGATTCAAAGGGAAGCAATTAAACTCCCAGCCTGTGAAACCACGATCAGACCAAAGCAAATGATCAATTCTCCTACTGAGCAAGCCAAAAACTAAAGTTACCTAGCATCCTATACTACACAGCCAAGGAAGCTGCCATCTTAGCCTCTGTTTGAACTGCTGCTGCTAAAGTGCTGCACATGTGATCAGTTATGATACCAGCCATTTGATGGCTTGGCAATTTGGTTGAGAGCATAAACAACTGTGACAGTTATCATTTATGGCATACACTGAATGCATCTGTTTTGCTGTGTCGGCGCTGCCTCCTGTTCACTGCAGAAGCCTCTCTCTGACAGGGGAGCCAGAGATGCAGGATCACGTGACAGGAACAGATGTATGAAAAAGGTTTGAACCATATGAATAGAAGCATAATAAGCACCCCCCAGATGTGTAATATGGTTTGTCCCAACCCTGTAATTGCCACTTTTTTTGGACAGTTTTACTGGAAATGTAAAAACACCCAATCTACTGGCAGGATCAACATTTATAAAAATTTCACAGGTGTCTCTGTACAAAAACTTTTGTTATGTTATTTTTTATTTTGCCCTTAGATCGACTTTAAAATTGAAATCCAGTTATCTAGAAAAAAAAATATTAGTACCCCTTCTCTTCCTCCGGGTAGCAAGGTTTAAAGGGGCTGTAAACCCTCGTGTTTTTTCACCTTAATGCATCCTATGCATTAAGGTGAAAAAACACCTGGCAGTGACCGGCCCCCCCCCAGCCCCCCTGTTTTACTTACCTGAGCCCTGCAATTTCTCACGGCGGAGACGCGCTTTTCCTCTGCCCGGGGTTCTCAGCTCTTGATTGGATAGATTGATAGCAGGGCAGCCATTGTCTCCTGCTGCTGTCAATCAAATCCAATGACGCGGGCACCGGGGGGCATCTATGGAAGCCGAATGATGGACTCTGGAGCGCGCCCCCAAGGTAATCCCCCCTGGGAAAGCGCTTCTCCTAGGGGGTTATCTGATGAGAGGAGGAGCCGGAGAGCCGCCGGGGGACCCCAGAAGTCGAGGATCTGGGCCACTCTGTGCAAAACAAACTGCACAGTGGATGTAAGTATGACATGTTTGTTATTTTAAAAAAATTTAAAATTGAAGCTTTGCAATCACTTTAAAGCTGAACCCCGGGAAAAACTCAAAACTACCCTTGCAGTAGGATTCCCCCCTCACTTTAAGGGTCAAATCCTTGTTTTTGTCTGGGGTACCATTAAAAAGTAGCTTTACTTACCTTATTTCTTGCTCTCCTTGGAGCCAGTGTTCTCCTTTTCTCTCCGATGCTTCAGGCTGTGGGTGGCCATTCAGTGTCCTCACTTACAATGTAGGATTGCTGATCCTGCATTATAAGTTAAGACATTGGAGTGCTTGCAACAGAGGAAGCACTGAAGAGATGCGGATTCTGGGGACCAGTTGCATAGAAAGGAAGAAACCTGCAAGAGTGAAGGATAAGGTAAGTAAAACTGCATATAAAGGTACACCAAGCAAAAATGAGCCTCATTGCAAGAGTAGTTTTGAATTTTCTCCAAAGTTCAGCTACCCTGTTTCCCCGAAAATAAGACCTAGTGTGATTGTCGGTGATGGCTGCAATATAAGCCCTACCCCCCAAATAAGCCCTAGTTAAAGTCCTTGTAGGTCTTATTTTCAGGGTAGGGCTTATTTTCGGGGAAACAATGTAGTATAAGGAAGGTTTATTCTCCACTTTTGAAAAAAGGCTTTCTCTCCGCCATTCTACCAGTCCCACAAATCAAGTCCTTTTCTTAGGACATGTGGGGTGCCCCCTCATAAATGTTATTACATACAATGCAGGACCAGCAGTCTTACATTGTGCATGAGAACAACCAAGGCCAACACCAAGGGAGGAGGGCACCAGCTCCTAAAGGGAGTGAGGGCAAAGGTACGTATTCCTCTATTGTAATCCTCCCCTATACTAAACCAGTATCTAAATTAGATATGGCAGAATGCCACTTACATTGGAGATCTGTGGGAAGAATACTCCTTACATTGACGGTCAGTAGAAGGAAGAATGCCCCTTACACTGGTGGTAATTGGGAGGGAATGCCTCTTATGTTTATGGTCATTTGTAAGAATTGTCCATACATTGGTGGTCAGTGGGAAGAATGCTTCTTACAATGGTGGTCATTGGGAAGAATAATCCTTACATTGATGGTCAGTGAGAAGAAGTCCCCTTACTTTTATGGTCAGAAGAAAAAAGAATGTCCCTACATTGGTGGTAAGTGGGAAGAATGCTTCTTACATTGGTGGTCAGTGGGTGGATGAATCTCACTTGCATTGGTAATCAGTGGGAAGAACGCTCCTTACATTGGTGGTCAGTGGGAAGAATGCTCCTTACATTTGTAGTCAGTGGGAAGAATGCTCTTTACATTGGTGGTCAGTTGGAAGAATGCTCCTTACATTGGTGGCCAGAATGCCATCCTTACAAACACCTAAAATGATCACTGGTGTCATGTTGCTGGTGCTCACAACTCTACAGGCACCACAAAATCGAACATCAATCAGCCAGAGCTCAATAGACCCCTAGCACACTTGGGAATAACCTAAGGATTCCATGGAACCCTAGCTGAGAATGGGTGGACCAGAAAGATGCTGAAACAAGTATACAAATCCAACAGGTCAATAGAGAACACACCTACAAAATGTGCATTTTTACCCTCTATGGTCATGAAAATGCAGCAAAGGAAGAAAGTACAGTAAAATAACTTTCCAATAATTTTCATAATAATACTGACTAAATTCTTACTTAAACTGCCCTATAGTTTTTATTTAACCTATTCCCATCTGCCATACACATATAAATGTCCTAATGGGAAGTGGTTAATACCAGGTTGTAGCCAAGATCCTGAAACCGTTTTTTTTCACCCAGCGAACAGTTGTCATATAAAAGTGATCCAAGTGGCTGTTTTACAGGGCTCCGAAGGTTGCCACCTACCCCCCTGGTGCTGTCCACAGTGGTTCCTGGGCTCTCCCTTTCCTCCAGGGATCTCAGGACCATGGTGATGGCTCCCCACAGAGAAGATGGAGGAACATCTGTTTCCCAATCTCCTCTGTGATGAATAATCCTGAAAGCGACAAGGATTTCTTCACTTCTGGTTTCAGAGCCATCATTTGCTGGCTGTTACAGCTAGGGCAGCATCTAACCAACCAAACACGATCTGTGCTTGGTTAGTTGCTTTGGAGGGCATGGGAGACAACAAGGGGTCTAATAGACCCCTGATGTTTCCATAAACAGAACCCGTCACCCTCCCAAAGTTGTCACAAGGGACTTGTTTGCTGTCTTGTGATAGCAATAAAGTTAAATTAAAATAAATAAATAAAAAAATAAAAAAATAAATGAATAAATAAATAAATAAGTGTAGCGCCCTCTTAGTTAGAGTAGGCTGCTAGGTCAATTTAGTTTAGCTCCTCTGTAAACAGTGGAGCAGGGATTGATTGCATAGGACTGTTCCCTCTGTCTGGAGACTCCTAGAAGTATAGTGGGAAGGAGAGCAAGACAGGCAGCATGAATATATATACAGGTATGGCACTCCAGCCAATCCCTGAGGAGGTGTACCCAGAAGGTGGAGGAGGAGCCCAAACGTAGCAGAGAGCAGGGTTTCTGGGTCCATTTCTGCAGGAGAAGACCCTTGTGCAGGGGCTCTGCCCCTGTGACAGAGAGAGAGAGGGAGCTAGAGGAGCCAAGGTGGAGGCATCAAGGTCCCAGCAAAGTTTAGCTGGGGTCTACCAAAAAGAACCTTGAACTGAGCCTGAGTGGAGCCAGAAGGGAGTTGGTGAGAGGAAGTCCAACTATTCTGGGACTAAGTAAGTAACTGACCTTAACCCCCTCCCCCCCCTTACAGAGGAGAAGCAGCTGTGTGTTTTTTCGGTCTACTAAGCAAGGACAGTACAGCCAGGAGTGTACAGTGCAGCCAGAGATTGTGCAATACAGCCTGCATTTTGTACAGAGTAGACAGAAGTCTAGCAGTCCTCAGGTTGTATAGTTCTACAGTTCCGGGGTATCCCAAATTTTACAAGCACCCCTGTCCCCCTGCATGTACACACACATGCAAACTCACATGTAGCTTCAGAATACAGTGTAAACACAGCATCACACATGCAAAAATTGGAGTGAGAGCAATAATTCTAGGGCCCTAATTAATGATTAAGGGCCAGTTCACACCATGCCCGCAACTGAATCACACATGAACATGCTGTGCAGTCCTTTGAGATTCACATGCGGTTCTGTGCAAAATCGCACTGCACCAAAAGTAGTGCATACACTACTTTTTAAAACGCACTGTAACCGGATCGCATGGTACAAAAGTACCATGCGATCCAGTGCAGGCAGGTGCAGGCAAGCACACTGCGTTTGTGACCTGTGTTCGTGGTGTCATTAACTTTTTATTGACACCCGCTGCAGATCGCAAATGAAGAGCGTTTTGCATGCGGTTTGAATCGCACAGGAATGCACAACACGTTACTGTGCAATTCAGATGCGGGCATGGTGTGAACTGGTCCTAACTCTAAACTGGAAACCTGTGAAAGCTTTTAAAGCTTCACTTATGGACAATTTTAGGTACCATAGTTTGTCACAAGCATGTGCAATTTAAAATTTTGACATATTTGGTATCTAACTACTACTCATCTTTTATATTTTACCAAAAAATGGATATTATATTGTAAACCACTGGACATTTTTTTTTTTTATTATCTGCAAGGCAAAGGCATAATGTGCTAGTATGCATTGCATACTAGCTCATTATGTGAAACTTACCTGAAAACAAAGCCTTCCAGCCATGCAATGTCATCACTGGGAACAGCTTCCATCTTCACCCGTCTTGCTTCTGGGTTTGCAGCCTTCGGCTCTGTAATTGGCCGGAGCTGCAATGACATCAACCCTGCATGTGCACGGGAGCCGCCAGTCACGTCACAGGGCTCTGAAGGAAAGGCACAGGTGGCTGTACCTTTAGAGCGCATGCGCCAATCATGTCACTGGCTGGATGTAATGTAAATATCTCCTAAACAGTTCATGTTTAGGAGATATTTACACTACCTATAGGTAAGCCTTATTTTAGGCTTACATATCAGTAAAATACAAAGATGGAAGTTTGCTTCCTCTTTAAGTGTATTTTTTCCTAAGAATCTGTGATTGATAAACAGCCACGCAAATATTGTGTGACATTACAAATTGCAACAGCCACCATTTTATGCTCCAGGGCCTCTGCTTTCAGAAAATATAAAATTTTTGGGGGTTCAAAGTGATTTTCTAACAAAAAGTTACGTATACAGGGAGCAGCAGCGACACCTCCCATGGGCGGGCTGATGACACCTTGCACTAAAAAGAAGTGGGTTGAATGATACTGGGTGTCGTTCAGCCTGGAAGACAGCAGAAGCTGGATCAAAGAGTGGATAAGCATGTAGGGAAGAGAAAGTTAGTATTGCAGCTAGGATGGCATACCTCATGTTTTATCATTTCTGGACAACTATTTAAATAAAAAAGTAATAATGTTTGGCCCTTTAAATTGTCGTATCGGCGATGTGACACAACGCTATTAGTTACGTGTGTTTGGAGAATCCTGCCATCAATTCTATTTCTGTAAACAAGAGTCTTGATGATTCTCATTCTATTTTCAGAATTTGTTTGGAATCAATTGATAGCTCTGTACAGGAGATCAAACCTTCACTTCCTAATGGCCATTTATTAATGCATTTATTGAAGCGCAGACTCGCGGGCTGAGCTAATCATAATAGGTAGGTTTTTATATGATGATCTGCATTAGAGAGAAGATCACATCTGCTTTGAATTACTATATTCACTTCTTAAAACAGAAGTATGGGATCTGGGTTTTTTTTTTTTTTATCATACTTACCTAGGTGGATGTAACTGCAAACCGATGTTGCATTTTTGCCCCCCGCCGCATCTTAATGCCTCGTACACACAGTCGGATTTTCCAACGGAAAATGTGTGATAGAACCTTGTTGTCGGAAATTCCTACCGTGTGTAGGCTCCATCACACATTTTCCATCGGATTTTCCGACACACAAAGTTTGAGAGCAGGATATAAAATTTTCCGACAACAAAATCCGTTGTCGGAAATTCCGATCGTGTGTACACAAATCCGACGGACAAAGTGCCACGCATGCTCAGAATAAATAAAGAGATGAAAGCTATTGGCCACTGCCCCGTTTATAGTCCCGACGTACGTGTTTTACGTCACCGCGTTCAGAATGATCGGATTTTCCAACAACTTTGTGTGACCGTGTGTATGCAAGACAAGTTTGAGCCAACATCCATCGGAAAAAATCCTAGGATTTTGTTGTCGGAATGTCCGAACAAAGTCCGAACGTGTGTACGGGGCATTACACTGAGTACTGAGTGATCTAACACTGCCGATCGCTCGGTTCTCAGAGCTCCATAGGCAGAGAACCAGTGGCTCTCTGCACAGCCCCCCCTTACTGGGGCGCTGGGCTGTGGAGGGGGCAGGAGCGGTCGCTTCAGGCTCTCAGCAGCTCGCTGAGAGGCAGAGCCTGGTGCTAGTCCAGGCATCTGGGTGGACCCCGACCATATGGTCGCAAACTTTCCCAAGCCTGGACCGGCTCTGTGACGTAGGCGAAAGCGGGCTTTAAAGTGGGTCACAGGGGTAAAGAACGAAATGTCCTCCTGTGATCCACAGGAGAAGTACAGCCAAATGAGCTTTGCCTGTACTTCTCAATTAAAGAGAGTCTTTCCTCATAGATAGAAGTTTATTGCCATATATTTCATTGCATTATTGCAAGTTTAACCCCATAAAGTTCTGTGCGATACTGCAAGTTTATTGCCGTATAGTTCTGTACGTTACTGCAAGTTTAACGCCGTATATTTCAATGCATTACTGCAAGTTTAACGCCATACATTTAATTGTGTTAATACAAGTTTAACACCATACAGTATATTTCATTGCGTTATTGCAAGTTTAACGCTGTATATTTCATTGCGTTACTGCAAGTTTAACGCCATATAGTTCTGTACGTTACTGCAGGTTTACCGCTGTATATTTCATTGCGTTACTGCAAGTTTAACGCCATATTTTTCTGTGCGTTACTGCAAGTTTAACGCCATATATTTCATTGCATTACTGCAAGTTTAACGCCATATAGTTATGTGCATTACTGCAAGTTTAACGCTGTATGTTTCAATGCGTTACTGCAAGTTTAACACCATACATTTAATTGCGTTACTACAAGTTTAACGCCATACAGTATATTTCATTGCGTTATTGCAAGTTTAACGCCGTATATTTCATTGCGTTACTGCAAGTTTAATGCCATATAGTTCTGTGCATTACCGCAAGTTTAACGCTGTATATTTCATTGCGTTACCGCAAGTTTAACGCTGTATATTTCATTGCGTTACTGCAAGTTTAACGCCATATAGTTCTGTGCGTTACTACACATTTGACGCAGTATATTGCAGTATATTATACTGTATCCGTGGAGTGTGTCTGTGTAGTGAGTACTCAAATTAAAGTGCACCAAACACCACTTTCCATTGATTAAAGTGCATCCATGTACACATTTACATTTTGTTAATAAGCACTCCCCACTCCCCCCCCCATCATGTCTGGGAGGACAGCAAGGAGAGGCAGACTTTCCCATGACACTGCAAGGGGACCAGCAGCGTATGTGCCCATAGACAAAGGTGGACATGGTCAGTCCTCAGGCAGGGCATCATTTCCTCTGTTTAGTGATATTGCCCATGCTATCCAGCCACAGCATGTAGAGGTGGTGGTGGACTGGCTTACTAAACTGTCCTCATCCTCTTCATCCTCCGTCACCCATGCAGAGACTAGTGTACATGCAGTCCCCTGCAGCTGCCAGAGTGACAAAACCTGCCTCCTTGACCACAGCTATTCCTGCCATATCCCCAGGTTGAAGTTGAGGTAGGCAGGAACATGAGCCTACAGAGAGGGGAGAACAATGGTACACAAATTGGCATTCATGTTCCCCCAGCTTCAGCGTATTGCCTAGTTGTCTCCAGTGGTAATGAGGTTGGAGGAGATGATGATGATGAGGTCACTTACTCGACTTGGGTGTCGGATAGAGCAGAGGAGCTAAGTGAGGGTGAGGCACAACCCCAATGAGGCAGCCATCATGAAAGAGTAGAGAGCAGCCACTCTATTCCATCACATTGTGGAGCTGTTATCTCCCGGCCCACTTCCCATAGCTCAGCTGTCTGGGCCTTTTTTAGTACATGTGCAGCTGATCGCACTGTTGCTATTTGCAAACTTTGTCTCAAGCACATCAAGCGTGGCAAAAACACCAACCATTTGGGTACCACATGCTTGACAAGGCATTTAACCTCCCACCACTCAGCCTTTGGCAAGAGTACCTAAAAGCCACACAAACGGGGCACAAATCTGTCCCTCCTCCTTATTCACCTCAGTCTGTCCCTGCTATACCCCATGACTTCTCAGCAGCCTCCACTGACAGGGATGATGGTATAGCGCAGGTTGTCCCAGGTCCTTGCAGCACATCTGCCAGCAGCACACCACCAGCTGTAGACTATAGCCGGCAAATTTCTCTGCCCCATCTGCTGCTGCTGAAAAAAAAATAAAGTCCCTGTCACCCACATGCCCAGCATCTAAATGCAAGCTTGTCAAAGCTGCTGGCTCTACAACTTCTGCCTTTCCGCCTGGTGGATTCTGCCCCCTTCCGTGAATTTGCAGAATGTGCTGTACCACAATGACAGGTTCCCAGCCGCTATTTTGTTTCATGTAAGGCCATTCCAGCTCTCTACCATCACGTGGAGGGCAATGTTGTGGCATCATTGGACAAGGCAGTCAGCTGCAGAGTCCACATTACTGCTGACACGTGGTCCAGCAAGCATGGGCAGGGACGATATATTTCATTCACAGCACACTGAGTAACTCTGTTTGCAACTCGGAAGGATGCAGGACAGGGCTCAGTGCTGCAGCTTGTTGTGCCCCCACGTCTCCATACAGCTGGTGATGATGCCAGATTTGTCAGCTCTACCCCCTCCTCCTCCTCCTCCTCCATGCACTCCTCTGCTGAATTGTCCTATGAACCTCAAGTACCCCTAAGCATTCAAAGGGCTATTCAATGAGTCAGGCTAAAAGGTGCCATGCAGTGCTTCAGCTGGTGTGTCTAGGGGACAGGAACCACACCGGATCAGACATTCTTGCAGCTCTACAGGGACAGGCCCAGAGGAGGTTCATGCCAAACCAGCTGGAGCCAGGAATGGTGGTGTGTGATAATGGCATAAACCTCCTGTCCGCCCTTACACAGGGAAAGTTGACACATGTGCCATGCCTGGCACATGTCCTCAATTTGGTAGTACAGCATTTTATAACTAGGTACCCAGGGTTGGAAGATCTATTAAAGCAGGCCAGAAGAGTCTGTAGCCATTTTAGGCAGTCATACACAGCCAGTGCTCGGTTGGCTGAAATTCAGCAGGAATTTCACCTGCCCGTAAACCACCTGATTTGTGACATGCCCACCAGGTGGAACTTGACTTTGGCAATGCTGCAGTGGCTGCACATGCAGGGGAGGGCCGTTAATGAGTACCTGTGTGAATATAGCACAACGACAGGCTCAGGTTGGCTCCACTTTTTTTTTCCCCACACCAGTGGCTGCTCATAAAGGATGCATGCACTGTACTGTCACCATTTGAGGAGGCCACAAGGATGGTGAGCCATGACAATGCATGCATCAGTGACACAATCCCTGTTGTGTTCCTGCTGGAGCAGACTCTGCATGGCATAATAGACAGGGCACTCGAGGCAGAGCAGCGAGATGAAGAGGAGGACTTCCTTTCCTCTCAAGGTCCACTTTATGCAGACACCATTGTTCCTATGCCACAGAACACACAAGAGGAGAGAGAGGAGGAGGATTCTGGCAGTTTCAGAGATATTGAAGCAGAGGAGTCAAACAGTAAGAGATGGATTTCCATCCCCAGAACCCTTGGGAGTAGTACGTGGCTGGAAGGAGGCAGTTCCAGATACTGTAATCCTCAGTGAGCCCGAGGAGTCTGCTTCTCGTGCCTCCACAAATTTGAGGTGCATGGGCTCCCTCATGTTTCAAAGCCTGCGCAAGGACCCAAGAAAATGTGGTGTAAAGGAAAAGGATCACTATTGGTTGGCAACCCTCCATGACCACCGTTATAAGGGGTAGGGATGAGCCGAACACCCCCCTGTTCGGTTCGCACCAGAACATGCGAACAGGAAAAAAATTCGTTCGAACACGCGAACACCGTTAAAGTCTATGGGACACGAACATGAATAATCAAAAGTGCTAATTTTAAAGGCTAATATGCAAGTTATTGTCAATAAAAGTGTTTGGGGACCTGGGTCCAAGTAAGCCAGTGGATCGTGGACTAGAAAGCTCTCCATCTCTATTTTCACCCCTAGATAATCGTCCACCATGTGATGCAAGCGCTTCCAATGAGATGTGGAAGCTGATAGCCCTGGGCGGCGAAGACTAAAAAAATTCAGAAATGCATCACTTAGGCAGCTGCCTTCTCCACCGCTCCTCTCTTCACCAACAGAAGCCTCAAAACTATGTTTCCCTCGACACTGTAACCTACCAGATTCAGGAAAAGCATTCGATAAACTCCTTTAAGGTGTCCTCAAGAGATTTCATCTTCTGCACTCTCTGTGGGGACGGGATGAGTTCTGAGACTTTCCCCTTATTAGGGATGAGCTTCGAGTTCGAGTCGAACTCATGTTCTACTCGAACATTGGCTGTTCGCAAGTTCGCCGAACAGCGAACAATTTGGGGTGTTCGCGGCAAATTCGAATGCCGCGGAACACCCTTTAAAAGTCTATGGGAGAAATCAAAAGTGCTAATTTTAAAGGCTTATATGCAAGTTATTGTCATAAAAAGTGTTTGGGGACCTGGGTCCTGCCCCAGGGGACATGGATCAATGCAAAAAAAAGTTTTAAAAACGGACGTTTTTTCAGGAGCAGTGATTTTATTAATGCTTAAAGTCAAACAATAAAAGTGTAATATCCCTTTAAATTTCGTACCTGGGGGGTGTCTATAGTATGCCTGTAAAGGGGCGCATGTTTCCCGTGTTTAGAACAGTCTGACAGCAAAATGACATTTTGAAGGAAAAAACTCATTTAAAACTACCGCGGCTATTGCATTGCCGACAATACACATAGAAGTTCATTGATAAAAACGGCATGGGAATTCCCCACAGGGCAACCCCGAACCAAAATTAAAAAAAAAAAATGATGTGGGGGTCCCCCTAAATTCCATACAAGGCCCTTCGGGTCTGGTATGGATATTAAGGGGAACCCCAGCCAAAATTAAAAAAAAAAATTGACGTGGGGTTCCCCCTAAATTCCATACCAGACCCTTCAGGTCTGGTATGGATTTTAAGGGGAACCCTGCGCCAAAAAAAAAAAAAAAAAAACGGCGTGGGGTCCCCCTAAAGATCCATACCAGACCCTTATCCGAGCACGCAACCTGGCAGGCCGCAGGAAAAGAGGGGGGGACGAGAGTGCGGCCCCCCCCCCCTCCTGAACCGTACCAGGCCACATGCCCTCAACATTGGGAGGGTGCTTTGGGGTAGCCCCCCAAAGCACCTTGTCCCCATGTTGATGAAGACAAGGGCCTCATCCTCACAACCGTGGCCGGTGGTTGTGGGGGTCTGCGGGCGGGGGGCTTATCGGAATCTGGAAGCCCCCTTTACCAAGGGGACCCCCAGATCCCGGCCCCCCCCCTGTGTGAAATGGTAAGGGGTTACTTACCCCTACCATTTCACTAAAAAACTGTCAAAAATGTTAAAAATGACAAGAGACAGTTTTTGACAATTCCTTTATTTAAATGCTTCTTCTTTCTTCCTTCATCTTCTTCTTCTTCTGGTTCTTCTGGCTCTTCTGGTTCTTCCTCCGGCGTTCTCGTCCAGCATCTCCTCCGCGGCGTCTTCTATCTTCTTCTCCTCGGGCCGCTCCGCACCCATGGCATGAGGGGGGAGGCTCCCGCTCTTCTCTTCATCTTCTTCTTCATCTTCATCTTCTTCTTCATCTTCTTCTTCTTCTTCTTCTTCTCTTCTTCATCTCTTCTTCCTTCTTCATTTCTTCTGCGGGCCGCTCCGCATCCATGCATGGAGGGAGGCTCCCGCTGTGTGACGGCGTCTCTTCGTCTGACGGTTCTTAAATAACGGGGGGCGGGGCCACCCGGTGACCCCGCCCCCCTCTGACGCACGGGACATGACGGGACTTCCCTGTGGCATTCCCCGTGACGTCACAGGGAAGTCCCGTCAATTCACCGTGCGTCAGAGGGGGGGCGGGGTCACCGGATGGCCCCGCCCCCCGTTATTTAAGAACCGTCAGACGAAGAGACGCCGTCACACAGCGGGAGCCTCCCTCCATGCATGGATGCGGAGCGGCCCGCAGAAGAAATGAAGAAGGAAGAAGAGATGAAGAAGAGAAGAAGAAGAAGAAGATGAAGAAGAAGATGAAGATGAAGAAGAAGATGAAGAGAAGAGCGGGAGCCTCCCCCCTCATGCCATGGGTGCGGAGCGGCCCGAGGAGAAGAAGATAGAAGACGCCGCGGAGGAGATGCTGGACGAGAACGCCGGAGGAAGAACCAGAAGAGCCAGAAGAACCAGAAGAAGAAGAAGATGAAGGAAGAAAGAAGAAGCATTTAAATAAAGGAATTGTCAAAAACTGTCTCTTGTCATTTTTAACATTTTTGACAGTTTTTTAGTGAAATGGTAGGGGTAAGTAACCCCTTACCATTTCACACAGGGGGGGGGCCGGGATCTGGGGGTCCCCTTGGTAAAGGGGGCTTCCAGATTCCGATAAGCCCCCCGCCCGCAGACCCCCACAACCACCGGCCACGGTTGTGGGGATGAGGCCCTTGTCTTCATCAACATGGGGACAAGGTGCTTTGGGGGGCTACCCCAAAGCACCCTCCCAATGTTGAGGGCATGTGGCCTGGTACGGTTCAGGAGGGGGGGGGGGCCGCACTCTCGTCCCCCCCTCTTTTCCTGCGGCCTGCCAGGTTGCGTGCTCGGATAAGGGTCTGGTATGGATCTTTAGGGGGACCCCACGCCGTTTTTTTTTTTTTTTTTTGGCGCAGGGTTCCCCTTAAAATCCATACCAGACCTGAAGGGTCTGGTATGGAATTTAGGGGGAACCCCACGTCAATTTTTTTTTTTAATTTTGGCTGGGGTTCCCCTTAATATCCATACCAGACCCGAAGGGCCTTGTATGGAATTTAGGGGGACCCCCACATCATTTTTTTTTTTTAATTTTGGTTCGGGGTTGCCCTGTGGGGAATTCCCATGCCGTTTTTATCAATGAACTTCTATGTGTATTGTCGGCAATGCAATAGCCGCGGTAGTTTTAAATGAGTTTTTTCCTTCAAAATGTCATTTTGCTGTCAGACTGTTCTAAACACGGGAAACATGCGCCCCTTTACAGGCATACTATAGACACCCCCCAGGTACGAAATTTAAAGGGATATTACACTTTTATTGTTTGACTTTAAGCATTAATAAAATCACTGCTCCTGAAAAAACGTCCGTTTTTAAAACTTTTTTTTGCATTGATCCATGTCCCCTGGGGCAGGACCCAGGTCCCCAAACACTTTTTATGACAATAACTTGCATATAAGCCTTTAAAATTAGCACTTTTGATTTCTCCCATAGACTTTTAAAGGGTGTTCCGCGGCATTCGAATTTGCCGCGAACACCCCAAATTGTTCGCTGTTCGGCGAACTTGCGAACAGCCAATGTTCGAGTAGAACATGAGTTCGACTCGAACTCGAAGCTCATCCCTAATAAGGGGAAAGTCTCAGAACTCATCCCGTCCCCACAGAGAGTGCAGAAGATGAAATCTCTTGAGGACACCTTAAAGGAGTTTATCGAATGCTTTTCCTGAATCTGGTAGGTTACAGTGTCGAGGGAAACATAGTTTTGAGGCTTCTGTTGGTGAAGAGAGGAGCGGTGGAGAAGGCAGCTGCCTAAGTGATGCATTTCTGAATTTTTTTAGTCTTCGCCGCCCAGGGCTATCAGCTTCCACATCTCATTGGAAGCGCTTGCATCACATGGTGGACGATTATCTAGGGGTGAAAATAGAGATGGAGAGCTTTCTAGTCCACGATCCACTGGCTTACTTGGTCATGAGAATAGACCACTGGCCAGAACTTGCCCAGTATGCTACTGGGCTGCTGGGCTGCCCTGTATCCAGCGTGCATTAAGTGCTGCTGGGGGTTTTGTTACTGATCATAGAACGTGTCTGTCCACAGACTCCATGGACCGTCTGACTTTTATCAAGATGAATCAGTCCTGGATTACCAGTGTTAGGATTTGGTTTCATAGTAGAAATGTAAGAATCCTTAGCTCATACAATACTTCAAAAAAAGTATTAAAAAGTTGTTTATTCTTCACATAGCAAAGACAAGGCTTACATAATGACAGCTGGTAACATATGGTAAGGTGATGTTTGTTCCAGAAGGAGAGAGTGAGACGACAGGTGGCATGTCTTTTCAGAGTGCAGAATTTCCTTCTAGTCTCCTCTTTATCCAGTGTGATGTGATGCATTATTAGGAAAGGTAGTACTACTGTAACACCCACTCGTGTATATTAAGTATATTAAGTAACATAACTCCACCCATTGTCCTGACATAGTAACTCAGAATAGAAATACATACACAGCAAATGACTCTTCTCTGTCCTCTGTCAGTAACCTTCAGAGACTAACATTACTATTACATTATAACATTCATGTGTTTCATACAGATTTCAGAAACTTTTATCACTTAAAATAGTAATAAACTCAAAATCTCTAAATTCCCCCTCAATGCACTATAATCAACAAACAAAATAAGTGCATTCATCTTAAATAATACATGTCTCTGATCCTCTTTTTTTCAATACAAACAATACAATAAACAATATTACAATTTAGTGTCAGATATTGTACATAAGCATTTTTTCCAAAACTCTGAGATATTCCTGTGAAAAATTTAACTATTTCATTCCATCGAGAAACCATAAATTATTATATTATTTATTAATTTTAATCAATTCTCCATCTAAATTATGTAATAATAAAGATTTTCTTCCTTCAACTTCATAAATGTATTTAACTTCTCGTAAAACTCTTATAACTTAAACCATATCATATAACTACTTTAATATAAAGAAGAAATAAATAATATCTTTTATATATCAAATTATATTGCTCTATAATATAAATTATTAATTAATAAATAAAATTTCTTCAATTCCTGGAAATTTCAATAACTAAATCATTTCTAAAATATAAGCTTTAAGGCTTGATTCACACTAATGCGTTTTTTGATGCATTTTGCAGAAATGCATGGAAATTTTTTAACATGGGTTCCTATGGAACATGTTCACATCAATGCATTTTTGTGCCTCTGCATTTTTGGAAAGGGTCTGGGACTTTTTTCATGCAAAATGCAGTGTTTTGCATGTAATAGAATTCAATGGACCTGCATCCAAAACGGAAGTACTGCGTTTTTACCGCGTTTTAGCGTGTTTTTGCCGCGTTTTTGCCACGAATTGTGTTTTTTTTTTCATTTCTTTTTTTACACTGTATATAGCTGGTTGCTAAGCAACCACAGTGTAAAAAAAAAACCTGTAAAACGCAAAACGTGGCAAAAACGCGGTAAAAACACGGCAAAAATGCATGTTCAAAAACGTGGCAAGCACCGCAAAAAGCACTGCAGAAACGCTTAAAAGCAACATGCATAGATGTGATTCGAGCCTTATACATTATCCTTGACACTGAAAAATTATAAACATAATAAGTAATCTACTCCTCTGTAGATACATAAAAAAAATATTTTTTTATGTTTTTTTATTTGATTGTCATATTTTTATATATTCTATCTATCTATCCATGACCAGCAAGCAACTCTTTCTATTTCCTTTTATCTTATTACTACCATCAAGTTAATAATTTCTCATATGCTCTTATAGCAGACAATTCATTAAAAAAAAATCATATTTGAGAATCACATCCCAACTCCCCTTTACATAATGATCGACCGATCAATATGTCGCTTATGATGCAAGTCCATATGAATAAATCATTGAAGTTCATCCAAAAATGATGGTCCTTGATAACATAATTAAAAAATAATTTTGAAAAAACAAGAAGAAGGAACTAATAGAAGTTAAGTTGTGCTTGTTTCATGGTCAAGTAAGAATTACAAAAAGAAAAAAATCCAGAAAAGAATAGAATCATTTTCTTTAAATTTAGCAACGAAAGACATATCTAGGAAAATAAAATGAAAACAAGTATCAAATTCTTATAAAAAAATGATATGTTTTCTTAAGGCCTCTTTCTCACGGGGCGGATCAGTGATGATCCGCCCCGTGAACATCCGCTGGCTCAGCGGGGATCGGAAGAGCAGGAAGATGACAGGTGCATTGCTGCACACTGTGCAGCGACGGACCTGTCAGAGCGCCGCTCTCCCCTATGGGGGGATCGGATGACGACGGACCGTAGTGTCCGTTGTCACCCGATCCGATCCGAAAACGGATGGAAAAGTAGGTTTTTCCTCCGTTACACTTTTCGGGTCGGATATCAGCGGACATGTCACCGCTGACATCCGACGCTCCATAGGGATGAATGTATCTCCGTTTTTCATCCGAAAACGGAAGGATGAAAAACGGACATACGGATCGTCCATGTGAAAGAAGCCTAAGTTATTAAGTAATTTTCATTAATCAATATAAACCATTCTAGACTCATAATCTTTTATGTTTACCCATTTTGTTTTTATTTTTACCAATTATTTTTATTTTTACCAATTCTTTTGAAACACAAAGAAGTATAATCTCAATTACCTTACAAATAACAAAATAACCTTCCCAATTGGCATCCCAATTGATATCCCAGTTGACATCCCTGGAACCTCCAGATCTATAATTCTTAACCATAACTTTAGCTACTGGAATAAATTACTAAACATACTCATTAGCAGTAGAAATCTCATTCAAAACATCATTTCTATTTAAATTTAGCAATGTTTTGTGAACAAACTTCTGAAATTCCTATACCTGTTGTTGCAATGTTTGCAACCACGCTTCTTTCAATACAACAGATTGTAAATAACTACATATGCTAATCTCAAAAGACATAAAATAATAAACATTCTTCATCCTGTCATTAACTCAAAAAGTTAACAAACCCTATGTTTAGAAAATACTAAAAATTTTTTAAACTAAAAATATAGCAGGTAAATAAGTCACCCAATCTTTACCTTTTTCTGGAATCATCTTACCCTATTTAGACTTAATAATACTATTTATACGTTCTAAAATACCTGAGTACTAAGGATGATAAGAAACATAAAAACTTTACTAAATACAATAAAATTGCATACCCCTCCTTCATTACCTGTCCTATAAAATTAAAAATGATTATCTGATTCCATGGTTTGAAAACCAACCCCAATATGACATAAGTTTACAACAACTTAGCTTTTGTGAAAACAATATTATTTTTTTCTAAAATGACCTCAATTAATTTATCAAAAAGAAACATTAACTAAAAAAAAAAACATCCTTGTATCCTTCTTTAGCAGGTGAAAAAAACTAATATAATCAATCTATAAAGATTGCCAAACCTGTCAATAATTTGTAGCATCAGGTTACTCTTGCCTTTTGGATTGTTCTATAAACAAATAAAACAAGAAGTTTTATTTTTCAGAAAAAGTGCTCTAAAATGAGTAGTTCAGAATGTCTTTCACTAGCTTAAACAAAAAAATCAATTAATCAATCAGTCAGTCAGTCAGGTACCTGGATATGCAAAAAGAGAATATTTTCATTTAAAAAGAACTCTATCCATTTATTGTTGGAATCAATTATTTTTACAATAAATTTTATGTCCACAATCAGTCTGTACTGATTCTAACTAAGACAAAATTTCATAGTTCCCCTTTTAATCCTGTTACGAAATTAAATCTTTTAAAGAATAGTCTTACCAGATTATTGTGTTTTTATTTTACTACAATTTAAACTTATAATTGCTTTAAGTTTGCAAAAGAACACTAATTTAGGTTGGGCTTTCCTAAATATTCTATTTCTGAAAGAAACTTTGATCATGTTGAAGTAGATTATTAAGTTTGCAAAAGAACACTAATTTAGGTTGGACTTTCCTAAATATTCTATTTCTGAAAGAAACTTTGATCATGTTGAAGTAGATTATTTTTCAGAACCAACCATGCCTCTCATACAGTATGATTGAATGAACCGCACATGCTCTGTCACTCTGACTGCTAAACAAACACATGGCAGTCTTACGTTTAGCTTTCAGTGCAGAACACATATACAGAACGTTTATATTGTAATAAAAAATTTGCTGATCTGAAATCCAAAACAGCAAATCCCATCACATACTGTACATTCCATTGTGCCAATATCTAGCGCTATCTATATAGGCACAGGAAGTTCTTTCCCGATAAATGTCCACAAAAAGTGACTTTTGCGTGATTCATTTACACAACTGTGGCTCTATCCCTCAGACTGCATCATTTTAGTCAAGACATATTTATCTCCTACTTTAACCGCTTGCTGACCAGCCGCCGCAGTTATACTGCGGCAACATGGCTTGGCTGCGCGAATCGCCATCATGGTACGTCGGTACCATAGATGGCCACTAGCACGTGCCCCCTACTCGCCCACAGAGCCGCTGCTAATGCCCGGCGGTCGCGATCACCGCCGGGCTCCTGCGATCACTCGGGGCACATGGAGAACCGGGATCTGTGTGTGTAAACACACAGTTTCTGGTTCTTTGAGGGGAGAACAGACAGATCATCTGTTCATCCAGAGTATGAACAGTGATCTGTCATCTCCGCTGCACAGTCCCATCCCCCCTTCAGTTAGAGTGGTTAACCCCTTCACTGCCAGTGACATTTTTAACAGTAATGAATGCAATTTTAAAGCACTGATCGCTGTAAAAAAGCCAATGGTCCCAAAAATGTGTCAAAATTGTCCAACGTGTCCGCCATAATGACGCAGTCTTGATAGAAATCGCAGATCACCACCATTACAAGTAAAAAAAAAATAATAGTAAAAAAGCCATAAAACTATCCCCTATTTTGTAGATGCTATAACTTTTGCGCAAACCAATCAATATACGTTTATTGCGATTTTTTTACCGAAAATATGTAGAAGAATACATATCGGCCTAAACTGAGGAAAAAAATATATTTTTTTATATTTTTGGGGGGGGGGGATATTTATTATAGCAAAAAGTAAAAAATATTGCTTTTTTTTTTCAAAATTGTTGCTAAATTTTGTAAATAAGTATTTTTTCTCCTTCACTGATGTGCGCTGATGAAGCTGCACTGAAGGGCACTGATGAGGTGGCACTTTTGGACACTGATTAAGTGGCACTAATATGCCGCACTGATGGGCAATGATAGGCGGCACTGGTGATCACTGATAGGTGTCACTGGTGGGCACTGATGGGCGGCACTGGTGGGCACGGAGAGGCAGCACTGATGGCATTGATGGGCAGCACTGATGGGCAGCACTGATGGGCACTGATGGGAGGCACTGACTGGCATCAAACACCAATGGGCACTAATTGGTGGCACTGATTGGCACTGATTGGTGGCACTAATGGGCACTGCTGGGGCTTTCCTGTAATCAGGGCACCGATGCCCTGATTACATGCCTAGGTCTCCTCTGCGAGGTAATGCTGCTGATCGGCACTCCTCGCCACACACTCTGTCTGTGTGAGGCAAGGAGAGACGATTCACGGCACTTCCGTATTTACATCTGACCGGCTGTGATTGGACACAGCTGATCACATGGTTAACCACTTGCTGTCCAAGTGGTAATGTCGCTTCGCCCTGTGGGCACCAGGGGCGCGCGAGCCCCCTGCTCGCCCACGGAGCTGATGCAAATGCCCGGTGGTCGCGAGCACACGGAGAACCGTGATCTGTGTGTGTAAACTCACAGTTTCTGGTTCTCTGAGGGGAGAATTGACAGACCGTCTGTTCAGAGTATGAACAGCGATCTATCTCTTCCCCTACACAGTCCCCTCCCCCCTTCAGTTAGAACACACACTAGGGAACACAATTAACCCCTTGATCGCCCCCATAGTGGTTAACCCCTTCACTGCCAGTGACATTTTTACAGTAATCAATGCATTTTTATAGCACTGATCGCTGTAAAAATGCCAATGGTCCCAAAAATGTGTCAAAATGATCCGATGTGTCTGCCATAATGTTGCAGTCCCAATAAAAATCACAGATCGCCGCCATTACTAGTAAAAAAAAATTAATAATAAAAATGCCATAAAACTATCCACTATTTTGCAGACGCTATAACTTTTGCGCAAACCAATCAATATACGCTTATTGCATTTTTTTTTTCCAAAAATATGTAGAAGAATAAACTGAGGAAAAAAATTGTTTTTTTTATATATTTTTGGGGAATATTTATTATAGCAAAAAGTAAAAAATATTGCTTTTTTTTTCAAAATTGTCGCTCTTTTTTTGTTTATAGCGCAAAAAATAAAAACCGCAGAGGTAATCAAATACCACCAAAAGAAAGCTCTATTTGTGGGGAAAAAGGACATCAATTTTGTTTGGGAGCCACGTCGCACGACCGCGCAATTGTCAGTTAAAGCGGCGCAAAAAGCGTTCTGGTCTTTGGCCAGCCAAATGGTCCGGTGCTGAAGTGGTTAAATGACAATCCTTTCTTTTTAACATCCAATTGCCACTAGGCAAAGCTGTGTGCATTGACACCTCCTGTTTTCCTTGTAATAACCCCTTTAGTGTAACATAAGATGTTTTCAAAACAAATGGTGCAAAACCCACAATGTGTCTGACCTGTAGCATTGAACAATGCACACCTAATGCAGCGTACACACGGTCAGACTTTTCGACCGGACTTGTCCGACGGACGCCGATGGACCAAATCCGGTGAACAATCCGATCGTGTGTGGGCTTCACCGGACCTTCAGCGGACTTTTCCAGTTGCAAATCTGACGGACCTTAGATTTGGAACATGCTTCAAATCTTTACGTCGTAACTCCGCCGGACCCAGAAATCCGCTCGTCTGTATGCTAGTCCGACGGACAAAAACCGAATCTAGGGCAGCTATTGGCTACTGGCTATCAACTTCATTAATTTAATCTGGTGTACGTCATCACGTACGAATCCGTCTGACTTTGGTGTAATCGTGTGTAGGCAAGTCCGTTCATTAAAAAGTCTGCCGAAAGTCCGTCAAAAGTCCGACGAAAGTCTGCTGAAAAGTCTGTTGGACCAGTCCGGTCGAAAAGTCCGCCCGTGTGTACGCGGCATTACACACATTTAAAAAAAAAATACCAATGAAACTGTCTCGTCGCCCACATACACTTGAATGTAAAATGGCTGAAAGAGATCTCTATATTAATCAAAAAATACTAAATTGATAAGGGCTCTCTTTAGATCTTAAAATAACTGTATACAAGTTCTTTCTTGTTATTAATTACTAATTAATATTTGCCCTATATCCTCAGTAAGCCTTTATAATTCATTCAAATTTGCTCAGACAGATGCTTTGTCTGCAAAAATCTCAATGAACTATCAAGAAAAGTTATTTAGGCCCCCAAAAAATCTTACTTTAGTAAGTAATAATACCTTTTAAATATATATTTTTTCTCATCCATGAACCCTCTTCCAGGTATCTGAATGATTTAACACAAAAATTTGTTGTGCTCTGATCCACAAAAGTGAAAACTGTCATGGCATGACTGACCAGGCTGTGTAACTAGATCTGCATTTCTCTGTTGGTAGTACACATACTTTCCAAACAGTACACAGAAGATAATCTATTACTGTCAGTCAGCTGCCACACTTTGTATCCCCTTCATTGTACAATTCAGTAACAATCTCGTTTATAGTTTTTATAATTTTTAACCTTTTTACCATTTTTTTAAAAACATATTTTGTTTGTACATCTGCCAAAAATCATGTACACTACATGTTAATTTGACTTTCCTGATTATAGCAACGACAAAAAAATTGTTTAGAGGACAATCTCGTGAAACTGTTGTGGAAATTTTTATTAATGCATGTTGTCAGATGTCCCCCCAGTGTCAGTTTTGCTGTAATACGCTCATGCGAGCATATTCGCACATACAGACATTGGTGGAAGACCATTGGCTGCGGAAACCTTCCCGTGGACATGGCAGATCTGTTTGCTCTTTTAGGGATGATCGTTTATGCCTCGCCAAGGGACTGGCCATCTCATGGCGACTCCATTAACACTCCAAGCAGGCAGATCTGCAAACATGGGAACCATAGCATAACTATCCAAAAATGATGTTCACTGAGTACGGCTCGCGTCATTCGTAGCAGTGGGAGTGTGCACACGATCGTGTTTACAGCCATGTAGTTAGTGTTCAAATTGTGAGACCCTTTTTTCTCACAGGCTGCTTGCCGCATGGCTCTGCACACGACCATCTGCATACGTCACTACTGGAATTCTATTTGAAAGAATACAAGTGTCTGATTGGCTGATTCTGAAGCCAACACCTTCTTTTGTTATTCATGTTTACAGTATAAATAAAAGCAGTAGAGCATTCTATGGCAGGATTCTGCTAAGCTCAACTTGATACCAGCATCTCTGTCTGTGTTACTTGGAGATATTAAATCTATCAATGGGTCCGCGCTTCAGACTTTTAAACACTGCTGCCCCCCTATGTAGGTAGGGAACACCTCAGTGTTACCCCAAAGAAGTTGAAATCAAGGTATAGGGGATGGCGCTGTGTAAAACAAAGGATGTGAAAGTAAGTATTTTTAAAGTGACATGTGCTATGGTGCGTGATACAATCCTGTATAAATAAAAATAATAAATAATAATAAAGGAAGTGAATGGACCAGAAACTACTATATATTATAAAGTGATAAATACTTATTGAAATGTAGATAATTATATTCCTAATACATTAATATGTATATTGAACAACCTCAATCCTTATTATAAACACATGTGTTAATGAAACTACAAATTGACAAGTGTAAAAACTGCAAAGAATTGGTTGTCAGACCCCAGTGCAACACACACACTACAATTGTGCGAAAAAATGTTAAAAATTAAAAAAAAAATTAAAACCAGTCCATAAACCAAGTGTATCAATAAAATGTGTATCAAAGATATATCAAAAATATATATATATATATAAAAAAAGGTGTATCAAAAAAAATATATATGTGTAGTCCCAAATAGTTCATATAGTGGTACCATACACAGTGCAATAGATTGTATAGTGCTTTCCCAGAGGAATCTTCTAATCAATGGAGCTCCGGTGAGTGCAATCAAATTGGGGGGAATTGCTAAAAGTACTGCACGGATCTCCATTGATTAGAAGATTCCTCTGGGAAAGCACTATACAATCTATTGCACTGTGTATGGTACCACTATATGAACTATTTGGGACTACACATATATATTTTTTTTGATACACCTTTTTTTATATATATATATATTTTTGATATATCTTTGATACACATTTTTTTGATACACTTGGTTTATGGACTGGTTTTAATTTTTTTTAATTTTTAACGTTTTTTTCGCACATTTGTAGTGTGTGTGTTGCACTGGGGTCTGACAACCAATTTTTTGCAGTTTTTACACTTGTCAATTTGTAGTTTCATTAACACATGTTTTTATAATAAGGATTGAGGTTGTTCAATATACATATTAATGTATTAGGAATATAATTATCTACATTTCAATAAGTATTTATCACTTTATAATATATAGTAGTTTCTGGTCCATTCACTTCCTTTATTATTACTTGGAGATATACAAGCGCGCTTTCCCGGCATTATACAAGAGAGCTGTATTTGTGCTTTTAAGCGCAAAGAAATTATTTGCTTATAAGGAGAAGCTTAAAATTTCCAGGACAAAACTCACAGATTGGGTCCTGCCCGTGAACTGCGATTGGCCATTTCCCAAAGAAAAACTCCTCCCCAACCAAAGTCCTTACTCTTACCAGAAATATTCTTTTTCAAAGACGTTTAACATTTGCTTTACTTTTACAATGTTTAGATTGAACAAAGCCTTCATATTTTAATATTTTCTCTGGGTAGCCTTAAGTAAATTAGAACAATCTACTACTTTTAATTAATAACCAAATCCAAGTTTGGAATCTTTTGTAAAAATTGCTCAATCCTTAACTTATTATATCCTGCAACCACATCTGTACGATTTTAGTAAAACCCTAAACACCATGTTCTTTTCCATTATCTCATTTTCATACAGTTCTTTCTACAATCTTAATTAATAGTTTTTTCTAAAAAATTTGTTCTGCCCCTGTTATGTGTTTAGCATGACCACATGTGATAACACATTTTCTGTTGTTCAGGGCTTAAATATTCATAGACATTTTACATGCAGCATTAAACTTAGTTTCCTTATAAAAGAACTTCTTTACACTCTGACATTAATTGATTACCTTATATATGGAATGTATGTATATATATGGAATGTATCAATTCCCGATAGTACAGGGACATACTTCTGAGCCTTGAGATGTTAACCATCCCATGTTATCCTCTTATATCAGGGGTGTCCAAACTTTTTTCAAGAGGGCCATATTTGATGAAGTGAACATGCGCGAGGGCCAACCATTTTGCCTGACATTCTTTGAACCATTAAAGTTTGGCCTAAGTGTGTTCGTTCAAGCACTAATACACTGCCCAGCAAGAATTCTCTTGCCGTTGTGGCTGTGTGTGAGTAAAGAGATGAGCTTGGGTGTATTATTTGGATATACCGTATTTATTGGCATATAACACGCACCTTCACTTTAAGAGCGAAGTTTCAGGAAAAGATAAAAAATTTTTAATGAAGAACTGTGAAGCAAAATAAGGGTGAGTGCCCATCTGCAGCCTCACAAGTGGCCATCTGCAGACCTACCATTGCCATGAATGTAGCCTCACCATTGCCAGGAATGCAGCACCATTGCCAGGAATGCACTCACCATTGCCAGGAATGCAGCACCATTGCCAGGAATGCACTCACCATTGCCAGGAATGCAGCACCATTGCCAGGAATGCACTCACGAATGCCAAAGATTACCTACAAGAGAATCTCCTGTTTACACGGTGGCCTCTTTAATAGAAAGTCCCGCTTCCTTTGATGGACAGAACAGTCTTCCAATGGCAACGCCGGAGACGGGACTTCCTATTACAGAGGCCGCCCATAAACAGGAAATTCTCCTGTGTGTACGGAGCTCGTCCCGCCTCCTCCCTGTCCTCTCCAAGGCATATCCATCTTTTGTGGCCCCGGCGATCATCAGGGGCCACAAAAGATGTATGTGTCAAAATAACCAGGCAGGCCGTTCAAAACCGAAACTTTGGACATGCCTGTCTTATATAAACAAACACACTCACCCCTTGTTTAGTATGATAGTCTTTTAACTTTATCTGTCGTTCTTTGCCTTTTCCTTTTTCTTGGAAGAATATTGTCCTTATCTTTTTTGTTCTTTGAAGAATAGTTTTCTTGTAGCTTTTGCCTTGTTCCTTGAATTGTCTGTCAGATTGGATGGAGAGCATCTGTGAACAGCAATTTTCAAGTCTTGCCACAGATTCTCAATTGGATTCAGGTCTGGACTTTGACTGGGCCATTCTAACACATGAAAATGCTTTGATCTAAACTATTCCATTGTAGCTCTGGCTGTATGTTTAGGATCGTTGTCCTGCTGGAAGGTGAACCTCCACCCCAGTCTCAAGTCTTTTGCAGATTCTAACAGGTTTTCTTCTAAGATTGCCCTGTATTTGGCTCCATCCATCTTCCCATCAACTCTGACCAGTTTCCCTGTCCCTGCTGAAGAAAAGCATCCCCACAACATGATGCTGCCACCACCATGTTTCGTGGTGGGGATGGTGTTCAGGGTGATATAAGATGTTAGTTTTCCACCACACATAGCGTATTGTTTTTAGGACAAAAAGTTAATATGACCAGAGCACCTTCTTCCACATGTTTGCTGTGTCCCCCACATGGCTTCTCGCAAACTGCAAATGGGACTTCTTATGGCTTTCTTTCAACAATGGCTTCCTTCTTGCCACTCTTCCATAAAGACCAGATTTGTGGAGAGCACGACTAATAGTTGTCCTGTGGACAGATTCCCCCACCTGAGCTGTGGATCTCTGCAGCTCCTCCAGAGTTACCATGGGCCTCTTAACTGCTTCTCTGATTAATGCTCTCCTTGCCTGGTCTGTCAGTTTAGGTGGACGGCCATGTCTTGGCAGGTTTGCAGTTGTTTCATACTCCTTCCATTTTTGGATGATAGATTAAACAGTGCTCTGGGAGATGTTAAAAGCTTGGGATATTTTTTTATAACCTAACCCTGCTTTAAACTTCTCCACAACTTTATCCCTGACCTGTCTGGTGTGTTCCTTGACCTTCATGATGCTATTTGTTCACTAAGGTGCTCTAACAATCCTCTGAGGGCTTCACAGAACAGCTGTATTTATACTCAGATTAAATTACACATAATTGCAGCAAAAGATGGTTCTCCAAATTATTGACCCAGGAGGGCTGAATACAAATGCACGCCACACTTTTCACATATTTTATTTGTAAAAAAACTTTAAAAACATTTATAATTTTCCTTTCACTTCACAATTATGTGCCACTGTGTGTTGGTCTATCACATAAAATCCCCATAAAATACATTGACGTTTTTGGTTGTAACATGACAAAGTGTGTTAAATTTCAAGGGATATGAATACTTCTTCAAGGCTCTGTATATATATATATATATATATATATATATATATATATATATATATATATGTGATCCTGCATACAGTAGCCGTAAAACTGCTAAAGGGCAGCCAGTAAGTGGTTAAGTAGTTAAAAAAAATCACTGCTCCTGACTGAATGGAATTTGCAAAAAAATTTTTTTTTGCAATGAAACATGTTCCTCAGGGCAGTGCCCACACGCTATGCAATTTTTTTTTACATTCCCTTACCTATTAGCCCAGAAAATGGTCATTTTTACTTTGACATCTTCAGCTCCCATTGTTTTCAATAGGGTTCAGGTACTGCATCCAGTCTATTTCCTCCCCCTTCTGCTCGCACGGAACCAAGGGCAGTTTGGCTCTTCCCTACTGTTGGGGAACATTTTGGCAGGAGGACAGACTCATAAGCATTTTACTGCTTCCATGTCCAAATCTAACTCTGCTACTACTGCAGTGGAGCTCAAGGCCTTAACAGTGGTGACTTAATCTCAAGCATGTAGCTGCTTGCCCAGAGTTCACCATTAATGGCTAAACTCTAAGCACCTTCTCTTTCAATAATATCAGTATTTCTTTAATTAATAGCGAATAACCAGGCTAATGACAGAGCCGGTCGAGCACTTTGAGCAGCACTGACGGACTCTTTATTTGACAGTTTAATATTGTGTATGATAACAATTACAAGTGACCTCTATCAGCGCGTCCGTTCTCATTAAGAATCCGGCGTTCCCGAGCTGCCACGGCCGATTTGCATCAAGAGGTGCTTTATTCGGCAGGATATGATGGAGCTGTAGAGCAGTCTTTTTCATTTAAATCGTTTAATTGAGGAAAGGCTTTCAGATGTTGCTCAATTTAATGTATAGAACAATTTGCCTTTCCCCAGCTCTGCCGAGAGAGAATGTCATCTGATTTTCACGGAGAAAGAAGAAAAAAAAAGCAATTACATTGAGCCGTCCTCATATCTGGCGTGCGAGATTTCACACATAAAAAAAAAAAGAAGAGAAGGAATTCCTTAAGAGTAATTGTCAGGTAGTAAAAAGATACATCTTCTCTCCAGCCTTCGTGGAGTAATTTTGTAAAGCGTAATGATATTGTGCAAACATGTTTATCGCTGGGTATTATGACACCATCCCATAAAAATCTTTTTAAAACATTAATATTTAGTGGCGGATCTGCTAGGAATACTCTATTCATTTTGGATTAACTCTTGTAGACCTGTAGCAGCAAAGGTCTTCACCCAAGCCATAATGTATTTTCAAGTACACATTTCCACTCAATGTTGTAACATGTGTCATAAAGAGGTTTTTGACATGACTTTTACAGTTTTTTCTTGCTGTTCCATATTTTGATTGTTGTTTCCTCCCCCCCCCTCCAAATCCATAACAGACCCTTATCCAAGCATGCAGGAAATGCATCTCCTGAATTATAACCGATCACATGCCCTCAGTATTGGCAGGGTAAGTTGCTTGGGTCATGCAAAATAAGGGCCTCATGCCCACATCTCTGGTACAGGTATTGTGTTCAACCATTTCCTGCAAGGTACTCTACCAAGGTTAGTGCATGTGGTTAGGTCATATGCCTAGATAAAGATCCAGTGTGGATTTTTTTGGAGGGGGGCAGGCTGTTTTTTTTCTTGGGAGCATGATCACTTGCAGAGGGGAGGCCTTTTCTGCATGATACCCTAAGAATGTCGAGGGGATATGGTTTGGTATAGTTTAGAAGGAGGGGTGCACTGTCTGCTGCCTCCCCCTTTTCCTGGCCACTCAGGCTGCATGCCTAGATAAGTGTCTGGTATGGCTTTTGAGGGGGACTATATACAATAACAACAAAAAAACGTTGGGTTCCCCTCAAAGTCAATACTATACCCTTATTCAGGCATGCAGGCCAACTGGCCAGAAAAGATTGGCAACCCCTGAACCATATCAGGGTACATGCCCTCAACTTTGGGCGGGTACATTGTGGGGGGTGCGCAAAGCTAGGGCCTCAACCCCACTTCCCTGGCCCAGTGAATGCGGGGTCTTCGGGGGAATTTATTGGAATCTAGAAGCCCCCATTAAGATAAGGGAGCTCAAACAACAAGAAAACAGAAGCGCAGGATCCTCATTAGAGTGATAGTATATATTTATTGAAAGAAAAAATTTGGAGCTGTTGTTCCTTCACACAGCCTTGCTTTGTATCCATCTTAATGATTCCTACCACCCATGCTTATTTCCAAGAATTTTAACTGGAAATGTGCTATTTTTGTGCAATTTTTTCTTTCAATAAATGTATAGTATCATGCTACTTATGATCCTGCGCTCCTTCTTGTTGTTTGAGCTACCTTGGATCTTCCGGGATCTCTTCTGGATGCTGCAAGATCCTCTCATTAGCTGCCCCTTGATCATCTTTCTGATCGGATTGAATTTTATTGATGCTACTGTAGCAAGGTCCCGAACCTCCAAAGGCCTAATGATGACCTCCAGAGTCAGGGAAAGCTGACATCCGTCTTTGTAGAGTGGGTTACAGGGCATGGTGGGTGTGATGCAAGATGGAGTGATGGGCGCCAGACACTTTTTGAATGCAAAAGAGATTTATTGCCTCTTGACAGAATTGTGGAGGAGCGGGTTAAGGCTAGGACACACTTAAGTAGATGCAAAAATAATTGGCAGACTCCGAGACTTCTTTAGGTAGACAGCTTTACAGGGGAAGGCCTCCAGCGGGACACCACTTCTGTATAGGTAGGACCGCTGTCTTCTATGGCAACAAATCTTGTAATAGTCACTAACGATGGTTGTACTTAACTATTGGCAACACAGAATAGTTCTTCTCTTACACTACAGTCTCTCACTGTAGACTTTTACTCACTGAGCTCCCAGTCTCTCACTGTAGACTTTTAGATCCAATAGCCACTGAATCTCCTGAGCACTTCCACTTTTTATAACTCGGTATCTTCCTCAAGTGTCACCCCCACTTCCTTGCTGGGTCCCTGGCTTGGCACTCACAGATACTCCTCAAGCACCACCTGCTGACCCGCTAGGTCCCTGGCTTGGCACTCACTGATGCTCCGTCAAGCGTCACCTCTGCTGTCCCACTGGGTCCCTGGTTTGGTTCTTGCTGAAGTTTTCCCAATTTTTCACCGTCCCCGGTTGGTGAGAAGACTGCTCTGATACTGGCTCCAGCTTACCCACAGTGGTCTCCGGTAACAAGGTGGATGGTCCCTTAGTGGCGGCAGCTTCCCCTCTACCTCCGACCACAACTGGTTCCCCGTCCGGCTGAACCGTTACTCTCGGTTGGACTCCAATCCTGTAGTCCCAACCCTACGCTGCTTCTCTTGCTTCTGGATAGGCACTCAAACAGCCTAGCAGTCAGATGTCCCCGGGATAGGCCTCAGGATTCTGGCCTAGCAGCCTGGGGCAGCATAACACACGTCCACCCAGACAGCCGTCCAGGTGGCACAGAACCCTGATCACCTGACTCCACGCAAATAAATAGACTGTCCCAGCAGGCCAATGGGCTAAAGAAACCCCTGCCAATTGGCTGAGACACCCCATCCATTCATAACCTGACCTTGCTAAGCTCTTGTCTATCTAATGTCACCAGCATAACACCACCTAGGGACAGAAGAGAGAAGGTGCAGCAAGTTCAGAACTAGTAAGGAATCAGTGGATCTAAAAACAATCAACCAGGGTAACTACCACCTGGCAAACTAAATTTACTAGCATCCCTTCCTTAACACCAGGGTGCTACACTACTGACATTGGACATTGAAAGCTGAGACTTGTAGTGTGCTTTGCTGGTTTGTGGATTTACCCTCAGATATTCATCTCTCTCCCCTATGTTAATGAATACAGGGGTACATAGTATCCCTTGTTAATCATTTAAAAACAGTTAAATAATAAACAAACACGCAGACACCATAAAAAGTCCTTTATTTTAAATCAATTTGCAAATCCAACGCCAATCACATTGCAGTTTTAACTTCAATCGTGATGAACAACGCCCCACCAACCAGTGGCAGGATAATCCTGCCCATATTCCTGTCGGAAACGACAGCTCATTTGGTCAGGGATGGAATCCCTGACCGGTCTGTTGACATTAAGCAGCCGGCCATTGAGCTGTCATTTGTGTCTGGAAGTAATAGAGGGTTGTCATGGTGTAGCTCATTGTGATTGATACAAATTCTACATCACTTAAATTGATTGACATTGGATTTAAATCAGAGGAAATTGAAAAATGATGGCAGCAAGCATGTGCCTACCCTGAAATATGCCAGGCCAGATGCTCTTAACATTGGGATAGTACCTTGTTGGGGGCTGCAATGACTCCCCCTTCTGCAAAGCACTTTGTCTCCATGTTGATGTGGACAAGGGTCTCATTCCCACATCCGGTTGGATGTGGGAGTACCTGGGAGGAACGGGGGATAACAAAATCTGGAAGCCTCCCTAAAAGGGCACCCCCAGATATCTGACCTTCCCCTCTATGTGATGATAACAAAAAAATGTTAAAGGGGTTGTAAAGGCAGAAGGTTTTTTTTATCTTACTGCATTCTATGCAGTAAGATAAAAAAGCCTTCTGTGTGCAGCAGCCCCCCTAACACTTACCTGAGGTCCCTCTCTATCCAGCGATGTCCATGAGTGTCTCAGCCATCTGAAATTCTCCTTCCTGATTGGCTGAGACACAGTCAATCAAAGTCAGCTAGCCAATCAGGGAAGAGAGGGGGCAGACCGGTCCGGGGGTCCGTGTCTGAATGGACACAGGGAGCTCTGACTCGGCTCGGGTGCCCCCATAGCAAGCTGCTTGCCGTGGGGGCACTCAACAGAAGGGAGGGGCCAGCATCACAGACGAGGGACCCGAGAAGAGGTGGATCGGGGATGCTTTGTGCAAATCCATTGCAACAGAGCAGGTAAGTATAACATGTTTGGTATTTCTATAGGGAAAAAAACAAGACTTTTCGGTCACTTTAAATAGTAAATAAACACAGAAACACGATGATAAAGTTCTTTATTAAACAATATTTCAATAATAATGCCCCAAATGTAAATCCAACATCACTCATGTTGTCCAACCATGTAGATCAATCTTTAATCATGATGAGTGAAGCCCTGACAACCTCCCTCGCTGCTACTCCCATTGCAAATGACAGTTCCCTGGCGGTGCTGGAATATTAACACAGTTGTTGGTCAAACAAGCTGGCTGGGTCTGAGTTGAACCCATGGTTGATCCAAACCCAAAGATTATCCCTAATGTTAAGCCAGCCTCTTGTAGACTCCATTGAAAGACAGTGTGACGGTGACAATGCAGAAGCACAATTTGGAAACAGCAACAGAATGTTGTTGCCCTAAGCAAAAACCTCCATGGCAGAATCACCAGGTTTTATTTCAAAGCTGATTTATGATCACAGCATACACTTTAATTTTATAACATTAGCATTGTAATAACAATACAAGCTAGAGTTATATCTGACAATCCAATATAAGCTTACTTGAAAAATCTCTTTATGTGAATTCTGCCTGTTTGCTGGCCATCTCTTTCCACAACTACCTGGGTTCCCTGAATGCTTTGTAGCTTCTCCTCTGCTGTTTACTTTCCATTTCTAAGGACTACATATCCCAAGGTACCTTGCTGCCTGCAAGCAATGATTCCTGTACTGTACCTCCTCTCAGCTCCTCTGTAGTTTAGAAGGCAGGCTCTGTGAAATGTGTGACAGAGCAGTGCCAACTCACAGGGCATAGTGAAAATGCATCACAGAAAGTAAATGTGTGTGGATCTTCACAAAGAAAGTTCTCACGATCACTCAGAATAATAGGCAAAGGCTAAAAATTGCTGAAATACAATGTGGAAATAAATATTTGATTTAAAAAAATGACCATAGATATGCTTTAAGCCCCCGTTCACACCGGTAAGACTTGTCATGTGATTTGACAGGTCCAAATCGCATGACAAGTCGCACCCTATTACTAGCAATGGAACTGTTCAAATGGGTCTAACTCAGACTTTGTGGTGCCGCATGAATTTGAAAAAAGATCCTGTACTATTTTTTGCGATTTCTGGTGGGACTTGCATTGACATCGGTGCATTAAGTCGCACAGATGTCAGCCAAGTCACATCTGAAGTCGCACTGACCTGCGGCTTTGAAATTGTGCGATTTTTTGATTGAAGTCGCACAATTTCAGAGCCGCATTCAGTGTGAACAGGGGCTAAAAGAAGTTTTGAAAAGCTTATAAAAATGATGTCATTATACGAGATATGAAAAGGCACCACGTAATTAAAGTCTTTGTGTCATTTTTCTGTCCTGCACAGCCGCATTGAGAATAGGAGGACCATACTGGGAGTCAAGCCGGCTCTACTGCATGCACCTGTGTCAGCAGGGAGCATGCTGCCAGAAGTGGAGAATGGTGTGAGCAGAGTTGATGACTTATCAGTCTGCGCCTGCTCCTTTATTCCCCAATCAGCAGGCTGCAGTCAGAAAGGTGGGCCCGGAGCAAAGAAAAAATAACAATAAAAAAAATAGGCGAAGGGCATGCATGACTGAATGAATAGGGGAGACAGGGAGGTAAGTGGTTAAGGCTTGGTGGGTAGGATTATATATTACCTGATTGATGAGAAGCGAGGGGTCCAGGAGGGGCTTTGGGCAAGCACAGGAAGAGGAGGAGAAACAGATACCTCAATTGGTGGTCATCGGAAGGAGAGAGAACTGCCCACCAACCCTCCCTGTGTTTTGGTTTGGTCTGAGGTTTTGAAGTCACAGCAGTCTGGCGGTTGTGGTCTTTGGAGGCAGTAAAAAATCAGTGATAGTCTAATGGTTGGGGACCCATCTGTGGTATGGCGTCCTCGGGTAATGGTTGGGGACCCATCTGTGGTATGGCATCCTCGGGTAATGGTTGGGGACCCACCTGTGGTATGGCGTCCTCGGGTAATGGTTGGGGACCCATCTGTGGTATGGCGTCATTGGGTAATGGTTGGGCACCCATTTGCGGTAAGGCATCCTCAGGTAATGGTTGGGGACCCATCTGTGGCATGGCGTCCTCGGGTAATGGTTGGGGACCCATCTGTGGTATGGCATCCTCAAGTAATGGTTGGGGACTCATCTGTGGTATGGCGTCTTTGGGTAATGGTTGGGGACCTATCTGTGGTATGGCATCATTGGGTAATGGTTGGGCACCCATTTGTGGTATGGTGTCCTTGGGTAATGGTTGGGGACCCATCTGTGGTATGGCGTCCTCGAGTAATGGTTGGGGACCCATCTGTGGTATGGCGTCCTCGGGTAATGATTGGGGACCCATCTGTGGTGTGGCGTCCTTGGGTAATGGTTGGGGACCCTTCTGTGGTATGGCGTCCTCGGGTATTGGTTGGGGACCCATCTGTGGTATGGCGTCCTCAGGTGCATTCCAGTTATCTGTGGGTTAACTGGGGACATAGAGGTCTCTGCGCATAGTTTGGTTATTGTCTCCGAGCCGATGTGTTGTGGCTGGGGGTCTATTGTTTCCGCAGATAAAAATTAACCAGATTTAGGTGTAGCACCTCCAAAGATCAGCTACCTTAATACATATATTTCTGTTTTAAAGGAATTGTTTTTTTTGTTTCTGTTGTTACATGTTAAAAGGCTGCTATGGCCAATTTGTATCCAAACTCTGGTGTGGTCTGGTTATTGGTGGGTATAGGTACAGATTTGGTTTGGGATGGCATAGCAGGTAATCTTATTACGAATGGGGACATCTGTTCTACCTCAGTCAGGTGACACTCTGTATTCGAAATAGGTATTACAGGGACAAGAAATGAAGAACAAGTCTTCTCCATATGGTCACAGACTGATATACTGATTGGACACACCAGGAATGTCAGGGTCAAGGGAAGGAACCACGATGGAAGACGTCTGTATACCAACCCTTTCTGAAGTGTTAAAATATAACTAAAGGCAAATGTAATTATTTTTTAGTTTTGGATAACGTTTGTCAGTTTTTATTGCTGTCTGTGCCCCCCGTTAGGGAGATTCATCCTCTGTGAAAGTAAAAGAGAATCTCAAATTGTGGGTTGTCGCCAGAAAAGTAATAGATGGGAAATCTTCCAATGGGGACACTAGTTCTGGTGATCTGGGGGTCCCCAAGGCTTTCCTTTCATTCCTCTCACTTCCTGTTTTGGCTATGGAACAGGAAGTGAAGGCATATCCCTGTAAAGGGACACAGATGGCAAAAATAAAACTGAGAGGGGTTATAACCCTCCCCTACCCTATCCAAATTGAAAATAAATGTACCTATAGCTCTACTTTAAATGCCAAATACACTAAAGGAGGCTGCAGCACTGGAATGAGTGAAGATAGGAGACGTGGGCTGCTGGAAAGCTTACCCTGTTTCCACGAAAATAAGACCTAGCGTGATTGTCGGTAATGTCTGCAATATAAGCCCTACCCACCAAATAAGCCCTACCCTGTTTCCCTGAAAATAAGCCCTACCCTGAAAATAAGACCTACAAGGACTTTAACTAGGGCTGATTTGGGGGGTAGGGCTTATATTGCAGCCATCACTGATAATCATGCTAGGTCTTATTTACGGGGAAACAGGGTAGTATACTACCTCTTACTTTGTAGGAGAGTGGTGGTTTAACCACCTCAATACAGGGCACTTCACCCCCTTCCTGCCCAGGCCATTTTTTGGCTTTCAGCGCTGTCGCACTTTGAATGACAATTGTGCGGTCATGCAACACTGTACCCAAATTAATTTTTTTATATTTTTCTTCAAACAAATAGAGCTTTCTTTTGGTGGTATTTAATCACTGCAGTGATTTTTATTTTTTACAAAAAAAAAAAGAAAAAAGACCGAAAATTTTGAAAAAAAAACAACTTTTTCTTTTTTTCTGTCAGTGAATTTTGTAAATACCCTAAGTCCTTTTTCTCCTTCACTAATGTGCGCTGATGAGGTGGCACTTATGGGCACTGATTAGGTGGCACTAATATGCCACACTGATGGGCACTGATAGGTGGCACTGATATGCGGCACTGGTGAGCACTGATAGGTGTCACTGGTGGGCACTGATAGGTGGCACTGGTGGGCACTGATGGGCGGCACTGGTGAGCACTGATAGACGGCATGGAGAGGCAGCACTGATGGGCACTGATGGTTGTGGCTGATGGGCACTGATGGGCAGCACTGATGGAAGGCACTGACTGGCATCACTTATGGGCACTGATTGGTGGTACGTATGGGCACTGATTGGTGGCACTGATAGACACTAATTGGTGGCACTAATGGGCACTGATGCCCAAAATACCTGCCCAGGTCTCCTCTGCAAGGAGATGCCGCTGATCGGCACTCCTCGCCACACACTCTGTCAGTGTGAGGCAAGGAGAGCCGATTCATGGCACTTCCGTATTTACATGTGATTGGACACAGCTGATCACATGGTTAAAGAGCTGCGGCCATGGCTCTTTACAGAGATTGGGGTCGTGCCGTATCCTAGCAACTCGGCAAGACCATGATCGCTGCGCCCGCAGATTCAAATCCCACAACCGGCAGGGGTGCGTCGCGACCAGAGACCACCAGGAGCGCAAGTGAAACTCAAGCCCGATTGATGAAACAATTAATGTCCCATTCGACATTCATACCATGGGGTGAGTAACACTTGAGCTCATAAATCCAGTAGGTCTCGAGCCGCAACACACCTCGGAGGCACAAATCGCCCCTCCAATGGGGCACAAACATGTCTATGACCTGAAATTGTGTGTCGGTAGGGTCCCTATTGTGGTGTTCCAAATAATGTCGTGGGACACTGTGTTTGATACAACCTTGTTTGATCTTGGCTTTGTGTTCATTTACTCTAATTGAAAAAGTCCTAATCGTGCGACCCACGTATTGCTTCTTGCATGGGCATGTAATCAAATAGACTATAAACTTAGTAGCACATGTAGTGAAGAGTTTCATATTGTAACCCCGTAAGGTGACCATAGAGACAAAAGTGACAGATTTACGTCTGCCACAAACGTTATGGATACACACATTACACTTTCTACATGGAAAATAGCCTTTACATTCTTGAAAGAAACAGTATGTGGGGGATCCAGTGTATTCGGTGCAATCTCACCCTGGATGGAGCGAGCACCACGAAAACTAATGCTGGCCCGTTCAGCTAGAGAGAGCCCCAGGACCTTATCATTCAACAATATTTTTCAGTAGGGACCCTTCCAGCACTAAATTTCAGGTCATAGACAAATTTGTGAACTGAACTCTGTGTTTGTCTCAGTCAATTGCTTCGGTGCGCACCCTCCATTGAAACCAATTTGGCCAGGGAGACAGATATAAAAATATTGAACGGTTCTGGTTCGGTCCAAAACAGATTCTATCACTATTATTTGGTCAAGGATTCAATTCGTTTTGTTTGCTTTCCGAGATGCATCAGGATGCATCACGTTTACTGCCAATGGTTTCCATCCAAAAAAAATTCAAGCATTTAGAAGAACTCAATTTTTAAATATTATCTGCTTTAACCACTTGCCGACCAGCCGCTGCAGTTATATTGCGTCAGGGCGGCTCTATTGCACCAATCTCCGTACCGGTACGGCGCTTCATGTAATAGATACAGTGGGCGCATGCATGGCACCGGAGCTGATGCGCGTGCCCGGCGGCCGTGATTGCTCCACAGAAAAGGAAGAACAAGGCTGTCAATGTAAACAAACAGATCCCTGTTCTGTCAGGGGAGTAGAGACAGACTTTTCCTAGTGATCAGGAACATCGATCTCTCTCCTCCAGTCAGTACACTCCCCCCCACAGTTAGAAACACCTCCCGGGGAACACACCTAACCCCTTGATCGCCCCCTAGTGTTAACCCCTTCCCTGCCAGTGACATTTATACAGTAATCAGTGCATTTATATAGCACTGATTGCTGTATAAATGTCACTGGTCCCAAAAAGTGTCAAAAGGGTCCGATCTGTCCGCCGCAATGTTGCGGTCCTGCAAAGAATCGCAGATCACCGCCATTACTAGTAAAAAAAAAAATAATAATAATAAAAATGCCATAAATCTATCCCTTATTTTGTAGATGCTATAACTTTTGCTCAAACCAATCAATATATGCTTATTGCGATTTTTTTTACCAAATTTATATTTGTAGAAGAATACATATTGACCTAAACTGATGAAGAAATTCATTTTTTTACATTTTTGGGGGGGTATTTATTATAACAAAAAGTGATTTTTAAAAAAAAATTTTTAACTACCTGCGGACCAGCTGGTCGTCGTACATACGTCGCTACTTTGACGTTAAATACCATTGTTATGGCAGCAGCTAGCTAGCTAAAAATGGTGGGCTGTCCTCTTTCAGTTAAAAGTGGTCTCAGCAGCGGATTTGCCACAGGATCACTTTTATCGGGTGCGGGAGTGGTTGCCCCCCCCGCCATGCTCCAGCCGCTTACTGGAGCCGTCGGTAGCGGCGGAGCCAAGAGGTTCCTCTCTCCTCACTGCCTGGATGCCGAGTGAGGGGAATATGGCCCCCGGTCGGCTCCATAGTATTTCCACCAAATGCTCTTAAAGGGGAATTTTTAAACATTTTTTTTCAAATGACATTTAATTTTTTTATTTTATTTTAATTGAATTTTAGTGTAAATATGAGATCTTTTTGACCCCAGATCTCATATTTAAGAGGTCATGTCATGCTTTTACAAGGGATGTTTACATTCCTTGTAATACGAATAAAAGTGACCCAATTTTTTTAAAAGGACAGTATCAAAATAAAAAATGAAATGTAAAATAAATAAGTAAAAAAAAATAAATAAAAAAGCACCATCCCGCTGAGCTAGCACACAGAAGCGAACACATACTTAAGTCACGCCCGCGTATGAAAAAGGTGTTCAAACCACACATTTGAGGTATCACCGCAATTTTTAAAGCGAGAGCAATAATTCTAGCCCTAGACCTCCTCTGTAACTCAAAACGGGTAACCTGTAAACATTTTTAAACGTCACCTATGGAGATTTTTAAGGCTTGTCGCCATTCCACGAGCGAGCGCAATTTTGAAGTGTGACATGTTGGGTATCAATTTACTCAGCATAACATTATCTTTCACAATCTAAAAAAAAATTGGGCTAACTTTGTTATCTTGTTTTTTTAATTTAAAAAAGTGTATTTTTTCCAAAAAAAGTGCATTTGTAAGACCACTGCGCAAATACGATGTGACATAAGGTATTGCAAGGACTGCCATGTTATTCCCTAGGGTGTCTGAAAAAAATATATATAAAGTTTGGTGGTTCTAAGTAATATTCTAGCAAAAAAAAACTGATTTTAACTTGTAAACACAGTCTGAAAAATAGGCCCAGTCCTTAAGTGGTTAAAAAAATTGCCGGTTTTTTGTTTATAGCGCAAAAAATAAAAACCACAGAGGTGATCAAATACCACCAAAAGAAAGCTCTATTTGTGTGAAAAAAGGACATCAATTTAGTTTGGGTACAACATCGCACTAAAGCGCAATTGTCAGTTAAAGCGATGCAGTGCTGTATCGCAAAAAAAATGGCTTGGTCATTAAGGGAGTAAATCCTTCCGGGGCTGAAGTAGTTAAAAAAAAAGGACACTCCCTGCATGTAGCAGGACATGGAAGAGTCCAGGATACAAGGGATGGGTAGGAACTGAAGAATGGAAGAATCCATGAATAAGAAAGGAGGGATGGAAGAGTCTGGGGATGGAGGAATACATGGACAGAAAATGGAAGGCTGGAGGAGTCTGGAGATAGGAACTGAAAGATGGAAGAGTCTGGGGATGGAGGACTACATGGATAGAAAATGGAAGGCTGGAGGAGTCTGGAGATAGGAACTGAAAGATGGAAGAGTCTGGGGATGGAGATGGAGGAATCCAATTGTGGTGGTGGGGGGGACTGAAGGTTGGAAGAATCAAAGGAAGGGTACAGGCATTCACATAGGAGAAAAACACACTGCTGTCTGGAGGACAGGAGTGATGGAATCCGCAGCTGACAAACACCCCTGTGAAGTGCACTGTACTGGCTCCGGACTGGGAGTTCAGCTTCCCCGTTTGCACATTCCAGCACCCTAGGAATTAACACAGTGGAAGGCCCGAACGGGGAAGCCGAGCAGAACTCCAAGCACAGAGCCAATATGAGTTGTAAGTAGAGTACAATCTCATATGTACTCTACTTACAAGTGTTAAACTGTGTCTTATTGAATCCTGTATTACAGTACATTAAGTGCAGCACTGTACATGCTTTTTAAAAAAATATGTAGCTACATACAGCATTTCAGAGTGCCCCTCGGTGCTCATGTGACTGTCCGACTCGCCGCTCTCCTCTCTCCTCCCAGCTAACGTCAGCAGGGGATTCTCAGCCCCGCCCACTGTAGCTGTCAGATGGGGAGAGGAAAGCGGTGAGCCGGGCAGTCACATCAGTGCTGAGGGGCACTCTGAAATGTGGTATGTAGCTACATATTTTTTAAAAAGCATGTACAGTTAGGCACTTAATGTACTGTAAGACGGGATTCAATAAGACACAGTTAGTTTAACACCTGTAAGTAGAGTACGCTGGGACGTCATCCACCAATCGATTAGGCAGGTCTTAGCATCGATGCAGAATTGTGGACAGCTGAATAGCGATGCATCGATGCTACAATTATATTCAACACCCCTACTGCATATCCTCTGAAGGTTTTCCAGGTCATGGTGTTTCTGCTCCAATTGTGGTGGCAAACAGCTCACTATCCAAAAGCCCTGGTGGCATTATCTGGTATGCATCTTGAAGCTTTAAGGGGTGGGGTTCAGATGCAAGTTTATCATAGAAAAATTCAAAATTTGCATTGCCTCCCTTCGCCTGGGACACTTTCTTGCTTGACGGGCATCAAAGATAATTAAGATAATTAAGCAATGTCTGTGCCTTGCTTTTGGACCCATGCACTACCATTCTAGGATCCTGCCCCTTGTCTATTGGTCAGCACCTCATATATTAGGATGCTGGACCTAGTACTAGCCTTATTGCCTTCTTGAAATATTCTAATAGAGAGATCCTTAGATGGGGAATAATTGGTGCAGGCTCTATCAAGCAACCTGACATAGTCCTCCAGATATTCCAGTATATTGGATGGGTTCAAAAGCTTCAAAGATTGTCACTGGAACCAACTCAGTTTGGGAATGTCTGGATGGCCCTACCCACAGCTCAGGACAGAGTGCATTACTTTATTGATAACTTTACACACTCTAGTCTCAGATTCAAGCTGTCTGTAATAGGAGCGATCTGGATCTCCACTTTTGTATGAGAAGCCTAGAACTCAGGGTAGCCTCACGTGAGGCAATTCCTTTGGCCTGGATTCACCCAAGGCTTTTACAGGCCTCTATTCTTCGAGGGACAAGTTGACTCAGTCTTTGATCAGGCGATTTCCCTATTGCTGAGATTCAGGGGTCTGGCTATCAAGCAAGGAAGTCTTCTCTTCCAGTTTTAAGGAATCCCCCTGGAAAGACAACTCAGACAGTGGATCATTATGGGGAAGAGACCTAGACACCCTTGATATCAAGGGGCTTGGTTGTCTTTGACATCTTTTATTCCAAGGTATCATACAGACGTTCTGGGCTGTTTTATATAATCTGGATCCAAGCAAACAATGCCATAAAGGTGGCGTACTTCAATTTTTCAGGTGGATCTAGAGTTTTGTGGTAGCAAAAGGCTAGATTGGTATCCTTGGCAAAATGTCGGGCTCCAGCCTTGTTAGGTATGAGCATTCCGGGTATACATCTTGGCAGGCAGACTGCATCTGACAGCAGTGCCTAAACCTGTGAGATTGATTTCTACCGGAGCTGTTCTGGAGCTATTCCTGGAGGTGTGTCCCAGGTAGGAAACTTCAGAGGTTTACTATTGGACCCCTGAGGTCAAACTAAAGGCTAGGCAGTTTTGGCTCAGGTGCAGTGGTCTGTAGGATGCTCCTGTGACTTTCGGTACTTCCTTCCCTCTTTTGTCTCACATGTTCGGAATGGAAAGCATTCCGGTGTTCCAGGCTGATCCGAGCAGATGTGGTACGCCAACCTAAAATGGGCAGCGGACAGTTACTCTGAGGGATCTCCTGGATCAGGATCATCTGTTCCCAAGGAATGTGTTTGCCATCCAGCTTTAAACTGCCTTTGACAGCTTGATAATTGAAGCTCAAATTCTGAAACTGGGCATCTTGGAGGCTAGAAATCATTTGATGCTAAGTGGGGGGGTCTAATTCTTCATGCTAAATCTATTGCTGGACATGTGGTGATTGCTTATCTTGGTGTAAGCCTCAGGACTTTCTCCCTAAATGTTTCTGCGCTGGACAAGTCCTCTCCTGCAGCTGGGCCTAGGTTAGCATTTGACTCTTAATATTGCTGTCCATGTGACTTTGTGGGATCTTAAGTAGTTCCCTCATAACCTTCACTTGGAGAGGTGACTGTTGAAGTCTGGTGACCTTGTCTGGCATAGAACCTTTCACAGGTTTAACATAAGACATGGTTATTAGAACCTAGTTCTCCATCTTGCTCCAGTTAGTTTCTATCTGTCTCCTCAAACAGGACATCCTTATTCAGTTCTTTAATCTGCATCAAGTTCACCCAAAGGAAGTTTTCTTCTCTTGGTTGGATGTGGTCGGGATGGAAAGTTTATCTCTCATCCTTTACTTTCCTCTTTTGTATTTCAAGATGGATCATGTACTGATGCTCCGATTTCTAGCTCCATCATGTCAAGTCGACTCAGCAGACCATCAACCAACTCCATGGTCTAGGGTTCAGGTTGCATCCTGTTCTGACAAGATGCACTCTACCAAATCCATGAGTGCATCCTGAGCTTTTGCCTGCAGACTACGGTTTATCCGATTGGCAAGGCTGCCACCCAGGCTTCTATCCTAACTTTTCCTGTGTTCTACCAGGGGCTTGGTAGCCGGATTAATGCACTTACTGCAGGAGCATTTGGGTGCTGTCCATTGTCCTTTTCCATTTGCACTGTGATTTTTTGGGGCAAGCTTTGGGGGCATGTCCCCTTGAAGAGGGGGTGCGCTATGGGGGCTTGTCCTGGGGATTTGCATGTTGCTGCAGATGGGGAGGGTATCGCGGATGGTGCTCAATTGTTTTTGTACCAGGCGGATATTCACCCTTATCTGAAGCCAGCTTCTGGTAAAAGAATTATTGGGGAAGCTCTTCGAGCTGCAGGAAGTTCACAGCCTTGCTGTTCTCATGGCATCAAGAGCCTGTGGGCGTTTCTTTGCCTATCCCATAGTGAGATTGCTGTGTCCGACTTAGGTGAAGTACTCCTTCAATACATCCAGATCAGTGATCTATTAGTAGGACAAACCCCAAAATATTCTTCAAATATATTAATAGTAAAAAGGCCAGGTCTGAGCATGTAGGCCCTTTACAAAATAATCTAGAGTGGGTGACTGGGGACAAAGAGAAGGCAAATGCATTAAATACTTTTTTTTTTTGTATACAAAGGAGCATGGGGGAGCTTATGTCCATAATGGGGATGGTATTGACACAGCCCCGAATGATCCACAATGGCTCAAAAGTGATATGGTCCAGAATTATTTAGACAGAATAAAGGTGGATAAAGCACCTGGACCTGATGGCATCCACCCACGGATCCTAAAAGAATTGAGCTCTGTAGTTTCAAAGCCATTGTATCTAATTTTTAGGGACTCATTAATGACGGGAACAGTGCCACTGGATTGGCGCAGGGCGAACGTGGTGCCTATATTTTAAAAGGGATCAAAGTCGTTACTAAGTAACTATAGACCTGTTAGTTTAACTTCTATAGTCGGGAGGATACTGGAGCGTTTAATAAAAGACCACATAGACGAGTTCTTGCTGGAAAAAAACATTTTAAGCAACAGACAGCATGGATTCATGAAAGACAGAAGCTGTCAGACAAACCTAATTTCTTTTTATGAAGAGGTAAGTAAAACCTTGGACAGAGGGGTGGCTGTGGACATGGTATACTTGGATTTTGCAAAAGCGTTCGACATAGTTCCCTACACACGGCTCATGTGTAGGGTAAAGTCTACAGGCTTGGAAATATCAGTTTGTAAATGGATAGAAAACTGGCTAAAAGACAGAATTCAGAGAGTAGTGGTTAATGATTCTTACTCTGAATGGTCTAAGGTTATCAGTGGTGTACCCCAAGGTTCAGTGCTGGGACCCTTACTTTTTAATATCTTTATAAATGATATAGGGTCTGGGATCAAAAGTAACATTTCTGTCTTTGCAGATAACACCAAGCTATGCAGTGGAATAACGTCCTTACAGGATGTCTCCAATTTACAAGCCAACCTCAATGCACTGTCTAATTGGGCGTCTATGTGGCAGATGAGGTTTAATGATGATAAATGTAAAGTTATGCACTTGGGGGCTAAGAATATGCATGCATCATACATGCTAGGGGGAGTACAACTGGGGGAATCCATGGTGGAGAAGGATCTGGGGGTTTTGGTAGATCATAAGCTCAATAATAGCATGCAATGCCAAGCTGCGGTTTCCAAAGCGAGCCAAGACCTTTCTTGTATTAAGAGAGGTATGGACTCTAGAGAGAGAGATAAAATTTTGCCCCTGTTCAAATCATTAGTAAGACCTCATCTGGAATATGCAGTTCAGTTTTGGGCAAAAAGGATATCGGGGAACTGGAGAAAGTGCAGAGAAGGGCAACCAAACTGATAAGAGGCTATGAGGAAAGATTAGAGGAACTGAATGTATTCGCTCTTGAGAGGAGGAGAATAAGGGGGGATATGATCAACATGTTCAAATATATAAGGGGTCCATATAGTGATCTCGGTGTTGAGCTATTCTCTTTACGGTCAACCCAGAGGACACGGGGGCACTCTTTACGTCTAGAGGAAAAGAGATTTCATCTCCAAATACGCAAAGGTTTCTTCACAGTAAGAGCTGTGAAAATGTGGAATAGACTCCCGCCAGAGGTGGTTCTGGCCAGCTCAGTAGATTGCTTTAAGAAAGGCCTGGATACTTTCCTAAATGTACATAATATAACTGGGTACTAACATTTATAGGTAAAGTTGATCCAGGGATAATCCGATTGCCTCTTGGGGGATCAGGAAGGAATTTTTTCCCCTGCTGTAGCAAATTAGAGCATGCTCTGCTGGGGTTTTTTGCCTTCCTCTGGATCAACTGTGGGTATAAAATTGGGTATATTGGATTGTACGATATTTTTTATTTTATTTATTTATTGTTTTTAAGGTTGAACTGGATGGACTTGTGTCTTTTTTCAACCTGACTAACTATGTAACTATGTAATGATGGCACACTTGCAAACGGTCATTAGCTAGCCAAAGTAGCTCTATATAGCTCCTTAGAAACCAACAATGGTAGAAGGCTTCAGCACACAATCACCTTGCAGGTCCTAAAGTTAATACTAAGGTCCTGCTATATTATTGCAAACATATCTCCCATGGGACTTTGTTGCAGCAATAGAAATCACACAATTTAAATATAAAAAATGAAAAATCTTTATTGAACAATGTTAAAATATAGCTGGGCTATAAAATTAACATCCTATTCTGTAAAATGTTCCTGCTGAACATACAGAGAGCAGGAATACAAAGTATGAAAAACGTTTCAACTTATACAAATTCTAAATCAGGGGATAAAGAAGTGGAAGCAATCCTACATACATAGGGACAAGGAAAAAAGGGGAGAAAAAATTTCATTCAAAGTGAAACTCATTTTAGCGTACCGAAATACATAATAAATTATTGACTCATATAATATTTGTCAAAAATGTTTTACACTTACAGAAATATGGACGTTAGCAAAAGTCCAGACATAAATGGCTAGTTAATGTGTGTCATTCAGACATCAGCCCAGTGGGGGCTCCAGGTCCCACGGAGGATCAATGGCCATCAGGGAGGCAATAGGGGCATATCACTCATGTTAGCTGAATTAAAAATAGGGGCATTTCATTACTGAACAATCACAAACTATTTAAAGTCAGTTAAAGCTTGCATTGGCATATCTATTTTAATATTCCGAGATAAAATTCTAAAGAAAGGATGTGTATATTTAAAGGTCCCGCTATATGGCCGGGCTGCAACCACCGAAAGTAATTGCTGTACGTTCCTCCAGCAGCATCTGAATGGGTACCTCATGTAAAGATGTCAGCCATCATGAAAGGCAGGGGAGCCAATCCGGTCCTATTATGGTGCATTCTTTCAGCACTACTGATGGGCTTAGTAGTCCTCACTACACCTGTCTTTGGCAGGAAGCCAGTAGCTTACTCGCTTTCTTCTGAAAGAATTTGCTGAAGCTTCCCACCCTGATAGCTAGGTATTAATCCATCACATTTATGCTGCCATGGAACCACCAGGAAAACAGAAAATTGCATCCTACTTAGCGTAATTTTCTTTACCTGGTGCCTATCCATGGCAGCATACCGAACCCACCCAGTTCATTCCTAGAGATGTACAGGGAATGGGATGTTGTGTGGGTGTTATCTTTTTGTAGCTATGCACTGGTTCTGTGGGCAGAAGTAGATGGGGCTACTATCACATGTATGCTGCCATGGATAGGCACCAGGTAAAGAAAATTATGGTAAGTAGGATACAATTTTCTGGGTTTTTTCTTTTTCATTTTGGACAGAGCCAAGGAAGGATTATAACCCCTGCCAGAATTTTTTTTGTCATCTGTCCCATTGCAAAGATTTCGCTTCACTTCCTGTCCCATAGGCAAACAGGAAGTGAGAGGAAATCCCTGCAAATTAAAGGAATTCCTTGAGGACCCCCAGGTCACAAGAACTAGTGTCCCCATTGGAAGTTTTCCCCTCTATTACTTTTCTGGGGACAACCCAAAATTTGGGATTTTCTTTTACTTTTACTTTCAATAATAATGGTAAACAAGACAAATAGAGATGGTGAATCTATGGGGGCACAAAGAGCAGTAGAAACTGACAAGCATTCTAATCCCTCTGCACTCTATCCAAAACTTAAAAAAAAAGTTTTGCCTTTAGTTATACTTTAAGATTAGTTGCGCCTACCAGAGAGAACGCGTAATTGGTATATTCTCTTTTTTTATAATATTTTTCAATTATTTTGCATTCCTTTAATGTAGCAATATTGGATGGGAGAGGGAGGTCTGATGTAATAGGTGGCCTTGCCATTTAATTTTTAAAAGAGTTGTACTTGTACTATAAATTACCTGAACTGGTCCAAGTTTTTATTTGTGTGTTTATATCGAAATGCATCTGCACATATAATACAGTAGGTAACTCTGGGGTGGGGACTAATGTTAATATTTTGATGTCCTGTGTACAGAAATACATTGCACATAAATACAGGACATCATTTTCCCGAGAAAACCATATTCTCTTGAATTAAAAAAAATGATGTATCCTTTCAGATGAGAGAGAGTTGTCGGTTTATTTAAAGTCACCTTTGGCGCGACATTCCGCTTCCACACTCGCAGCACTCTCGCATAACGAAAGATTTTTACTGCTCGTCGTTTTCAAAGTAAAAAAACTGACGCGCTGCTGAGTACACAAGTGTTCGTAAAATAAATAATAGAGAATTATGCTAAGTGTGGGTAGGAAGGATATAAAAGACAAGAGCTGGAGGCTAAATGTAATGAGGGTGATAAATAGTGAGCACAATATCAATCTGTACTCCGCATAACTAGTGAAATGAGCAGAGAAAAATGTAAATTATGCGCACAGTAATTATAACAGATGGGCAGAGCTGATTCAGTTTGCAAATGTGACACTTTTCAACTTTTTACTTGGATGAGCAAAAGAGTCGCTTTGGAAAACATGCACAGAGATCATGGCAACCTGATGCTCGGCTCTTGAGGTGGAAACAGGAAGGCAACCGTGTCAACCAGAAGAGAAATATTTGGGGGTGCTCATTTCACATAATGAGCAGACAGGGAGGCCAGGCAATGGGGAAAGGAAGTAGAATGTGGGTTGCATTTCCGGTCACCAGCAGGAGGAAGGAGGTCTTGATCCTCAGCTGATGGAGGTTTTGTTGGACCCCATATCGAATATTGAATTCAGCTCTGGAGACCTCACTTACCAAAAGATAATGATAAGATAGAATGAACCCATAGACAGGCAACACAATTGGGTTTAAGTCAGGGCTCTGGCTGGGCCATTCAAGAACAGTCACGGAGTTGTTGTGAAGCCACTCCTTCGTTATTTTAGCTGTGTGCTTAGGTCCATCGTCTTGTTGGAAGGTAAATCTTCGGCCCAGTCTGAGGTCCTGAGCACTCTGGAGAAGGTTTATTCCAGGATATCCCTGTACTTAGCCGCATTCATCTTTCCCTCGATTGCAACCAGTCGTCCTGTCCCTGCAGCTGAAAAACACCCCCACAGCATGATGCTGCCACCACCATGCTTCACTGTTGGGACTGTATTGGACAGGTGATGAGCAGTGCCTGGTTTTCTTCACACATACCGCTTAGAATTAAGGCCAAAAAGTTCTATCCTGGTCCCATCAGACCAAAGAATGTTATTTCTCATCATCTTGGAGTCCTTCAGATGTTTTTTAGCAAACTCCATGCGGGCTTTCATGTGTCTTCCACTGAGGAGAGGCTTACGTAAAGCCTCGAGCTTCGAGTGCCGTGACCATCCGAGGAGCGCCCCTAAATACACCCGCCGCGGGGATGCCCACCAATGTCATGCCGTGGGGCGGGGGAGGAGCGCCAGGCGCCAGGCGGCCGCTTCCGGCCAACTGCACGCAGCAAGCTCCCCCATAGCCCACGAGTGTGGTGAACACAGCCTGTGCGCGATGGCGTCAGAGCAGCGCCTCGCGCACAGCATAGGGAGTGTGACACCGACACGCATTGACAGCACATCCGCCCCCCCAGGCCGTGAGGGACATATGTTTAGTCTCCCCTGATTTATCTGTTTAACCTTGTAACCATTTAAATCGCTATTATTAATTTTAATTTTCCTTTTTGAGACCCCCATTAATTTTACTGCTCCAACTGTTTAACCAGCTTAGTTTTGGTACTGTTGATGGGGGATGTGCTGGGCCGTTCTGCGGTCTGGTTTCTCTCTCATTCCGTGGGCTGCGACGCGCCTTGCGGACGTCCCCCCTCCCCCACCGTCCCTCACGGTTTGGGGGGGCGGATGTGCTGTCAATGCGTGTCGGTGTCACGCTCCCTATGCTGTGCGCGATGGCGTCAGAGCTGTGTTCACCACACTCGTAAGATATGGGGGAGCTTGCTGCGTGCCGTTGGCCGGAAGAGGCCGTCTGGCGCCTGGCGCTCCTCCCCCCGCCCCACAGCGTGACATTGGTGGGCATCCACTCGAGGCTCTCCACACACCATCCATCACACGGAATGTTTTTTCATTGGCCCTCCTGGTTCCCTTCACTGGGTTCCTCCTATACACAAGGTAAATTGGCACTTCCCATTGTTTCATCACCACTACCTTTTTCTGCTTCCACTTGTTCCCATTCACCTACCTAACATCAACCCCTTTCTGCCCATTCACCTCCTTCCCTGTCCCCACATCCTTACCCCATTCCTTCTCCCCCCCTTCCCCTCCCCCCCTTTTCCCCCTCCCTTCCTTCCTCTCCCCTCCCCCCCCTTTCTTGCCATGTTCCCCTCTTCCCCCCCCTTTCCTCCCTCTGCAGTTCTTCTTTCCCCCCCCCCCTCCTTTTGCCTTCCTCCCCCTTCCCCCTTCCCCCTTTCCTCCCCTTCCCTTGTTTCCTTCATCATTCCCCCCCCCCTGTTGTTTTCCTCCCCTCTTCTCCTTCCTGCCCCTCTTCTCTCCCCCCCCTTCTCCCCCCCTTGTTTTTCTTCCCCCTTTCCCCCTTCCCTTTCCCTTCCCACCCCCCCTCCCCAGTGTCCTTCACATCTCCTCGCTCACCATTGTCCCTTCACTCTCAGAATGTCCTCGGTTGCCCTGCCTGCCATGAGCGCTGCCCCTCCCAGACCCGTGGGGCTGCCCACCTCAGCTCCCGGTGTGGAGTTGTTTCCCGGACTGTCTGTGGGGCCTTGCCACTGCACCTTCAACATGCCCAACCTGAGTAAGTAAGCCTTGGTTATGGTGGTCCCATACTTTACCCCAACCTTGTTCTTGTATTTATAATTTTTATTGGTTTTTCATTTTTTCAATTTTATAGAAACTACACGTGCCTGCTCCTGACAAGTGGCATAAGCCACGAAACGCGTAGAGCTCTTGATTGCCGCGTTTCCATTAGTGTCATAAGAACTTCAAGTCATTATGTGTTCCGTATCCTTACAGGATAGTGAGGCCATAGGTCCTGCAGGCTATATCCTTTCCAATTAATGGCATACACCTTTATTCTGTGGTGAACCTGGGAATTTTAAATATTTCTACCAAATATTTCTATTATATGATATTATCATTTTATTATCAATTTAGAGTCATTATCGTGATTCATGCATACTGTTGTTGTTACCAGCATATGTACTATGAACTGTGCTCAATAGTCTTATTACCTGTGTATGTTAAATTACCTATGCTACTTTGAATATGTATGTATAATGCAATGTGCAATAAAATTCCTTCATATTCACCCTATTATTCTCTGGGCTGTCATATGCTTCACACAAAGTCCCACACCCCTGGTATATGGTTATATACTTTTTTCTTCATAATATGGCTAAACTTATGTGGACAGACACCTCTCCAAATCACTGAGTTCTGGTGTTTCCAGTAAAGGGTATAGTGAATGCAACCGTAGACATTTTAGATAATTGTGCACTTCGGACCTTGTGGCAACAGTTTGAGGAAGGCCCTTTTCTGTTCCAGTATGACTGTGCTCCTGTGGACAAAGCCAGCTCCATAAAGACATGATTTGATGAGTTTGGTGTGGAGGAACTCAAGTGGTCTGCACAGAGCCCTGACCTCAACCTTACTTCACACCTTTGGGATGAATTGTGGGCCAGGTCTTCTCATCCAACATCAGTACCTGGCCTCACAAATGCTCTTTTGTCCTAATGGGCACAAATTCCCACAGACACATTCTGGAATCTTTTAGAAGGCCTTCCCAGAAAAGTTGAGGCTGTTATAGTTGGAAAGGGGGGCGAACTTCATATTACAGCCCATGGTTTTGGAATGGGATGACCAACAGGCTCATATAAGTGTAATGGTCCGGTCTCCAGAAACCATATAGTGTATTTTCTTCATGGCAAAAAAAATATACTCTGTTATTGAAAATTATATTGTGAATTGTCAATGCTAACATGAACCCCGCTGATGTATGTATAATATGAATTTCAATGATTGGTCCAATTTAATACTGAACGTGATGGATTTATGTTTTTTTTTTTTTTCCTTACTCTGATAGAGGCTACTTCAAAGTGTATTATTTTTTCATTAAATCCAGGAGCAATGTTTAGTGGAGTTTTCCTTCAATAAGATAAAGTGACCGAACAGAAACATCAAGTTGTTAGATCCTAATATTTATTGCATTTAATCCATTTCACAAGGCATCAAGCCCAGCGCGAAGCAGGGCCGTAACATTAATAACTAAAATGCTTCTGTATACAGGCTGCAGGGTATACAGATATTGGCTCACACTGGTGCTCAGCCACCTTGACTTATAAAACCTTCTGAGCAGCTTTTAAGAAGTGAATATATAGCTGGTAAACACAGATGTCTCCTCCACCTTGATTTATCATTCTAATGGCCACATACTGCTTAATGGGGCAACACCACCTCTTATGGCTGCACTTGTTTCTTACTTATATAATGGCAAACTTGGCTACTATAATAGTATTAGAGACCCAGAGAAAATTATTTTATACTGAGTGAGAGTTTCCAGGGAATTTGAGTTACAGTTTGAAAACTATTCAAAGGTTTGGCTTGGCTTAACAGAGAACCGTACTTAGGTAGAACTCGATTTTCCATCAGGCATCTGTAGGCAGAGTTTTCAGACCAAAAAAATAAATTGTAAAATAAAGAAGGGAATTTTTTTTTTTTTTAAGTATACAAATAAATTCTAGGTTTTGTTAACAACTAAAGAGTTGCCCAGGTGTTTAAAAAAAAAATTCTTAGCTCAATCCACGGTGCTATCCCTCCAAGATTGCCCTCTCCAGGGAGCAGCACCAGTTCTTTTCCTGGCTGAATGGCACCCAGCATCATTCAACTGCAAGTATAGCGCCCTTGCTGGAAGTTCATCTAAGCCTCAGACCCCATCGTGGCTTACTTTGCAATTCTAGGTGATGTAGGGTTGAGACCCCAGAGCCACCACTTCAGCTTACCTTTTCCACAGCATCCATGCTATACTGGGAAAAACTCTCACTTACACAAGAGAGGCTCCACAGCTTCCAGAAGTTCCAGGCTTAGACTGTAAGAATCCCCCTGAGCTACTGGACCGACAATACGTGAGGGCCCCAAGTTACAGGGCATATGGTTTACTGAGGATCTTTTTTACTGCAGCCATTTTGGGGAAACCTCATTCACTGGTTCAATCACCTGCTTCCTATTTGGAGCTGGCCTAAAACGTCTGTACCTCAAGAATAGGCTTACCCTCTCTTTCTACAGGAACCAGAGAAGACTCATTATCTGGCTGCTCTGATTCGGATCCACTGCTCACATGAAGGGTACTTTTAAGTCAATCCTTTAATACTCTGGTTCTCCAGCTAACCTTGCACCACTCTCACTCTCTCTGGTGGGTCTTCCACATCTTACCAGGAGGGGCCACTGTTCTCTTCCTCGCCCCCCCCCTCCTTAATTTAGACTTAACCATCACCCCATGACTCCTCCCAAAGCACAAACCTATTTCCTGAGTGAGAGGTACCAGGCTTTGCCCCACTCCTGGTAGGTGCAAAACCGGAAACTAGCTAATAAGCATTACATAATTGCATGGTGCCATGACCTGGTTCCTGGGAAGGCATCACCATGGCCCCCTAAACTCACAGTAGAATGATTACAAAATGTAATTGATGCTTCCAGCAGAGGTAGTGAGTTAGTCAACAGTAAGTGAAAGCATACTTGGGATAAGCACAGATCTTTACTCTATGCAGACATAAAGGTTAAAACATAAAAAAAATACCAGAACAAAAACAGGGGAAAAAGGGCCAGATGCAATGAACCACATGGACTTTTTCTGCTGTGACTTTTGTGCCTATATATCTATGATGCAGAAAACCTCTCCAAGGGCATCATGTCCAGGCTTTGCTTGGGGAGGATGTAGATATGGAGGGTTCTCTCCTCCTTGGCTTTGTATGGAGAGGATGTAGTGATAGAATGTCCTTTCCTCTCAACCTTTGCCTGGAGAGGATGTAGTGGTAGAAGGTTCTTTCCCGCTCGGCCTTGCATGGAGAGGATGTAGTGGTGGAAGGTTCTTTCCCGCCTGGCCTTGTGTGGAGAGGATGTAGTGGTGGAAGGATTTTCCCTCCCTCTCTTTGTGTGGAGAACACTACTCCAGGCTTAACCTGGAGAGGATGTCAGTTTAAATATGGGTGGGTGGAACCTGTGATAGGCACTCGCCAAGAGTGCCGACTATACCTCCCTCCTACATTCATAGAAGCTGTACTATACCTTCCAAAAATAAAAAGCAATCTATGACTAGAGGACGGGCAGATGAATGAAAGGCCCACCTCCTTCATTCATAGAGCGCTTTTCATTGATGGGAGCTACAGAACAGCTTCTATGAATGGAGGACAGGAGCAAAGGGGCTGACATACAGTAGTCGGTATTCTTGACGTGTGCCTATGTCAGGTTTGTTGGCTGTATTAAACTCCACAGCACAGGAAGATTACCACTGCATTGGTGTGAGGAAGAAGGTGGGGGGAGCAGAAGACAGAACAATTTAACTAGGACCACTAGCACAAGGAACACTTCTCATTAAATGTAGAAACTGTTTCCTGTGCTGATGTAAAACATTTTAACTAAGCATGGTCTTTAATAAAGATACAACAGTCATCAACTAGGCTCACTCTACTCGCTCTTCCTGCCAGCACAGGGGTGCAAATCACAGCCTGATTGGCTCTTAGTGCTACCTGTCGCTCTCCTAATTTGAGTGCTGCTGTACAGGAAATAACAGAGGCTGATATCAAGACAGATTTGGGGACTTGTGTTACGCAGCTTTTACCACACTTTTTAAGCAGTTTTTCACCTGCCAGGAGAATAGTCATTCAGAGGGGCTAAACAGATGTCCTGTGTGCACGAGGCCTTAAGCTGTCTGCCAGCATTGCACCTACCTACATGTGTGCACCCCATGTCCCTCCAGGACCTGAAGACCTGTAGTTGGCTTCTATGTGCGCACTGAGACTACAAGCAATTCAGAATGCGCATACAGCATGAGAGGGACACTGCTGACAACAGAAGACCTGCCTGTTCCAGGAGTTAGCACAAGTGAGGATCATCTTCCCCAGGAAAAAGGCAGTCCAAGTGCCAGGTCTTTCTTAAGATTTTGGCTTGAAGCCATTTTTATTGGAAAAGGTTGCAATAGAAATAAAGAGAACAAAACAGAAAATAAATCCTCGCCACCCAGGTACGAACTAAACAGGACAGATTCCTCTCCGACAGGTGAAGAGGTTCTCCCAGTCACTGACAAAACAAGCATTTTGCAAACCTTTGCTTTCTCTTACAGATCACTTTCCACATGCCCCTGAAGCTCTAAGGTGACTTTCCTGAGCCCCGGGCCAGAGCACCCTCTTGCTCCAGCCCTCCCTCCTTTATCCCACCTGCTGCTGATCAAAAGTGAGAAGCAAAGCAGACTCAGATTCTGCACTGCCAAGGTGGCCTGGAAAACCCAGATCCGATTCCACCTTAGTCTCCTACATATGAAAGCATACGAGGGGAAACATACTGTCCTGCAACCACCTCGCCTTTCATTATGTCACACTGTGTAATGTGTGTTGAAATGACCATGTGTAGTCTCCATCCAAAGCTTGTGTGACAGTGTACCAACGCAGGAGCAAAATGGCCCAGAGTATTGTCACCCTATATCAGGAAGACTCTGAACATGCCTTCATGGCAGAAGCAAAAGAGACTGGAGCTCTTTTGCAATCTTTCTTAGACAGCTTCTAGGCATGGGTTGTAGGCAACCATTAGAGAACCTGATTCTCATTTTCCATATGTTTTTTAGTGGTATGTCCTTTTAGGGATGTTAGCTGCTTTCCTCGTCTTTGTGTTTGTTGTCATTGGGTTATTTTCTTGTTTTATAAAAATCTCCTGAACAGCATGCTCAAAAAGGCTCTGGGAACTTTCAAACTAGCACGTAAAGTCATGTGAAGGAAAAATCTAAAACTTTAGAAAAGCTAAATAGCTCTGGTGAGGCGGCTCCCACACAGCAAGGCTTCCCTCAATGGGTATCCGATAGTAGCTCAAACTAAAAATGCAGAAAGGAGCACCCAACCAAACCTGTATGAAAAAGCCAAAGATCATGTAAATTGTTGGTAAATAATTCATATAAAAACAGCCATTTTGTTGGAGTGGTGTTGCCTCCAAATCGACTTTTAGGGGCAAAAGCACTCCTCCACCATTAGGGCCCAATACAGGATAAAACTGATAATAAATACAGGATAAAACTCAGAGAACACAGTGGATTCACAGATCTATATTAGAACCAGTATCGAACCCTTCACATGAAGTAACAATTTGACAGAACTTGCTGAGCATCAGTGGACCTCTGAGTCCACCCAGGTATCATCCTGTAAAGGGAGAGTTGTGTTGCCCATGAAACACATTGGCTGTCTTCATATGAGTAATTTAAATGATCTTGGACTCTTTCAACTGGTGTTGGTCTAAGATTTCTTTCTGTACTTCTATGGTTATGAAATCTCTAATAATTTTTTCTAGAGCTATGAAAGAAAAAGGATGGACAGTTCAAAAGAATGCAATGAGGTGACAAACTTGAGCAGCTGTATTTTTATCTATAGAAATTTAAAAAGCACTGTCATTTGAAATGAGAACTGTGCCTGAAATCCTTGTCTGTGAGTTATTTGGCTCACAAACACTCCAATCTCTTATTTCTTATAATAGCCTTTACTATGAAAGAGTGTCAAGAAAAAATTCATCTGAATCTGAAGAAGGGATCTAAAGTGGCCAAATTTTGTTTGAAATTTTTAATTATAGGGATATTCTTTGTAACTGATAGTGGAGTCAAATCCACATTTGTTTTTGACAGCAGTGACGAGAAAATCTAAAAGAGCAGGATGGAAATGTTTTCTCCAACTAATGAATTTCTAACATTCTAACATTTTATGAGGTTTTCATACAGGAAAATCCATTCACTCCAAAATCCACTGTTAAAGTCAAACAAAATTTTGAAGTACTTTTTAATGACACTTATCAAATCATCACATGTAGGGATGAGCCGAACACCCCCCGGTTCGGTTCGCACCAGAACCTGCGAACGGACCGAAAGTTCGCACGAACGTTAGAACCCCATTGACATCTATGGGACTCGAATGTTCGAAATCAAAAGTGCTCATTTTAAAGGCTAATTTGCATGGTATTGTCCTAAAAAGGGTTTGGAGACCCGGGTCCTACCCCAGGGGACATGTATCAATGCAAAAAAAACTTTTAAAAACGGACGTTTTTTCGGGAGCAGTGATTTTAATGATGCTTAAAGTAAAAAAAAAAAAAGTGAAATATTCCTTTAAATATCGTACCTGAGGGGTGTCTATAGTATGCCTGTAAAGTGACGTGTGTTTCCCGTGTTTAGAACAGTCCCTGCACCAAATGTCATTTTTAAAGGAAAAAATCTCATTTAAAACTGCTTGCGGGTTTAATGTAATGTCGGGTCCTGACTCCTGGCAATATGGATGAAAATCAGTGAGACAAATGGTATGGGTACCCCCCAGTCCATTACCAGGCCCTTTGGGTCTTGTATGGATATTAAGGGGAACCCCGCACCCAAATTAAAATAAGGAAAGGTGTGGGGCCACCAGGCCCTATATACTCTGAACAGCAGTATACAGGCTGTAGGTTTGTTGTTAAGTAGAATCTCTTTGTAATTTTGAACGGGTACATTTTTAACGTGTTTAGCTCCAGCCAAAAAATCTTTTTTAAGCTTTTTGGAAAACATAGGGAAGGGTTATCACCCCTGTGACATTTGTTTTGCTGTCTTTCCTCCTCTTCAGAAGATTTCACCTCACTTTTTGTCCCAATGGATTGGAAAGCATCAGTGGAAAGGAGAAATGTTTTTCCCATATTAACTCTTACAGGAGAGAATTTCCCTTCCTAGGGGTAGATTTATTCTCACTTCCTGTTGTCTCCTTCCGTTTGCAAGTAGGAGTCGTTTGTAAGTTAGTTGTTTGAAAGTAGGGTCCTGCCCTATATACTCAGCAGAAATTTGGGCCTTAGGTGTTGCTGTGGCCACAACACTGTAAGCCCTCACAGGGCTCTGCTGTGAAATATTAGATCAAGAATTGTAATTACATGCCCCTGTTGAACAGGAGCTGAAAAATTAGGCCTTAGGCACTGGTGCTGGTGCCACAACACTGCAACCCCTCACAGACACTCTAGTTGGAATGCAGGAACGAGCCCTGCTGCAAAGTATTGCATCAAAAATTGTAATTACACGCCCCTGTTAAACAAGGGCTGAAAAATTGGGCCTTAGGCACTGGTGCTGGTGCCACAACACTGCAACCCCTCACAGACACTCTAGTTGGAATGCAGGAACGAGCCCTGCTGCAAAGTATTGCATCAAAAATTGTAATTACACGCCCCTGTTAAACAAGGGCTGAAAAATTGGGCCTTAGGCACTGGTGCTGGTGCCACAACACTGCAACCCCTCACAGACACTCTAGTTGGAATGCAGGAACGAGCCCTGCTGCAAAGTATTACATCAAAAATCGTAATTACACGCCCCTGTTAAACAGGGGCTGAAAAATTGTGCCTTAGGCACTGGTGGTGGCGCCCAGAACCAAAAATGCTCTTACAAGCTATCAGCGTGATGATTGAGGAGGAAGAGGATAATTACTCAGGAATAGTCACTCAGCATCAGCATAGGCAGTCTTTGAAGGGATCTGAGATTTCAAAAAAAATTATTCGGTTACATCAGCATCAGGTGCTTGGTAGCTGGCGGTGATCCAAGACTCATTCATTTTTATGAAGGTCAGTCGATCGACCGAGTCAGTGGACAGACGCACCCTGTGATCGGTTACCACGCCTCCAGCAGCACTGAATGTGCGTTCCGAAAGAACGCTGGATGCAGGACAGGCCAGTAGCTCAATTGCATACTGTGCAAGCTCTGGCCAGTGATCCATCCTCAAGACCCAGTAACCCAGAGGATTTTCGGTGGGAAAGGTGTCCAAGTCTGATCTTGCCCCTAGGTATTCCTGCACCATGTAAAACAGACGCTGGCGATGGTTGCTGGAACCAATCATACCTTGGGGCTGCGGACCAAAAAATTGTCTGAACGCATCGGTCAGACGGCCACCTTCTCCACCGCTCCTTCTTTGACTGACCGAAGCCTCAGCAACACGTTGTCCAGAAACAGGAGTTTGTAACCTCCCAGTCTCTGGGAACGCGTTGCACAGACCTTTCTGCAAGGCCTCCCGAAGATGTTTCATCCTCTGCTCCCTCTGCGATGGCAAGATAAGGTCCGCAACCTTACCCTTGTAACGTGGATCAAGGAGGGTTGCCAGCCAGTATTGGTCCTTCTCCTTGATACCACGAATACGAGGATCCTTACGCAGGCTTTGCAGGATCAGGGAGGCCATGCAGCGTAGGTTTGCTGAGGCATTCGGTCCGGAGTCCTCTGGGTCACTAAGGACGACATGGTCCGCAGCCACCTCCTCCCAGCCACGTACAAGTCCATGTGTTTCTTGGGACTGATCCCTTAAAGACTGCTGCTGATGCTGAGTGCCAGGCTCCACCTCCATACTGACACAATCTTCCTCCTCCTCCTCCTCCTCTTCTTCCTCGTCCTCTTCCTGTGTGATCGGCGGGCACGCAGGAACACTGTCTGGATAAAGGGGGCCTTGAGAGCTAAGGAAGTCCTCCTCTTCCTGCCTCTGTTCTGCCTCAAGTGCCCTGTCCATTATTCCACGCAGCGTGTGCTCCAACAGGTGGACAAGGGGGACAGTGTCACTGATGCATGCACTGTCACTGCTCACCATCCTCGTGGCCTCCTCAAATGGTGACAGGACAGTGCATGCATCCCTGATCATGGCCCACTGGCGTGGGGAAAAAAAACCAAGCTCCCCTGAACCTGTCCTGGTGCCATAGTCGCACAGGTACTCATTGATGGCCCTCTGCTGCGTGTGCAGCCGCTGCAGCATGGCCAACGTTGAGTTCCACCTGGTGGGCATGTCACAGATTAGGCGGTTCTTGGGCAGGTTAAACTCCTTTTGGAGGTCCGTCAGCCGAGCACTGGCATTATATGACCGGCGGAAATGCACACAGACTTTCCTGGCCTGCCTCAGGACATCCTGTAAGCCCGGGTACCTGCCCAAGAACCGCTGCACCACCAAGTTAAGGACGTGAGCCAAACAGGGCACATGGGTCATTTGTCCCTGTCGGAGGGCAGAGAGGAGGTTGGTGCCATTGTCGCAAACCACCATTCCTGCCTTAAGTTGGCGTGGCGTCAACCACCTCTGAACCTGCCCCTGCAGAGCTGACAGAACCTCTGCCCCAGTGTGGCTCCTGTCCCCCAAGCACACCAGCTCAAGCACCGCATGGCATCTTTTGGCCTGCGTACTTGCGTAGCCCCTTGAACGACTACGGAGCACCGCTGGTTCCGAGGAAGAGGCCATGGAGGAAGAAGAAGAGGAGGGGGTGGAGGAGAGAGGTGTGTCACAATCATTAGCATTTTGGAGGCGTGGTGGCAGAACAACCTCCAACACTACTGCACCTTGTCCTGCATCCTTCCCAGCTGCCAGCAGAGTCACCCAATGCGCCGTGAAACTTAGGTAACGTCCCTGTCCATGCCTGCTGGACCATGAGTCAGCGGTAACATGCACCTTACCGCTGACCGCCCTGTCCAGCGAGGCATGGACATTGCCTTCCACATGCTGGTAGAGAGCCGGAATCGCCTTCCGTGAGAAAAAGTGGCGTTTGGGTACCTGCCACTGAGGAACTGCACATTCCACAAACTCACGGAAGGGGGCAGAGTCTACCAACTGAAAAGGCAGCAGTTGAAGTGCTAGCAATTTTGCCAAGCTAGCATTCAACCGCTGGGCATGTGGATGGCTGGGAGCAAACTTCTTTCGGCGGTGCAGCAGCTGGGGCAGGGAAATTTGCCTGGTACAATCTGACGTCGGTGTACCAAAATCAGATTGCCCACAAGTACGTGGCTGTGACACACCTAATTCTACACCTTCATTCCTCTCAGTGCAGGTCTCAGAGAGGACTGAAGGTCTAGTGGGGTTGGAAATCTCAGCTGATGAGGAGCAAGCAGAGGTCCTCTTTGTTCTTTGGTGTGGGTCTTTTAGATACGCTTGCCAATGAACTGCATGGCAGGTCAACATATGTCTGGTCAAGCATGTGGTACCCAAGCGGGAGATGTTTTGGCCACGCGAGATACGCTTGAGACATATGTTGCAAATAGCAGCGGTGCGATCTGATGCACTCGTCTCAAAAAAGGCCCACACCAAAGAACTTTTTGAATAACGTGCAGAGACTGCAGCGCCCTGCACATGTGGAGCTTTGGGGTGTGATGCAGTCAATGTGCTGCCCTTAGGCTGGCCCCTGGAGGGCATCCTGCCTCGTTGGTGATGTGCCGCCTCCTCCTCCTCCTCCTCCTCTTCTCTCCTATCAGGCACCCACGTTGAGTCAGTGACCTCATCATCCCCTCCCTCCTCATCACTGGAGCAAACCTGGCAGTATGCTGCAGCAGGGGGAGCATGACTGCCAGATTGCTGTCCTTCTTGGGCACCCCCTCTGTCCGTGCTCGTGTTACTGCCTTCATCGAGCTCAGTATCATCATCAGAGCCTTCCAAACGCTGGGCATCCTCCTGGAGCATGTACCCAACACTGTGGTCAAACAGTTCGAGGGACTCCTCAGGAGGACATGGTGGGGCTAGGGAAGGAGTCACTGATGACATTGAGCCGAGGGAAGAGGCCGCTGCTTTGCCAGACAAAGTACCCTGGGCATGGGTGAGAGAGGATGAGGAGGATGAGGACGGCTTGGTCATCCACTCGACCAAGTCTTCCGCATGTTGCGGCTCAACATGGCCAGCTGCCGAAAAAAAGGCCAAGCGTGTCCCATGGCCACGTGCTGATGAGGATGCACCGTCTCCACGACCAGCACTAGACACAGAGCCTGCTTGCCCTCTCTTATTGGCTTGTGACTGTCTGCCTCTCCTTCTTGGCCTTCCAGACATACTAATGGCCTGTAGCTGCACTAAGCTGGGATATATATATATATATATATATATATATATATATATGTACTGATACTGCAGCTAGCAAAATCAACTGCCTGCCTGTAGTATGAGAACACCACCAACCTTCTACAGGTAGCTTTAGCTGAACACTGTGAGGTGGACGCACCCCACTAACTTGTAGGTTTAGCAGAACACTGTGAGCAAGACGCACTGCACTAACTGTAAATAGTCTAGCTGCCTGACTGTGGTACTAATAGGATCAAAAGAACACCAGCAATTTTATTTAAAATACTCTAACAAGACAAGCCTGCCTGTCAGTAAGAAGATAACAGGAACGGATCTAGCTGAACACTGTGAGCAGGACGCACCCCACTAGCTTGTAGGTTTAGCTGAACACTGTGAGGTGGACGCACCCCACTAACTTGTAGGTTTTGCTGAACACTGTGAGCAGCACGCACCCCACTAACTTGTAGGTTTAGCAGAACACTGTGAGCAGGACGCACTGCACTAACTGTAAATAGTCTAGCTGCCTGACTGTGGTACTAATAGGATCAAAAGAACACCAGCAATTTTCTTCAGGTAGCTGTATTTACTGTAACAAGACAAGCCTGCCTGTCAGTAAGAAGATAACAGAAACGGATCTAGCTGAACACTGTGAGCAGGACGCACCACACTAGCTTGTAGGTTTAGCTGAACACTGTGAGGTGGACGCACCCCACTAACTTGTAGGTTTAGCTGAACACTGTGAGCAGGACGCACCCCACTAACTTGTAGGTTTAGCAGAACACTGTGAGCAGGACGCACTGCACTAACTGTAAATAGTCTAGCTGCCTGACTGTGGTACTAATAGGATCAAAAGAACACCAGCAATTTTCTTCAGGTAGCTGTATTTACTGTAACAAGACAAGCCTGCCTGTCAGTAAGAAGATAACAGAAATGGATCTAGCTGAACACTGTGAGCAGGACGCACCCCACTAGCTTGTAGGTTTAGCAGAACACTGTGAGCAGGACGCACTGCACTAACTGTAAATAGTCTAGCTGCCTGACTGTGGTACTAATAGGATCAAAAGAACATCAGTAATTTTCTTTAAAATACTGTAACAAGACAAGCCTGCCTGTCAGTAAGAAGATAACAGAAACGGATCTAGCTGAACACTGTGAGCAGGACGCACCACACTAGCTTGTAGGTTTAGCTGAACACTGTGAGGTGGACGCACCCCACTAACTTGTAGGTTTAGCTGAACACTGTGAGCAGGACGCACCCCACTTACTTGTAGGTTTAGCAGAACACTGTGAGCAGGACGCACTGCACTAACTGTAAATAGTCTAGCTGCCTGACTGTGGTACTAATAGGATCAAAAGAACACCAGTAATTTTCTTCAAAATACTGTAACAAGACAAGCCTGCTTGTCAGTAGGAATATAACAGGAACGGATCTAGCTGAACACTGTGAGCAGGACGCACTGCACTAAATGTAAATAGTCTAGCTGCCTGACTGTGGCACTAATAGGATCAAAAGAACACCAGTAATTTTCTTCAAAATACTGTAACAAGACAAGCCTGCCTGTCAGTAGGAATATAACAGGAGCGGATCTAGCTGAACACTGTGAGCAGGACGCACTGCACTAAATGTAAATAGTCTAGAAGATAACAGGAACGGATCTAGCTAAACTGAATACAGTGTATATATATATATATGCAACACCTGGGATGCATATATATACACAATACACTTTAAGTGCAGCTAACTGACTGACTGTCCTGCCTAATCTAGCTAACTCAAATGAAATGACACTGTCTCTCTCTCTCTCTAAGCACACCGGAACACACTGCACAGGGCCGCCGTGCAGGCGGCCTTATATAGTGTGGGGCGTGTACTAAATCCCCTGAGCCATAATTGGCCAAAGCCTCCTTGGCTTTGGCCAATTATGGCTCTCTGTTAAGGCGGCACTGTGATTGGCCAAGCATGCGGGTCATAGTGCATGCTTGGCCAATCATCAGAAAGCAATGCATTGCGATGCCGCAGTGAATTATGGGCCGTGACGCGCCACACGAATTTGGCGCGAACGGCCCATATCGTTCGCAAATCGGCGAACGATCGAACAGCCGATGTTCGAGTCGAACATGGGTTCGACTCGAACACGAAGCTCATCCCTAATCACATGTACCGAGAATTTTTGTACAAATATCTGTACGAATAAATATACTAGTGTATGGCCAGCTTAAGTTATTCCAAAAGCTTTATAAATACTTAAGTTAGCCAATAAACTGTATCACTCAAACTCCAAATTTTCAGGCTGTTCGTGAATGTCCATTATGGGGAGTGGCGCCCGTAAAAAATATGGCTGTCCACAGCCTCTAACTATCTAACCATCTCCTGTACCATGTCTGCAGCCTCTAACCATCTCCTGTACCAATGTCCACAGCTTCTAACCATCTCTTGTACCATGTCCGCAGACTCTGACCATGTCCTGTACCATGTTGGCAGCCTCTGACCACCTCTTGTACCATGTCCGCAGCCTCTGACCATCTCCTGTATCATGTGCACAGCTTCTAACCACCTCCTGTATCATGTCCGCAGCCTCTGGCCACCTCCTGTATCATGTCCGCAGCCTCTGACCACCTCCTGTACCATGTCCCCAGTCTCTGACCATCTCCTGTACCATGTCCCCAGTCTCTGACCATCTCCTGTACCATGTCCCCAGTCTCTGACCATCTCCTGTATCCTGTGTGCAGCCTCTAACCACCTCCTGTATCATGTCCGCAGCCTCTAACCAACTCTTGTATCATGTCCACAATCCCTGACCATCTCTTGTCTTTTATTATGTCTGCAGTCTCTGAGGGGGAGTCTGGGAAAGAGTCAAGAGTGGGAGCGCCACCGGGATAAGGGTCACCAGAGAAGTCAGACATGTGTGGACTGTGGAGAGGAGACTATAGGATAAAACCAGAGCCGCTGAGCTGGAGCCGTCTGAGTGAGCCCTGCACAGTGCACCTGAGAGGAGATCAGTGACAAGGCCACCAGGCCAGTCACTGATGTAAGGGGGAGTGAATACAATAATGTAAGGGGCACTGATATAAAAGTTCACCCTTATATCAGGACCCCCCCCTCCTTACCTTAGTGTATTCACTCTGCGGAAGGTGGTCTCTAGTCACCAGAGTTCCAGGCATTCCCCTTTACATCAGAGTCTGCAGGATTCACCCTTACAGTGCAAGGGGGAAGTCTGTTGTAAAGGGCAATGCTGCAGACCCTGATGCAAGTGGGGACTCTTGATGTAACATGTAGGGCGTGAGCGGAGGCATACAAGAAACCGGAAGTGACGTAAGCGGATGTGAAGTCCGGTACTTGTGGTTGTTTTAATGCTGTTTTCCAAGTTGTTAAAGTGTGAGTGAGGTATTTATACTTAAATAAATCATTTATCTATCCAATATTACACTATGGGAAGTTTTCTCAGCGCTTTCATATAACCTGGGCAAGGCTAACTCAGGAGCTTATATAAACTAAAGACCTTCCTTTTCTAGAAGCTGGCTACAGAGAACACATCTAGCGCCTTGAGGCGATTCAGTTCGCAATTGCAGCGCTTTACAAATCATTCATTCATTCATTCATTCATTCATTCACGAGCAACTTAAAGGAGAACCCACCCACCACATAGACCTGAATAATACACCTGGAGGAATATTGTTATATGCCATGTTACAAGTATAAAGAAGGTGAGTGTCCTATGAGCACAGTTGTAATGTAGCATTGTTTACAGGTGGCACAGCAGTCTACATCTTGCACAAGAGGTGACGGGAAAGTAATCACAGACTGTGCTTTATTCATATGAACTTTTAATAGGGACTTTCAATACTGAATTACTTTAGAAGCACATAAGATAGTAATTCCATATTTTGTGTTTACTTTGTACCAAATATTTTATTGTTTGGTTTGCAAATTATAATATTGATTCATTTGCACTTTATTATTTAGAAAAGATTTGCACATACAGTATTGGTAACACTCCAGAAGCACATAGGATACTATCAAGTTGCATATTTTGCTATTACCTGTATTATGTTTTTTTTTGCCTGGTTTGCACATTATTTTATTGCTTTTTTTTCATGTAATGATATAGAAACGGTTTGTACGTATATAATGTGGTTTGTTGCACACAGAATAACAGCGCAGCACCACTTTTTACATTTTTATGCGCTTTATACTGTATCTGTGGGAACACTATTAGTGCGAAGCTGATGCGGTCATCTTCCAGCGCGGTCGCCCTTGTCCTTAAGTGCGGCGGGCTCGGGGGAAAGCTACTCCAGTTTCCTCTCCTGGAGAAGCTTCCATGGTGCATCTTCTCTCTGCTCCCCCCGGCGCTAGATGTCCAATAGGATAGCCTGACGTTTTGGCCAATCGGGAAACGGGTTTCATACCTGCTTCCCAATTGGCCGGGAGGAGGATCAGTGTTGCAACAGCGAATATTCATTTTCTGCTGCAACACACCTGGGTGGGATTGGAGCACATCCTCTGCGACCCGAGCCCACCCTATTTTGAAGTCTATTAGAGACTCTGGCTCTAAACAGGTGCTTAAAAAAAAAACGCTGCTGTAATTCATGCGCCCAGTCCCCTGAAAGGGGCCGGACGCATGAATAGGGGGTGGCTGCGGTGGCAGTGGATAGATTTATGCTATGCATGAAACTATCCATTGCATATAGGGGGGTGGCGTGGAGAGAGGAGGCGGCGCCCGGGCGCCCTTAATGGACAGGCTGCCACTGTACGCTTCTCTGAAGAAATTTCTTTTAAGGGATCGCCTGAAGGCAGCCAGAGTAAGAAAATATCCAGACAGATTGCGGTAGAGAGTTCCAGAGGATGGAAGAGGTTCTGAAGAAATCCTGGAGATGAGCATGGAAGGAGGAGACAAGGGAGCTTGAGAGCAGGTCTTGAGAGGAGCGGAGAGGACAGTTTGGGTGATATTTGGAGACAAGATTGGTGATGTAGCTTGGGGGCAGAGTTGTGAATGGCTTTGTATGTTGTGGTTAGTATTTTGAATGCAATTAGCTGGGCGATCGGGAGCCAGTGTAGGGATTGGAGGAGAAGGTTGGCAGACACTGAGTGGTTGGTAAGGTGGATGAGTCTGACAGCAGCATTCATGATAGACTGAAGAGGGGATAGCCTATGAAGAGGTAGGCCAATAAGGAAGGGAGTTGCAATAGTCATTTGTTAAAAAGTGGCGTATTTTAGAGATGTTACGGAGAATGGAATGGAAAGCAGAGCCTGGCAACAAAAGAGTTAAGAATAAATAAATTAAATAAATAAATAATAAAAATGTATTATATAAATAATGGTTTTCCAATTGTCTTATGGGATCACCCATAAGACAATTGGAAAACCATTATTTATATAATACATTTGTATTTTTTAATTTTTTATTTATTTATGTATTTTGTGGTGGCGCAGTACAAGGTATAAAACAGTGACACACTAGGATGTCCTATAGTAGGCATTGCATGGGACGGTTTTTCTTTCTTCAGTATAAGTCCTGATTAACAGGAGTTCTATGTCTGACAAACTGATGGAATAAAAAAAAAACTGTCAGGGGACCCCTAATTGCAATCTGTGTAATTCATGCAAGCCAACAATTAATTTTCCATCGAGAATAATGGATTTCCTTAAGATATCCAGTTCAGTGATTCTCAATGTGTCGGGGCCGATCTTTAAACGGCTGCTGCAACACTTCTGCGGGATTTTAATACATTACAAGAAACGCCACGGGCTGTATACTCATTGGGAATGCATCGAAGGGGTCATAAAACCGTCTTTGTCATTCAGGCAAAGTAGATTAAAAGTGCATGAGCCGCTCTCTCTCCTCCTCTTCAGAGCTGCTTTACTTTTATGTATACACCCCTGATTTATGGTTATTATTTCCTCTGCCATTGAGTATTTTGCAACCCTCTGTGGAGATACTAGCTAGTCCCAAGAGTTCCTTAACTTTGTAAAAGAATGGGAGGTAGAGCTGCTAGCGGTACCCAAAGAATGTAGCAAAGGTTTACCTTAAAGGACAGGTTCACGTTAGGATAAAAGCTCCCCAGCCTCTCCCAAGTCCCCTAACCTATTCTAAGCTAAACCCCCACTTATCCAGGTACTTCCTTCACTTTTTTGCGATGGTGGTAGCTGACCAGTGTTTGCATCTTCAGTGCCTTATTTGATGCTGCTCTTGCCTGCACAGAAACTCCAGATATCTGAGCTATGAGTAAGCATCCAATGATGTGAAACGTGTTAGTAATTGTACCTGTCTTGTCTCCATTTATGTGTCTGTATTTTGGATTTTTTACGTTCTACAATAAAGATGCTTTTCTTCAGAGTACGGCAGTCCAGGAACCTTTTCATCTCTACAGATATCTGTACTGTTGAAGTAAGACCTCATTCAAGCTTATGGGAATGGTGCAGGCACACTTAGCGCCAGGCAAGATTTCTGCACCGAAACAGGAGGCCACTTCGTGTGGAACAAGATAAGCAAGCATCAGGGTAGGGGGTTTTGGTTCAAATAAATTACCGGCTCTCTTAGTTGAATTCCACAATTCTCTGTCTCCCTCCCTACACCCGCAGCTGTAATCTTATGGTGCTGTGAGGGTTAAGAGAGCCAAGGGACCTGTCATAGGGACTCTTCAAGAGAGCCGATTATGCCTGCCCCCCCCCCATTCATCCATAGAAGCTGTACTATAGCTTCTTATGCTGACCATACACTATACGAAAAATCGGCCGAACCCATTTTCGAAAAACGAACATTCGGCCATGAGCGCAAACGGTAGTGCCATCATGTAATGACCGATAAATCGTTCAGTGGACATAAATGAATGCATTTTTTGTTTGTTTTTTTACATGTTCAGACAGTTCAGACTAGTGCAGACAGTTCGGACGGGAAACACATTAACCTTTCAATTTATCGTTCGTTCGGCAGAAAAATTCCAAACTTGTCCTTCGTTTTTTCAGCTCAAAAACATCCCAACAATAATCAATTTTATGCCCATTAACTGGCCGAAAAACTAACAAACTGTCTAAATGACCGAGTTTCGGCCTATTTTTTGTATAGTGTATGGCCAGCACAGGAATGAAAAGTGCTGCATTAATGGAGGAGGCAGACCTTTCATTTATCCACCTGACCTCCATTTATAGATTGCTTTTTATTAATTGATGCTGTAGTACAGCTTCTATGAATGGAGGAGGGGGCAGAAAGGGAAGACATAGTCAACACTCTTGATGAGTGCCTTTGACAGGTCCAGTGCTCGTATTAGCCCCAGCAGCATCGTAAGATTACAGCTGCAGGGTATCGGGGGGCAGAGGACTTCAGATTTTAACTAGGACAGCTGGCACCAGCACAAGGGAAACATTAAATGTCCCTTGTGTTAATTTTTTTTAAATGTACCTACATTAAGTCTTAAAATAAGACTTCCAGCCAAATGACTAAATGCACAGATAAAGACTGCATCCCTAGTGTTCACAATTTCTGCTTGTCTATTGGCCTATGAAATGGAGTTGTCACACAGATAAAGTCCTCCCTGTGCTTTCATTGCTTCTCCTATAGGCCTACCTCAATGTTCACACTTAGTACGTTGATATTTGGCACCAGGATACTATATTTCTTGACTTGGTACCCAAACATCCAAAACATTACAAATTTCCATAACAATGTGCTCATGCACACGGACATACAGAACATAAATATAGGTGTATGAGTGTACAACATAAAATACGCCTGTATTTGCAGTGCCCAGGAACCGCAGCTGGTACTTCTGCCCATAGGACTGTATTGAGAGAATAAACTGTAAAAGGGTGTACGCCTGTAAACACGGGTATTTTTATTTACAGGTACATGTGTAATTTCCTGAAAGCACCCTCTTTGTGCACTGCAGGTGGTGCTCAACCGCAGCAGCATTGCAGAGGGAGAGGAAGTAAACAGGAACATGGTTCCTCTATAGTTTCCTGGGTCACTGGGGCAGCTATCCGATTGGATGCTGGCAGCCCATGTGACTCTGGCTGCCATCGTAGGTTGGATCCTATTTAAGACCCTGCCTCCTGGGCTTGGCATGCATTTTGCATGTGGGTAGTGTGGGGACAGGTCACCCACCTGTCAGGGACAGTGATTAGTGGCAGGGAGAGGTTCCAGATGAGTAGGCAAAGAGCAGGAACATGGCATCCTTCCAGGAAGCCTCCCCATTTCGGTACAGACCAGTACAGTATCTAGGGGCCCTTTTATTTTAAGGGAGGCTCCCAGATTCCAATAATGAATTCACCCACAAACCCTCACAACTATGAAGCCAGGGTTGTGGAAGGAGATCCTTGTCCTGATCAACATGCGACAAGGTGCTTTGCCAGGGGCGCCCCTACTCTGGCAAGGTGCCCCCATGTTGAGGGTATACGGCCTTCTATGGTTGAGGAGGGAAGGGGACGCATGCTCATACACCTCTTTTCTGGCCTTTGGGGGAAGGCAACCTTTTTTGTTTTGTTTTTTTGCAAGGGATTTCCCCTTAAAATTCATATCATACCTGAAGAGTCTGTTATGGAATATAAGCAAGATCTCGTGGCCTTTTTCTTTTTAAGGATCACCCGTTAACATTTATAAAAAACCCTCATCTCGAATAAAGGTCTCATATACAGATGGAAGGAATCCCTGATCATTTGCTCACAGACAGAATAAAGCAGCCAGAAATGTCATTTTTTTTCTTTGTAAATGTCAGTTTGGCTGTAGTAAGTTGTTTACATCGTACAGATGTGCCACTTCATAGACAGGTTAAAGTCACCCCCCAAACATATTATTTAAATATTTTTTGCATTTATAATGTTGCCCTTTAAGCATTATTAAAATGTATACTCCCCGGCAAGTGGAATTAAAAAATATATATTGTTTTACTTAGGTACAAGTTCCTCTAGGGCAGTGCTCAGCCCCCATGCAATTTGTTTGTCAATCCCTTGCCTATTAGTGTTAAAAAGGGCGATTTCTTATAATTATCTGCCATTGTCAATAACAGGGCTCAGATTCGGCACCTGAACTTCAGTACAGTTCAGCAAACCCACCTCCAACTGAGTCCAGATGCATTTGGCTCATTCCTAAAGGGGAATGAGGTGAGTGTAATGGAGTGCAGATCTCACTAGTGACATGTGTAGCTGAGTATGCTGCTGATCTCATTTGTGACATGGATAATAGGGAGTAAGATGTGTGCTGGGGTGTAGATCGCATTGGTGACATGGATATTGCGGAGTAAGGTATGTGTGCTGCGGTACAGATATCCCTGGTGACATGAATACTGGGGAGTAAGGTTTGTGTGAGCTGAGGTGCAGATCTCATTGATGGCCTAGATACTTGGCAGCAAGGTGTGTGTTTTGGGGTACAGATCTCAGTTGTGACATGGATAATAGGGAGTAAGATGTGTGCTGGGGTGTAGATTGCATTGGTGACATGGATATTGCTAAGTAAGGTATGTGTGCTTCGGTACAGATATCCCTGGTGTTATGAATATTGGGGAGTAAGGTTTGTGTGAGCTGAGGTGCAGATCTCATTGATGGCCTAGATACTTGGCAGCAAGGTGTGTGTGTTGGGGTACAGATCTCATTTGTGACATGGATGCTGGGGATTGTTATGTGTGCGCTGGGATGCAGATATCTTTGGTGTCTGGGAGTTGTGTGATGGAGTGCAGATCTCACTGGTGACATGGATTCTGGGGAGTGAGGTGTGTGTGCTGGAATGTAGATCTCACTGGTGATGTGGATACTGGGGAGTGAGGTGTGTGTGCTGGGGTGCAGATATAACTGGTGAGTGAGATATTGGGTAGTTAGGTGTGTGAGTTGGAGTGAAGATCTCATTGGAAACATAGATACTGGGGAGTAAGGTGTGCGCTGGGGTGCAGATCTCATTGGTGATATGGATACTGGGGAGTGAGCTGTGTATACAGGGGTCCAGATATCTCTGAAGGCATAGATACTGGGGATAAGGTTTGTGTGCCCTGGAGTGTTATGCCGCGTACACATGAGCAGACTTTTCGACCAGACTGGTCCAACGGACCGAGTCCGGCGGACAATCCGACCGTGTGTGGGCTTAATCGGACCTGCAGCTGACTCTTTCGGTCGAAAATCTGATGGACTTTAGATTTGTGTGATCGTGTGTAGGCAAGTCCGTTTGTTCGGAAAGTCCATCGGAAGTCCACCAAAAGTCCGTCGGATAGACCGTCGGACCAGTCCAGTCGAAAAGTCCGCTCGTGTGTACAGGGCATAACTCCTACTAGTAACATGAACACTACTGGGGTGTGGGGTGTAGGGGTTAGAGTGAAGATTTCACTGGTGACATGGCTACTGGGGAGTGAGGTGTGTGTGCTGAGCTGCACATCTGTCTGATGTCATCATACATGAGAGTAAGGTGTTTGAAATGCGACAGAAGTTTTGCTTTGGGATGAAAGTTGAACAGACTTATTAAACCTGTTTTTGGCAAAAACTCCCTAGAGAACTGCAAGCAAGATGGATAAAAACCTTTCAGAAAAGACGCAACATAGTATTTATTGGAACTTCAGATACTAGCTTTTCTCTGTACAGATATTCTAACTCTTTCTTTCAAAATGGATTAATTCAGACTGACAGAAACCCGTGAAACGAAATTTCACTGCCCCAAATTTTTCATTTTCATTGTCCCCTTGTTGTACTGTCGCTTTAAATCTAAAGAAAACAGCCACCCGTGAATAAATCTCAGTTTATTTTATGGGGGACCGGCCATCGATTTTATCATTGTTCCTTTCTTTTTGCTCTTCGTCCCTCCGCTAGCCGTCACCTCACATGGATTGAAACATTTGATTTAGTGGTCACCGCTCCGCTTCATATTGAAACTCAACTTGTTCAGAAATTTCTTTCAAGTGCCAAAAGGCTATTTTACAGAAAGAGTTATAGGCCTCTGTGGAGTGTGCTCTGTGACAATTAAAAATCAAGGAAGTTGGACTAAAGGAAGGGGGACTGTTTAAAGGCCAAGACTATCCAAAGCTAATATTTCAGTTATGGGTGGACCATGGTAAATTGAATCACCCACTGTGTCCTATATACAGTATCTCACAGAAGTGAGTACACCTCTCACATTTTTGTAAATACTTTATTATATCTTTTCATGTGACAACACTGAAGAAATGACACTTTGCTACAATGTAAAGTAGTGAGTGTACAGCTTGTATAACAGTGTAAATTTGCTGTCCCCTCAAAATAACTCAGCACACAGCCATTAATGTCTAAACCACTGGCAACAAAAGTGAGTACACCCCTAAGTGAAAATGTCCAAATTGGGCCCAATTACCCATTTTCCCTCCCCGGCGTCATGTTACGCGTTAGTGTTACAAGGTCTCAGGTGTGAATGGGGAGCAGGTGCGTTTAATTTGGTGTTATCGCTCTCACTCTCTCATACCAATCACTGGAACTTCAACATGGCATCTCATGGCAAAGAACTCTCTGAGGACCTAAAAAAAAGAATTTTTGCTCTACATAAAGATGGCCTAGGCTATAAGAAGATTGCCAAGACCCTGAAACTGAGCTGCAGCATGGTGGCCAAGACCAGGACAGGTTCCACTCAGAACAGGCCTCACCATGGCCGACCAAAGAAGTTGAGTGCACGTACTCATCTTCATATCCAGAGGTTGTCTTTGGGAAATAGACGTAATAAGTGCTGCCAGCATTGCTGCAGAGGTTGAAGGGGTGGGGGGTCAGCTTGTCAGTGCTCAGACCATATGCCGCACACTGCATCAAATTGGTCTACATGGCTGTCATCCCAGAAGGAAGCCTCTTCTAAAGATGATGTACAACAAAGCCTGCAAACAGTTTGCTGAAGACAAGCAGACTAAAGACATGGATTACTGGAACCATGTCCTGTGGTCTGATGAGACCAAGATAAACTTATTTGGTTAAGATGGTGTCAAGCGTGTGAAGCGGCAACCAGGTGAGGAGTACAAAGACAAGTGTGTCTTGCCTACAGTCAAGCATGGTGGTGGGAGTGTCATGGTCTGGGCCTGCATTAGGGCTAGCGGCACTGGAGAGCTACAGTTCATTGAGGGAACCATGAATGCCAACATGTACTGTGACATACTGAAGCAGAGCATGATCCCCTTCCTTCGGAGACTGGGCTGCAGGGCAGTATTCCAACATGATAATGGCCCTAAACACACCTCCAAGATGACCATTGCCTTGCTAAAGAAGCTGAGGGTAAAGGTGATGGACTGGCCAAGCATTTGTCCAGACCTAAAGCCCTTAAGAATCTGTGGGGCATTCTTCAATGTAAGGTAGAGGAGTGCAAGGTCTCTAACATCTACCAGCTCCGTGATATTGTCATGGAGGAGTGGAAGAAGACTCCAATGGCAACCTGTGAAGCTCTGGTGAACTCCATGCCCAAGAGGGTTAAGGCAGTACTGGAAAATAATGGTGGCCACACAAAATATTGACACTTTGGGCCCAATTTGGACATATTCACTTAGGGGTGTACTCACTTTTGTTGCCAGCAGTTTAGACATTAATGGCTGAGTGTGTTGAGTTATTTTGAGGGGACAGAAAATTTACACTGTTATACAAGCTGTACACTCACTACTTTACATTGTAGCAAAGTGTAATTTCTTCAGTGTTGTCACATGAAAAGATATAATAAAATATTTACATAAATGTGAGGGGTCTACTTTTGTGAGATACTGTATATAGTGATCTATATCTTGGGAATACTGTCAGTGAAATATCTGCAGTGTTGTGTTTGCTTCCAACCTTGCAATGGCCATTCTTGCTTTTGCTGCTGGATTTCCCATTAATACATTTATATACAGAAGAACAATTCTATTGATCGTGCAAACCAGAAAGTTAAAATAATCTGTCTTTTTTCTCACTTTGTTTTAAATCTGAACCCAAGGCAGTTATAAAAGATGCCAGTATTGCAGCTCTGCATTCTTTAATATATTAATTAATGTATATTTTTTAATGCTAGCAGTGCAAGTACCTGAATTTGACTTGGCATCAGCCCCTTGCAGTCACTATACAGCGGAGCTCACACATTGAGCCATGGCCATGTTACAGAGAGTCCTGCATAAGAGCGAGAAGAAGCAGCAGCATGGGTATGGCGCTGTTTGCTATTCTTCACATGAGCACCTCAGCACCTTTCCTTTGGCACTTGATAGATGTACAGTGATGTAAAATTCTTGGAGTTTATTATACCCTGATAGGCACTGCCTTACGTGTGAATTGTGTAATGTCATGTCTTTGAAATTGTTATTACAAATCCAAGTTCCGTTCACCTTGCAACCCAAGTTTACTTTCAGTAAAGAAAAACCATTAAAAAAAAGAATGCCTCCAAGTGCTGTGTACTAAAGTTAGTACCATGCAAAGTGGGCACAACTGCTCAAATTTCTGCAGGCATTTAGGCAACAGCAATATACTGGACTGAATCTATGGTGTGGTGTGTGACACTGGTGCTCATCCAATACTTGGGGAGTCCCTTGTTAGCAGCTTTTTAGGGAAAGAGTGGGGATGGGTTGGTGAGAGTGGGTCAGGCAGTGGTAGTTACTGAGTTGGTTCCTCTGGAACACCAGCCATGCCGCCTGGGAACTTGTGTAGCATGGACTCCAAGTGCACAACTTGACCACCTAGGGACTGGACTTGGAACAAGGAGTGTAAAAGAGGCCTATCATCCAAAGTGTTAGTATTCCTACCCAGGCCTGGGGCTAATGGAATAGAACCTGTGTTTACATGTTTTGGACTTAATGGGGTGTAGTTAGAGCTTCAATGCTGGCTTTGAAAAGCTGCAGAGAACTTGGGGTCCCCTTTAGAAACTGACTTAACAACCCAGAAGTCACAGCCTTGGGATGGAACAAGACCTACAAGTGTTACTGAACTGCAGTAGAGAAAAATTGGTCTCCTGCCATTCCAGACAGGGCTGTGCAGGGTTGTGTAATTCTCAGAACTGGTGCCTATTCAGTCAGAAGAGCATTTGTGAGGTCAGGTACTTATGTTGGATGAGAAGATCTAGCTCACAGTTAGCATCCAAAATGTATCCCAATGGTATCCACTAGTATTGAGGTCATCACTCTGTGTAGACCCCTTGAGTTCCTCTACACCAAACTCATCAAACCATGTATTCATGTAGCTGACTTTGTGCACTCTCATGCTAGAAGTGAAAAGGGCCTGTGGGAACTTGTGCTTATTTAGCCGAAAGAACATTTGTGAGGTCAGGTACTAATGTCGGATGAGAAGACCTTGCTCACAGCATACAAAATTCATACCAATGGCATTTACCAGTGTTGAGGTCAGGACTCTGTGCAAACCACTTATGCCGTGTACACACGGGCGGACTTTTCGACTGACTTTCCGACGGACTTACAAATGAACGGACTTGCCTACACGCGATCAACCAAAGTCCGACGGATTCGTACTTGATGACGTATGACCGGACTAAAATAAGGAAGTTCATAGCCAGTAGCCAATAGCTGCCCTAGCGTCGGTTTTTGTCTGTCAGACTAGCATACAGACGAGCGGACTTTTCTACCGGACTCGAGTCCGTCGGAAAGATTTGAAACATGTTTTATTTCTAGGTCCGTCTGACTTTTGGGAAAAAAAAGTCCGCTGCAGCCCACACACGGTCGAATTGTCCGACGGAGTCTGGTCCGCCGGACCTAGTCCGTCGAAAAGTCCGCTCGTGTGTACGCGGCATTAGAGTTCCTCTACTCCAAACTCATCCAACCATGTTTTTATGAAGCTGTGCACAGTCATGTTGGAAGTGAAAAGGGCCTACCCTTGTTGCCAGGAGGTGGAAAACACACAACTGTATAAAATGTCTATGTTTGCTGTAGCATTAACAGTACCTTCGCTGGGGACACCCTAACTCAATCATTTGGAGTGTCCACAAACTTTTGGCCATATAATGAGGTTCTAATAATTCCCATGGCTCTAAACTTCCTTAAACAAGATCGTGCAGTGCAGAGCTTGCAGGCACAATAATTTAGACCATTTGAGGCACACCCTGGGCCAATGTCCTGGGTGAAGAGAGCTCACAACTATCTGATTTAAATATTCTTCTTTTACTAGCTAACACTGTTGAGATGTTCCCCGTAATTTGCTGTGTTGTAGCTGACATTTATTATCGATCATCCCACAATTCCAGCATAGTTATATTCAAAGAATACATATCCATTTGTTTTCTGAATTCTGATAATGCATACATACCATCATTGATTTGGTGTAGAGCACTGTCTCCAAAATGTGTTTTAAAGAAAATACATGGGACAAGCCGACCTTATCATTTCTTTGACCCGATTCTGGGAAGAACAAAGCAGTATCATTCCATGGCATTTACAGTTTAAACCTTTCCTATTCATGTTGGCAAAAAAAAAATAAAAAAAATAGGGAACAGCCTATTCTGGCCATGATTAAAATTCATAGGCTTGCTACAAGGAGCAGATGCAGAGGCAATTTTGGACCAGTCATATCCAGGCTCTGCAAAATTAATTTGACAGGTTTGCATTAAAGCACTGATCAATATCCACTTTAGAGCAGCAAAGGCTAAGTGAGAAAAAATAAGTGACCGGCGTGTTAGCAGATGAGAAAAAATGAATCTTTGAGACTTTTTTTTTCTCCACTCGGAGCTTGCACCTACATCAGAAGTCCTGACCTCAATTCATTGATCGGCTGCAGTTAACATGACAAAAGGCCTGGTGGATACAGCCTGGCTCTGCTTAACCGGCCTCAATCAAGTCTGATGTACTAAATATTTGACATACAGGCCAAGCTGCTGAATTCAGATTTGCTGTCTCCCCCTCTTTTGTGTATACATCCAATTTTCTGGAAATGATTATATGTAATACATAGATACAACAGGTTTTCCTAACCTGGCTTGGATGGCGCCGGCGAAATGTGTTGTGTTGCATGAGCAAAATAATCTTCTCCTTTAGCACAAAGCTTCAGCTGTCCAATCCAGGTCTATCTGGACGCGGCTTATTCTAATCAGGGACAATGGATAGAGCAATTCAGATTGAGGTAGCAGATTCAGCCTTACAAAATCATTTAAGTTTGATTGTCACAAGGAATTGGTTACAGTTTTTGAAGCTTTGCCATGTTTAGTTTATGTGCAGGGGAGCAAAATGCGTGGTTTGTGACAGGTAGGCGATGTGTCCGCAATGTTTGGTCACACGGATATATTTTGTACCAAAATGCTGGCTTTGTGTTTTCGGTACTGATTTGTGTTGTAATACTTGTCTGCACCTACATTTTTTGTGGATGGTTTCTTATGACATATTTTTTTAGGCAAATATTGCTTTTGTAGCCATGGTATAATAGGTAAGGTTGAGGTTAGGATTTAGGTGTTAGGTTATGGGTTAGAAGCTAAAATGGACTCACATTACCTTGTTAGGTGACCCCAGGTCCATAGTGCCACTGCCACCACCTTCAGCTACCTTCTCACATGGGACTTGCTATAGATCTCAGCTTACAGTGTATGTAAACCCAATCACATAAACCTCATATACGTTTTAATATGTAATTTCCAAAACTAATTAAATTTGCAGCTTTCCTAAAAATTATTTCTGGTCATTCTACCCTGAGTATACTTAGGCACGTCCTGTTATAGCCCACTGTGGTCCCCATCAAAAAACCCATCCTTGGAAATGCCACACAGCCATTGCAGCCATGACTTACCATGCCTTGGTCTGCACTGTCTCTGTGTGGAAGCGGCCATCTTGGTAGAGGCAGGGCTTTGTTTCCCCATGTCCAAGTCTTCAGCTTGCAAAATAGTGATCGGGGCAGTAGTGACATCACCAAATTTACTCCAAATCACCTGAGACCAGCAGTCAGAGGCAGCAAGCCTTGAATTCACAATGCAGGTATACAGCTATGAGACTGTGGGCCCAGGAGTGCCTAGATGTCCTCACATACCAGAAGGTACACTGCTATTTCTCAATAAAGCAATAAAAAAAAAATAATGGGTGGAAATTTTTGGCATAATAGACTTTGCATGTATTTACTTTACCTTGTTCCTAGAATTTTTTTTTCTGGTGTGCTCTGCTTTTGACAGATCGGCAGCACAGTGTACATTCCTAACCCATTCTTAGGCTAGTTTCATACCTTTGCGTGTCAGGAATGTGCGTAAAATTGTGTGCTTTCCCTATTTGTACCACAGCAGAATGTGGTGGTGCCATTAATTAATTTGGGCACCCCCACCATCTGCTAACGCATGCAAAATCACATGGTGCCGCAGCATCATGCAGTTCAGTGCAGCTCATATTTGGAAAAGGGTCAGGGACTTCTTTTTCACATTTCCTGTACTTAGGGCAGCCCATTGAAAAAAGCAGGCTGCCCTACACACGATGAATGGGAACACGCAGAAATCGTGCGCATGCTTGGTTGCATCTGTAGGTGTAAATCTAGCCTTAGATAGTGGGGATGGCTGCTCGCCATTAATGATGTAATGCTTGCATGCATGCGCAGGAGTTACATCATCAATGGCTACCCAAAAGAGAGAAGACCTTGAAGACAGCACTGGATGAGGGCAAACCCAGAGATAAGCATTCCAACAATGTGCATGCATGTTGCATACCCTTGGCCATGCTACAGTTCCACTTTAACCCTTACTGGCAAAAGTGACTGTAACAGGGGTGTAAGAAACTATAATTGTTAGGGGTGCTTACATTGGTTACCTTTTTATTCCCATGTTGTAAATTTCCTTTAAAAATGTTGGTATAGCTGTTTATCCACTTGCCGACCGCAATACCTATGAATACATAGGTTTGCAAGTGGTTTACCGGGATTATGGCTCAAGATATCAACCATAATCCCGGTATTATTTTTTACAGTCGGCGGCTGGCTTTCTCATTAAAGGGGTCCGAGTGGCTCATGAGCCACTGGAACGCTTTCAGAAGCGGTGGGAGGATTCGTCTCCTCTTTCCGCCATTCGCCGTTGTTTCTTGAAAGGATCTGACGATGCCGCACAAGTGAGCAAAGAGCAGGTCCGCTTTGATTGCCTCTATGGCCTTGGAGGACAGGTGCGACATCATGATGTCGCTTACGGTCCAAGCTGAAAGTAAGCAAGTTTTTTTTTTTTGGGTTTTAAAGTTAAAATTTTTTGGGGTTTTTTTTGAGCTTTTGCTTTTAAAGGTAAATAAGAGATTTTGTGTCTTTTTGAACCCAGATCGCTCAATAAGAGGACCTGTCATCCTTATGTCTATTGCAAGGGATGTTTACATTCTTTGTAATAGGAATAGACGTGATTAAAAAAAAGTGCCCCGCCTCCCTCTGTGCTGACGCGCAGAAGCGAACGCATATGTAAGTCGCTCATGCATATGTAAGAGGTGTTCACTACACACATGTGAGGTATCGCTACAAACATTAGAGAGAGAGCAATAGTTCTAGTGATAGACCTGCTATCTCTAAACAGGTAACCTGCAAAGTAATTTAAAACGTCGCCTATGTAGATTTTTAAGTACCATAGTTTTAATTTATAAACTGGGTGACATGGGATCAAAATTAGGTACCGCATCCCATATATACAAAGGAAAAGGAGAAGGGGTGAGTGGGGCTTTAAAGGTACCAAGGGTTTGAAAATAAACAATACATTTTAGAAAAATATAAATGTTATTATAAACAACTCTTAAAATCACAATAAGCATTTACAAGGATCCCATATCAAATTTTACATGTACAACCACTTCTTACTCTACATGTTTTGCTCAGGTGAGCTTCCTCAGGAGATTTTTTGAAGCGTCACATGAAGTAAAGTATACTATAAGGGGAACAACATTTATAAATGATTATACTTGAAAAGTTGTCAAAAGATAAAATCACAAGGCATGTCAAAAAGACATGCCAATATCCATTGTTTTAATGTAATAATCAAATATTGTACAAAATTATACTTCATATAACATGATGATAGACTGAAAAGAAATGCCTACCGGATGCTTGTATTTAGGGAAATATCAATTGTAATTAAATAGAGGACCTTTTGCAACCAAAGAGAGTACCATAGTTTGTCGTTATTCCATGAGCGTGTGCAATTTTAGAGGGACAATGTTAGGTATTTATTTACTCTATGTAACATCATCTTTCACATTTTTAAAACAAATGGGGATAAATATATTTATATACCGTATTTATCTGCGTATAACACGCGTCGGCGTATAACACACACCCCAAGTTTAGGTAGGAAGTTTAAGGAAAAAAACTTTTAGGAGGGAAGTTTAAGGAAAAAAACTTACATTTTAAATGCCCATCAATGCAGCCTTATCAGTGTCCATCTGCAGCCTTTCCCATCATTGCAGAATTATCAGTGTCCATCTGCAGCCTGTCCCAAGTGTCCATCTGCAGCCAGCCTGTCCCAAGTGTCCATCTGCAGCCAGCCTGTCCCAAGTGTCCATCTGCAGCCAGCCTGTCCCAAGTGTCCATCTGCCAGCCTGTCCCAAGTGTCCAGCTTTATTGTGTTGAAATGTTGCCACCGGATGTCCTGTGTACTCGGCTGTACTCGGCTCCCCTCAGCTCCTCTCGCAGTCCTGCCCAGTGCAGCCCCTTGGCCCGGCTCCTATGATGGACATAACACAGGTCCAATGGCGGAACTGTGCGTGACTGCGAGCGGAGCCGAGCGGAGCCGAGCCTAGCCGAGTACACAGTACACTCTATTTCGGCGGCGCTCGCTCCTCTTCCCTTCACAGACAGCAGGGATCGGCGTATAACACACACCCATGATTTCCCCCTGATTTTAAGGGGGAAAAAGTGCTTGTTATACGCCGATAAATACGGTATATATTTTTTTAATCCATTAACCGCTTGGCATCCGCGCTATAGCCGAATGACGGCTACAGCGCGGACCTACATTCCCGGGAGGACGTCATATGACGTCCTCCCCTGTGCACGCTCCCTGCGCGCGCCCTGCAGGGCGCGCGCCGGGCACGTTGTGATCACCGAGTCACTGAGACTCGGCTGATCACCGATCTGTGTAAGGGGCCGGTCCCGGCCCCTTACCATGTGATCAGCTGTCAGCCAATGACAGTTGATCACATGATGTAAACAAAAGATCGGTAATCGTTTTTTTTTTTTACTCACGCTGACAGCGCGAGTAGAAAAAAAAGCCGATCACCGGATCGGATGTGAGGGACATCGGTCCCCAAGTGGAAGAGGCACATCTGCCTCATCAGTGCCCAATAAAAGTGCCACCTAATAGTGCCCACAGTGCCACCTAATAGTGCCCACAATGCCACCTAACAGTGCCCACAGCGCCACCTAACAGTGCCCACAGTGCCACCTAACAGTGCCCACAAGTACCACCTATCAGTGCCCACAAGTACCACCTATCAATGCCCACCTGTAGTGCCAATCAGTGCCACCTGCCAGTGCTGCCCATCACTGCCACCCATCAGTGCCCATCACTGCCACCCATCTGTGCCCATCACTGCCGCCTATCAGTGCCCATCACTGCCGCCTCATCAGCGTACATCAATGAAGGAGAAAAATTACCCGTTTAAAATTTTTTAAAACAAAATATAAAAAAATAAACTTTTTTTTAAAAAAAAAATCAGTTTTTTACATTTTTTTAATAAAAAGTAAAAACCGCAGAGGTGATCAAATACCACCAAAAGAAAGCTCTATTTGTGGTGAAAAAATGATAAAAATTTCATTTGGGTACAGTGTTGTATGACCACGCAATTGTCATTCAAAGTGCGTCAGCGCCGAAAGCTGAAAATTGGTCTGGATAGGAGGGGGGTTTAAGTGCCCAGTAAGCAAGTGGTTAAAGTAATCACTGCGCAAATACCGTGTGACATAAAAAATTGCAACAATCGCCATTTTTTTCCCCTCGAGTCTCTGCTAAAAAAAAAAAAGGTATATTGTTTGGGGGTTACAAGTAATTTTCTAGCAAAAATATTGATTTAAACTTATAAACAAAAAGTGTCAGAAAAAGCTTGGTCTTCAAGTAATTAAGCACACCTGCAGTGTTATAATGTATCCCAACCTCTGGCACTACTGCTTCTATTGGACTTCTACTGGACTTCTACTTGGTCTGCATGTATATATGCAAATAAAGACATGTGAAATTATTATAAAAAAAAAAAAGAAAGGAATATACTGATTACTATCATGTATTAACCCCAGCATATTTTTTAGGAGTGGTCCTTTAAACATTATGCAAATGTAAACTGTAGTAAATTACTGTGACCAACATTTGGTGAACATTAAGGCATTATTTGTAGGAAATGTTATGGCATATAGGGAAAGTGAATCACTGCTTTTTCTTTCACATTATGTTTCATTGAATAGGTTCACTTCTGCATGGCTAGCACTGGGCCATGTGCAGTTTTGCAATTTAAATGGACCAAGTACAAATGTTTAGTACATTTCCCTCTCTGCATCCATCTTTAACGGGGGTATCGGCACCTGTCAATAATGAGGTCGCTCTATTAGAATGTATGGGTTAACCTTTCATTTAAGACAAGTTCAGTGGACCATGTGAGAGCCTGCAGACCTTAGACACAAGTCATAATTAATATCAAGTGAGCAGGAAACTTAAGTGACCTTTCAAAATAGAAGTGAATGTCCAATGCTCTCTTAAAGGGAGACCCCCTCCCTCCCTCTGACCCCCAGAGCACCTTCCTCGTCCGGGGCTTGTCACTGCTTGAACAACTTGTTTAGATTTTCCACATCGGTGATCAGCTTATACAGAGAAAGGGACTGCCAGTAAGTCAATGGACTGATGTTTTAATCAGGTCTGCAGAGCAAACACAAGAAGAGATTAGGATGAAATACGGGCAATCTTCTTCTCGCTAGGAATGAGTGGAGGGATTTCGGTGAAATTACTAACTTTACCATGGGCTAAATTTCAACAAAATAAGAACTCTCATTCTGATTAGGGAATATGCTTGAAAAAAAAATCTATCTTTATTTAAGGGGGGTGGCGGTATATTTTGGGAAGTTAGTGTTCGTTCATTATTTCTGTACTACAGTATTCTTTTTTTTTACTTTTACTGTAAATAATGAAGGCTAATTGGTGACCAGTCTTTGGCACAGGTGCAGGTTCAGGATAGATATTAAGATATTAAAGGGGCTTTTGTAAGTAGACATTTAAAGTGGAGTTCCAGCTTTTTTTTTTTTTAAAACACCCCGTGTTAATGTACAAGAGAATGTGAGAGATGACATCACTAAGGGAGCTAGGGAGGAGGTGGAATCCTTATGGGTAGAGCTCCAAAGGGATGAAGCTAAGGGGAAAATAATACTGGAAGTATGCTATAAGCCCTCTAACCTGAGAGAGGAAGTGGAGACGGATCTCCTATCACAATTTGGATTAGCAGCAAGGATGGGAAGTGTTATCATGATGGGGGATTTTAATTATCCAGACATAGACTGGGCGGAGGGAAGCATGCATTCATTTAAGGCTCACCAGTTCCTAAATGTCTTGCAGGACAATTTTATGGGTCAGATGGTAGATGCACCAACTAGAAATAAAGCATTACTGGATCTACTGATTACCAACAATACAGACCTGATCACGTATGTGGAAGTACGGGGCAATTTAGGTAACAGCGATCACAGGTCAATTGGCTTCAGTATAAATCACACAAATAGGAAACATAAGGGGAATACAAAGACACTGAATTTCAAAAGAACCAACGTCCCTAAACTACAAACCTAGCTAGAAGGCATAAATTGGGATAAAATCTTAGGAACAAAGAACATGGAGGAGAGATGGGTTTGCTTTAAGAGCATATTAAATAAGGGCATTAGCCAATGTATCCCATTGGGTAATACATTTAAAAGAGTGAGCAAAAGTCCTGGATGGCTTAACGCTAATGTAAAAATGCATATAAAAGCAAAGGAGAAGGCCTTCAAAAAATACAAGGTTGAGGGATCATCATCAGCATTCAGACTTTATAAAGAATGCAACAAGAAATGTAAGGGTGAGCATAAAAAAATACCAAGAAATTCTTTAAGTATGTAAACAGTAAAAAAGGGAGGACAGACCATATTGGCCTCATAAAGAATGAGGAAGGACATCTGGTTACAAAGAATGGGGAGATGGCAAAGGTATTGAATTTATTCTTCTCCTCAGTCTTCACAAGGGAATCGAGGGGCTTCAGTAACCAAAACTGCAGTGTTTATTCTCATGACACGTCACAGGAAGCACCTCCATGGTTAACAGAAGACAGAATTAAAATTAGACTTGGGAAACTTAACATTAATAAACCACTGGGACCAGATGGCTTGCGCCCGAGGGTACTTAGGGAACTCAGTCAAGTAATTGCCAGACCATTGTTCCTAATTTTTACTGGCAGTCTACTGACTGGAATGGTACCAGCTGATTGGAGAAAAGCCAATGTAGCACCAATATTTAAAAAGGGCCCAAAATACATCCCTGGGAATTACAGACCAGTTAGCATAAAATTAATAGTATGTAAACTCTTGGAGGGGATGATAAGGTACTATATACAAGATTTTAGTAATGAGAATGGTATCAATAGCAGTAATCAATCAGCATGGATTCATGAAGAATCGTTCTTGCCAAACCAATCTATTAACCTTCTATGAGAAGGTGTGTTGCCATCTAGATAAAGGAAGGCCCGTAGATGTGGTGTATCTGGATTTTGCAGAAGCATTTGACACATTTCCCCATAAACGTTTACTGTACAAAATAAAGTCTGTTGGCATGGACCATAGGGTGAGTACATGGATTGAAACCTGGCTACAAGGGCGAATTCAAAGGGTAATCCTATTTAATTTGTTCATAAACGATCTGGAGGATGGGATAAACAGTTCAATCTCTGTATTTGCAGACGATACTAAGCTAAGCAGGGCAATAACTTTTCCGCAGGATGTGGAAACCTTGCAAAAAGACCTGAACAAATTAACCACTTGCCGACCGCCTAACGTATATATACGTCGGCAGAATGGCACGGGCAGGCAGAATCACGTACCTGTACGTGATCTGCCTCCCGCGGGCGGGGGGTCCGATCGGACCCCCCCCCGGTGCCATCGGCGGTCGGCATCTGACTGGGAGCGTCGGGAGGCGAGGGGGAGACCATCCGATCGTGGCCCCCCCCTCGCGATCGCTCCCAGCCAATGGGAATCCTCCTCTGCCTGTGTATAGTTTCACACAGGCAGAGGATGTGATGTCATCTCTCCTCGGTCTGGCAGTTTCCGTCCAGCGCCGAGGAGAGAAGACATGTAAGTGCACAACACACAAACACACACAGTAGAACATGCCAGGCATACCTTACACCCCCGATCCCCCCCCGATCGCCCCCCGACCCCCCCCCAATCACCCCCCCCCCCCGTCACAAACTGACATTAGCAGTATTTTTTTTTTTTTTTTTTTTTTTTTTTCTGATTACTGCATAGTGTCAGTTTGTGACAGTTACAGTGTTAGGGCAGTGAGTGGTAGCCCCCTTTAGGTCTAGGATACCCCCCTAACCCCCCCTAATAAAGTTTTAACCCCTTGATCACCCCCTGTCACCAGTGTCACTAAGCGATCATTTTTCTGATCGCTGTATTAGTGTCGCTGGTGACGATAGTTAGAGACGTAAATATTTAGGTTCGCCGTCAGCGTTTTATAGCGTCAGGGACCCCCATATACTATCTAATAAAGGTTTTAACCCCTTGATTGCCCCCTAGTTAACCCTTTCACCACTGATCACCGTATAACTGTTACGAGTGACGCTGGTTAGTTTGTTTATTTTTTATAGTGTCAGGGCACCCGCCGTTTATTACCGAATAAAGGTTTAGCCCCCTGATCGCCCGGCGGTGATATGCGTCGCCCCAGGCAGCGTCAGATTAGCGCCAGTACCGCTAACACCCACGCACGCAGCATACGCCTCCCTTAGTGGTATAGTATCTGATCGGATCAATATCTGATCCAATCAGATCTATACTAGCGTCCCCAGCAGTTTAGGGTTCCCGAAAACGCAGTGTTAGCGGGATCAGCCCAGATACTCGCTAGCACCTGCGTTTTGCCCCTCTGCCCGGCCCACCCAAGTGCAGTATCGATCGATCACTGTCACTTACAAAACACTAAACGCATAACTGCAGCGTTCGCATAGTCAGGCCTGATCCCTGCGATCGCTAACAGTTTTTTTGGTAGCGTTTTGGTGAACTGGCAAGCACCAGCCCCAGGCAGCGTCAGATTAGCGCCAGTACCGCTAACACCCACGCACGCACCGTACACCTCCCTTAGTGGTATAGTATCTGATCGGATCAATATCTGATCTGATCAGATCTATACTAGCATCCCCAGCAGTTTAGGGTTCCCACAAACGCAGTGTTAGCGGGATCAGCCCAGATACCTGCTAGCACCTGCGTTTTGCCCCTCCGCCCGGCCCACCCAAGTGCAGTATCGATCGATCACTGACACTTACAAAACACTAAACACATAACTGCAGCGTTCGCAGAGTCAGGCCTGATCACTGCGATCGCTAACAGTTTTTCTGGTAGCGTTTTGGTGAACTGGCAAGCACCAGCCCCAGGCAGCGTCAGGTTAGCGCCAGTACCGCTAACACCCACGCACGCAGCATACGCCTCCCTTAGTGGTATAGTATCTGAACGGATCAATATCTGATCTGATCAGATCTATACTAGCGTCCCCAGCAGTTTAGGGTTCCCACAAACGCAGTGTTAGCGGGATCAGCCCAGATACCTGCTAGCACCTGCGTTTTGCCCCTCCGCCCGGCCCAGCCCAGCCCACCCAAGTGCAGTATCGATCGATCACTGTCACTTACAAAACACTAAACGCATAACTGCAGCGTTCGCAGAGTCAGGCCTGATCCTTGCGATCGCTAACAGTTTTTTTGGTAGCGTTTTGGTGAACTGGCAAGCACCAGCGGCCTAGTACACCCCGGTCGTAGTCAAACCAGCACTGCAGTAACACTTGGTGACGTGGCGAGTCCCATAAGTGCAGTTCAAGCTGGTGAGGTGGCAAGCACAAGTAGTGTCCCGCTGCCACCAAGAAGACGAACACAGGCCCGTCGTGCCCATAATGCCCTTCCTGCTGCATTCGCCAATCCTAATTGGGAACCCACCGCTTCTGCGGCGCCCGTACTTCCCCCATTCACATCCCCAACCAAATGCAGTCGGCTGCATGAGAGGCATTTTCTTTATGTCCTCCCGAGTACCCCTACCCAACGAACCCCCCCCCAAAAAAGATGTCGTGTCTGCAGCAAGCGCGGATATAGGCGTGACACCCGCTATTATTGTCCCTCCTGTCCTGACAATCCTGGTCTTTGCATTGGTGAATATTTTGAACGCTACCATGCACTAGTTGAGTATTAGTGTAGGGTACAGCATTGCACAGACTAGGCACACTTTCACAGGGTCTCCCAAGATGCCATCGCATTTTGAGAGACCCGAACCTGGAACCGGTTACAGTTATAAAAGTTAGTTACAAAAAAAAGTGTAAAAAAAAAAAAAAACACATACAAAAATATAAAATAAAAAAAAAATAGTTGTCGTTTTATTGTTCTTTCTCTCTCTATTCTCTCTCTCTATTGTTCTGTTCTTTTTTACTGTATTCTATTCTGCAATGTTTTATTGTTATTATGTTTTATCATGTTTGCTTTTCAGGTATGCAATTTTTTATACCTTACCGTTTACTGTGCTTTATTGTTAACCATTTTTTTGTCTTCAGGTACGCCATTCACGACTTTGAGTGGTTATACCAGAATGATGCCTGCAGGTTTAGGTATCATCTTGGTATCATTCTTTTCAGCCAGCGGTCGGCTTTCATGTAAAAGCAATCCTAGCGGCTAATTAGCCTCTAGACTGCTTTTACAAGCAGTGGGAGGGAATGCCCCTCCCCCCCCAACGTCTTCCGTGTTTTTCTCTGGCTCTCCTGTCTCAACAGGGAACCTGAAAATGCAGCCGGTGATTCAGCCAGCTGACCATAGAGCTGATCAGAGACCAGAGTGGCTCCAAACATCTCTATGGCCTAAGAAACCGGAAGCTACGAGCATTTTATGACTTAGATTTCGCCGGATGTAAACAGCGCCATTGGGAAATTGGGAAAGCATTTTATCACACCGATCTTGGTGTGGTCAGATGCTTTGAGGGCAGAGGAGAAATCTAGGGTCTAATAGACCCCAATTTTTGCAAAAAAGAGTACCTGTCACTACCTATTGCTATGATAGGGGATATTTACATTCCCTGAGATAACAATAAAAATGATTAAAAAAAAAAAAAAATGAAAGGAACAGTTTAAAAATAAGATAAAAAAATAATAATAATAAAGAAAAAAAAAAAAAAAAAAAAAAGCACCCCTGTCCCCCCTGCTCTCGCGCTAAGGCGAACGCAAGCGTCGGTCTGGCGTCAAATGTAAACAGCAATTGCACCATGCATGTGAGGTATCGCCGCGAAGGTCAGATCGAGGGCAGTAAGTTTAGCAGTAGACCTCCTCTGTAAATCTAAAGTGGTAACCTGTAAAGGCTTTTAAAGGCTTTTAAAAATGTATTTAGTTTGTCGCCACTGCACGTTTGTGCGCAATTTTAAAGCATGTCATGTTTGGTATCCATGTACTCGGCCTAAGATCATCTTTTTTATTTCATCAAACATTTGGGCAATATAGTGTGTTTTAGTGCATTAAAATGTAAAAAAGTGTGTTTTTTCCCCAAAAAATGCGTTTGAAAAATCGCTGCGCAAATACTGTGTGAAAAAAAAAAATGAAACACCCACCATTTTAATCTGTAGGGCATTTGCTTTAAAAAAAATATATAATGTTTGGGGGTTCAAAGTAATTTTCTTGCAAAAAAAAATTATTTTTTTATGTAAACAATAAGTGTCAGAAAGGGCTTTGTCTTCAAGTGGTTAGAAGTGTGGGTGATGTGTGACATAAGCTTCTAGATGTTGTGCATAAAATGCCAGGACAGTTCAAAACCCCCCCAAATGACCCCATTTTGGAAAGTAGACACCCCAAGCTATTTGCTGAGAGTCATGTTGAGTCCATGGAATAATTTATATTGTGACACAAGTTGCGGGAAAGAGACAATTTTTTATTTTTTTTATTTTTTTTTGCGCAAAGTTGTCACTAAATGATATATTGCTCAAACATGCCATGGGAATATGTGAAATTACACCCCAAAATACATTCTGCTGCTTCTCCTGAGTACGGGGATACCACATGTGTGGGACTTTTTGGGAGCCTAGCCGCGTACGGGACCCCGAAAACCAAGCACCGCCTTCAGGCTTTCTTAGGCCGTAAATTTTTGATTTCACTCTTCACTGCCTATCACAGTTTCGGAGGCCATGGAATGCCCAGGTGGCAAAAAAACCCCCCAAATGACCCCATTTTGGAAAGTAGACACCCCAAGCTATTTGATGAGAGGTATAGTGAGTATTTTGCAGACCTCACTTTTTGTCACAAAGTTTTGAAAATTGAAAAAAGAAAAAAAAAAATTTTTTTTCTCGTCTTTCTTTATTTTCAAAAACAAATGAGAGCTGCAAAATACTCACCATGCCTCTCAGCAAATAGCTTGGGGTGTCTACTTTCCAAAATGGGGTCATTTGGGGGGGGTTTGTGCCACCTGGGCATTCCATGGCCTCCGAAACTGTGATAGGCAGTGAGGAGTAAAATCAAAAATGTACGCCCTTAGAAATCCTGAAGGCAGTGATTGGTTTTCGGGGTCCCGTACGCGGCTAGGCTCCCAAAAAGTCCCACACATGTGGTATCCCCATACTCGGGAGAAGCAGCTAAATGTATTTTGGGGTGCAATTCCACATATGCCCATGGCCTGTGTGAGCAATATATCATTTAGTGACAACTTTGTGCAAAAAAAAAAAAAAAAAAAAAAAATTTGTCACTTTCCCGCAACTTGTGTCAAAATATAAAACATTCCATGGACTCAACATGCCTCAAAGCAAATAGCTTGGGGTGTCTACTTTCCAAAATGGGGTCATTTGGGGGGGTTTTATGTCATCTGGGCATTTTATGGCCTTCAAAACTGTGATAGGTAGTGAGGAGTAAAATCAAAAATGTACGCCCTTAGAAATCCTGAAGGCAGTGATTGGTTTTCGGGGCCCCGTACGCGGCTAGGCTCCCAAAAAGTCTCACACATGTGGTATCCCCATACTCAGGAGAAGCAGCTAAATGTATTTTGGGGTGCAATTCCACATATGCCCATGGCCTGTGTGAGCAATATATCATTTAGTGACAAATTTTTGTAATTTTTTTTTTTTTTTTTTTTTTTTGTCATTGTTCAATCACTTGGGACAAAAAAAATGAATATTCAATGGGCTCAACATGCCTCTCAGCAAATTCCTTGGGGTGTCTACTTTCCAAAATGGGGTCATTTGTGGGGGTTTTGTACTGCCCTGCCATTTTAGCACCTCAAGAAACGACATAGGCAGTCATAAATTAAAGGCTGTGTAAATTCCAGAAAATGTACCCTAGTTTGTAGACGCTATAACTTTTGCGCAAACCAATAAATATACACTTATTGACATTTTTTTTACCAAAGACATGTGGCCGAATACATTTTGGCCTAGATGTATGACTAAAATTGAGTTTATTGGATTTTTTTTATAACAAAAAGTAGAAAATATCATTTTTTTTCAAAATTTTCGGTCTTTTTCCGTGTATAGCGCAAAAAATAAAAACGGCAGAGGTGATCAAATACTATCAAAAGAAAGCTCTATTTGTGGGAAGAAAAGGACGCAAATTTCGTTTGGGTACAGCATTGCATGACCGCGCAATTAGCAGTTAAAGCGACGCAGTGCCGAATTGTAAAAAGTGCTCTGGTCAGGAAGGGGGTAAAACCTTCCGGGGCTGAAGTGGTTAATGGGGTGGGCGACTACATGGCAAATGAGGTTCAATGTAGAAAAATGTAAAATAATGCATTTGGGTGGCAAAAATATGAATGCAATCTATACACTGGGGGGAGAACCTCTGGGGGAATCTAGGATGGAAAAGGACCTGGGGGTCCTAGTAGATGATAGGCTCAGCAATGGCATGCAATGCCAAGCTGCTGCTAATAAAGCAAACAGAATATTGGCATGCATTAAAAGGGGGATCAACTCCAGAGATAAAACGATAATTCTCCCGCTCTACAAGACTCTGGTCCGGCCGCACCTGGAGTATGCTGTCCAGTTCTGGGCACCAGTCCTCAGGAGGGATGTACTGGAAATGGAGCGAGTACAAAGAAGGGCAACAAAGCTAATAAAGGGTCTGGAGGATCTTAGTTATGAGGAAAGGTTGCGAGCTCTGAACTTATTCTCTCTGGAGAAGAGACGCTTGAGAGGGGATATGATTTCAATTTACAAATACTGTACTGGTGACCCCACAATAGGGATAAAACTTTTTCGCAGAAGAGAGTTTAATAAGACTCGTGGCCACTCATTACAATTAGAAGAAAAGAGGTTTAACCTTAAACTACGTAGAGGGTTCTTTACTGTAAGAGCGGCAAGGATGTGGAATTCCCTTCCACAGGCGGTGGTCTCAGCGGGGAGCATTGATAGCTTCAAGAAACTATTAGATAATCACCTGAATGACCGCAACATACAGGGATATGTAATGAAATACTGACACACAATCACACACATAGGTTGGACTTGATGGACTTGTGTCTTTTTTCAACCTCACCTACTATGTAACTATGTGATAAATGGGGAGTACTCGTAATGGTCAGGGGTGGCTAGTGGGGTCCCACAGGGTTCTGTGCTGGGACCAATCCTGTTTAATTTGTTCATAAATGACCTGGAGGATGGGATAAACAGTTTAATCTCTGTATTTGCGGACGATACTAAGCTAAGCAGGGCAATAACTTCTCCGCAGGATGTGGAAACCTTGCAAAAAGATCTGAACAAATTAATGGGGTGGGCAACTACATGGCAAATGAGGTTCAATGTAGAAAAATGTAAAATAATGCATTTGGGTGGCAAAAATATGAATGCAAGCTATACACTGGGGGGAGAATCTCTGGTGGAATCTAGGATGGAAAAGGACCTGGGGGTCCTAGTAGATGATAGGCTCAGCTAAGGCATGCAATGCCAAGCTGCTGCTAACAAAGCAAACAGAATATTGGCATGCATTAAAAAGGGGATTAATTCCAGAGATAAAACGATAATTCTCCCGCTCTACAAGACTCTGGTCCGGCCGCACCTGGAGTATGCTGTACAGTTCTGGGCACCAGTCCTTAGGAAGGGTGTACTGGAAATGGAGCGAGTACAAAGAAGGGCAACAAAGCTAATAAAGGGTCTGGAGGATCTTAGTTATGAGGAAAGGTTGCGAGCACTGAACTTATTCTCTCTGGAGAAGAGACGCTTGAGAGGGGATGTGATTTCAATATACAAATACCGTACTGGTGACCCCACAATAGGGATAAAACTTTTTCGCGGAAGGGAGTTTAACAAGACTCGTGGCCACTCATTAAAATTAGAAGAAAAGAGGTTTAACCTTAAACTACGTAGAGGGTTCTTTACTGTAAGAGCGGCAAGGATGTGGAATTCCCTTCCACAGGCGGTGGAGCATCAATCGTTTCAAGAAACTATTAGATAAGCACTGAACGACCACAACATACAGGGATATGTAATGTAATACTGACATATTATCACACACATAGGTTGGACTTGATGGACTTGTGTCTTTTTTCGACCTCACCTGCTATGTAACTATGTAACTATGTTTGCAAGTAATACAATACATTATAGAATAAATAATACTAGCACATTTTCTAATAACCGTAATTTTCTATTTTCTAAACTCACTTTGCCCTCCTCATCGAGCGTGCTCCCATTTTCCCTATCCTTCATCCTGGTTACAGCAATTCACACAGGTATATAGTTATATATATGTTCTATACTCCTCTACATTACTCCTATATACTTTTATTACTTATTACGATTCCCTCTATGCAATCCTTGTGGCCACCAATTGACACAGTGTTAGTCGCCCTCCAACTGGCATATATTTCACCCACTTTTCCGATATTTGGGATATTCCTTTCTCCTTTCACCAGTTTTTCACCAGTGGGCCTAATGTGGTGGGGCTCGTCTGAGAGACAACCATTATATTAAAGCGCACCTTCAACCAAAAGTGGAACTTCCGCTTATCTGCTTCCCCCCCCACATTTGGCACCTTTCAGGGGGGAGGGGGGAACGGGTACCTGTTTTTTGACAGTTACCCTACCCCACTTCCGGGAGACAGCGCCGCAGCGCTGTCCCTCGGAAGTTTGGCCCCCTTTCTCCTTCCTCCGCCGCCGGGCCAATTAGAAAGCGCACTTCGCGCATGCACAGTAGTGAGCTGGCTGTGAAGCCTAAAGGCTTCACTGCCGGTTTCCCTTACAATGAATGGCATCGGCAGCACCCAACAGCCGATCCAAAAATCAGCTGGGGTGCCGACATTGCGGGCTCCCTGGACAGGTAAGTGCCCTTTTATTAAAAGTCAGCAGCTACAATATTTTTAGCTGCTGACTTTTATTTTTTTTTCCCCAAGCAGAACTCCTCTTTAAGTGACATAGCCATACATTGTGAGTGTCTGTTATACATGCTATGACATATAGGGTTGATCTGTAATTATACTAATTGTTCACTTTATTTACTTGTGCATATACCTATATGTTTATCATTACATCCTTAGCTTCATTTTGTCTGGTCTTCAACCACATGAGACCAACTTTGGGTTTCCAGATTATGAGCCATAGGGTACTGGATTTATATTTGTATGATTATCCTGATTTGTTTTTAATTTTATTACCTTGTGACTGTGATCACTATTTTACCATGTTTGAATAAAATGTATTCATCTTATAACACTGTATTGGCTCTACCTCTGCTACCAACTGCCTTTAAAGTCCCGCTGGGGCTAATTCTTCTCTTTGTTCCATATTGCATATAGGGATGTGGCAGTCAGTCTTTGTACTTTCAGAACACTAAGCTATTTTTATTTATGTTTCCCATCTTCAGTGTGGGCATCTGAAGCCCACTCATTGTTTCTTCTGGGATATGGTGCTGCTGGCTATGCCCATTGACTCCTGGAATTGATGATACTCATATTCCAGGAGCCAATATGCAGGCGGAAATGTAGTACCTCTCCATGGCAAAGTAAAGCAGAAGAGGAAGTTTATGCTTACCAAATAAGGTAAGCAGCCATAAAAATACAAGTATTTTACATGTGGTCACGAACGGCAGGGGGGGGAGGGGGGGGCAAGGTTTAAAAAGTGGGTGGAACTCCGCTTTAAATCCCATTGCAGGCCTAAAAAAACATCAAAACCCTTCTTAAATTCCAGAATAAGGAAAGGGATGGTCGGCACTCAGGATGACATCCAAAATAGTATTCCTTTATTAAATACATGTATAGAGCTGTAAAACAGCCTACGCGTTTCGAACGTTAGTCCTTAGTCATGGCTTATGAGGGAAGGTTGCAGCACCTATACACTTGTTCTTCTTAAATTCCAGGCTAGAAAAAACAGCCCTTGCAGCGCTGCAAGGGGTCAATATTCATTTTTTTCTAGAGGGATGGGAATAAGGTGAAAACGTGACTTATTCTTTGCTCCCGCAGGTTTCTTCATTTTGTAAGAACAGTTAACTAATCACCGTAAGACAGGTTCAGTGGCCAACCAATCACAGCCCTCTGACATCATCCCATACAATGTGGGACCACTGGTTAAAATGCTGAGGGCCTGCCCACATTGTCAGGCAGCATAATTCAACGTATTCATCCCTCCTAGACAAAATTAGCATTTAAAACTTGCATTACATAGGACAATCTACTGCAAAGGTTACTTATTTTCAAGGATTTTCTTCTCACAGAATAGGTGTAGGTACTCCCTCCTTCTAAATCACTCCTTGTCTCCGCCCCCCACCCACCTCCGAGCACAAAACCTTGGTTCTGTATTCTCTAAAAGGGACGGTACCGGGAAGTGGGTAGAGAGTGGAACCAAATATAATTTTGTCATTTTGTGGAAGTAATTTGAATGGAATTTTGTAACAACACCAAAAGCTGTAAAATAGAACCCTCCCATCAACATTAGGTTCCCCCCTCAACAATAGTCCCTTACAACAAGAGACCTCCAGCAACAATAGATCCACCTTAGCAGCAATAGACCCCCACAAGCAACAATAGATCTCCCAGCAGCCAGCATCAATAGATCCTCCAGCTCCCTGAAACAATATTCCCCCCCAACAGCATATCTCTCCCAGCAAAAATTCCCTCTTCACCAAAATACCCCCCCCCCCCGCAGCAATAGATCCTTCACCAGCAACAATAGACCCACCCGCAACCATAGATCCCCCTGCAACAATTGATCCCACAGCAGTTAGCATCAATAGACCCTCCAGCACTCCCCTCCACCCCCTGCCATTACATACGCTCAGTGCTCCTCCACGTCCCCGCTAAAAAAAAAGCTTGGCTTATTTCTATAACCCAGGGTTCAGCTTTAAAGTATATCTACATTTTGGATAGAGTTAGAGGGGGGTATACCCCTGTCAGTTTTCTTTTACATCTGTGTTCCGTTGAAGACATTTCCCTTCACTTCCTGTCCTATAGCCAAAGTAGGAACAGTATGCAAGTATAGGCGCAGTTGACTGGAGAAATGAGTAAAAAAACCCTAGCCCACAAACTGGTATGTATAAATGAAAAATACATATGTGTATCTAAATGAAAACATTAAGAACATTTAAAAACATTTAAGAATATTTAAATATATTTAAAAACAAGTGCATGAAAAGCCACAATGATAGATATATATTTTTATGATATTAAAAAATATATATATATGGAAAGAAGTCCAGAGGTCCAAAACCAGGACAGAAAGTCCACATGTAGGGCTGCCTTCAATGGGAACTGAAACCAGGTTCCAAAATCCTGAGGAGAAGCACAAAAAGAGAGAGGCGCCTCTAGGTGTAGACATAAGAACAGTTTATTCGTAAATGATATGTCAAATACACTCATATTTGGGAGGTCATCAGAACAGCATATAAATATGAGATATCCATCATGAGGGTATCATCAGATCAGTCACAGAACTCCTTCCTGCCTGCTGAATGCTCTGCCTGCATGTGGAAAACACAGCTAAAATGTTAAGCTGACGAAGGGGCGCAGCTGTCACGTCATTGCAGCCCGTACGCCCAGGAAGCGCGTCGCTTGCCAGTGACGTTTTCTCTCCCCGCCCGTTGTCCGCCTGCGCTCCAGGCCTCGTTTTGGTTCCTCGTCTTCACCACGGCCGGCTTAACATTTTAGCGATGTTTTCCACATGCAGGCAGAGCATTCAGCAGGCAGGAGGGAGTTCTGTGACCGATCTGATGATACCCTCATGATGGATATCCCACATGTATATGCTGTTCTGATGACCTTCCAAGTGTGAGTGTATTTGATATATGATTTACGAATAAACTGTTCTTACGTCTACACCTAGAGGCGCCTCTCTCTCTTTGTGCTTAGCCAAAATAGAAAGCAAGAAGATAGCTCTCCAAGGTGAAGAAATCCCCACTTGTCACCAGGGTCTACAGAACTAGTATCCTCAGTGGAAGGTTTCCCAAGTCAGACAGAAATAAAAACAGGTTTCCCTTTAGTTATACTTTAATTTCAAGTTTCCGCAGTGATTCCAATGCATTTAGTCATTAGAACATATTTCAATGAAAAAAAAAAAAAAATGCCAAAATTTCAGGTAAATGTAAACTTATGTTTGCTCATCCTTAGTTCTTGCTTTTCTAGTTGCCCATTTTTCTTCTTCACTAGTTTGAGTACATTTTTCTTGTCCGGTCATTTTTATCTTGCCCACTAATGCTGGAGAACCTTAGTAACTAATCTGGACCCAAGCCAGCCCGCTAATGCTGGAGAACCTTAGTAACTAATCAGGACCCAAGCCAGCCCGCTAATGCTGGAGAACCTTAGTAACTAATCTGGACCCAAGCCAGCCCGCTAATGCTGGAGAACCTTAGTAACTAATCTGGACTCAAGCCAATATAAAATAAAGAAAAACACGTTCTATAGTAGACCAGACCCATATTGTGTGCTGATGATTGGTACTCCTACTGCTGTCCTAAAGCAAGAGATGGTGGTAAAATGATGAAAGTCCAGCTCCAACCAAAATTGGAAATTCAGTGTCCCTTGATTGCAGATAAGGCTCAAATAACCACTTACATTTAACAATTTAAAGTGACTCACAAAAACTACATTTAAAAAAAAAAAGAAAAGTACCCACAAAATAATACTTACCTTTCCCACTGCCCGTGGTGATGCACAGAATTTTTACATAGTTAGGTTGAAAAAAAGACACAAGTCCATCCAGTTCAACCAATAAAAAGGGAAAAAAAAAAATCATACAATCCCATATACACAATCCTATACCCACAGTTGATCCAAAGGAAGGCAAAAAACCCAGTAAAGCATGATCCAATTTGCTCCAGCAGGGGGAAAAAATTCCTTCCTGATCCCTCGAGAGGTAATTGGATTTTCCCTGGATCAACTTTACCTAGAAATGTCAGTACCCAGTTATATTATGTACATTTAGGTGAGAATCCAGGCCTTTTTTAAAGCAATCTACTGAGCTGGCCAGAACCACCTCTGGAGGGAGTCTATTCCACATTTTCACAGCTTTAAATCTACTTTCACACTGAGGCATTTTTCAGGCGCTAAAGGGCTAAAGGTAGCACCTGTAAAGCGCCTGAAAAACGGCTCCCCTGCCACCCCAGTGTGAAAGCCCGAGTGCTTTCACACTGGAGCGGTGCGCTTGCAGGATGGGAAAAAAAGTCCTTCAAGCAGCTTCTTTGGAGCGTTGCGGGAGCGGTGAACACACTGCTCCTAAAACGCCCCTGCCATTGAAATCAAAGGCCAGCGCTGCAAAGCACTTCGGCAGTGACGCTTTGCGGGCGCTTTTAACCCTTTTTCGGCCACTAGTGGGGCACTTTTAACCCCGAAAAAGGGTTAAAGGGGTTAAAAGGGGCTAAAAAGGGCTAAAATTAGCGGCGCTTTACCGCTGGCGCCCCCCCGCCCCAATGTGAAAGTGCCCTTACTGTGAAGAAGCCTTTCCGTATTTGGAGATTAAATCTCTTTTCCTCCAGACATAGAGTGCCCCCCTTGTCCTCTGTGATGACCTTAAAGTGAATAACTCAACACCAAGTTCACTAAATGGACCCCTTATATATTTGTACATGTTGATCATATCCCCCATAATCTCCTCTTCTCAAGAGTGAATAAATTCAGTTCCTCTAATCTTTCCTCATAGCTGAGCTCCTCCATGCCTCTTCTCAGTTTGGTTGCCCTTCTCTGCACTTTCTCCAGTTCCCCGATATCCTTTTTGTGAACCAAAACTGGTCTGTATATTCCAGATGAGGTCTTACTAATGCTTTGTACAGGGGCAAAATTATATCTCTCTCTCTGGAGTCCATACCTCTCTTAATAGAAGAAAGCACTCCTCAGCTTGGCATTGCATGCTATTATTAAACTTATGATCTACCAAAACCCCCAGATCCTTCTCCACTATGGATTCCCCCAGTTGTTCTCTCCCTAGTATTTATGATGCATGCATATTCTTAGTACCCAAGTGCATAACTTTATATTTATCAACATTAAACCTCATTTGCCACATAGTCGCCCAATTAGACAGTGCATTGAGGTTGGCTTGTAAGGATGTTATTCCACTCCATAGCTTGGTGTCATCTGCAAAGACTGAAATGGTACTTTTAATCCCTGACCCGATATCATTTATAAATATACTACCCACTTCAAGTCCGGACCGCTGGTATGGGGTGTGGCAGTGATCAGGATGCTGGTCTGAGGTATGGCGGTGATCAGGACACTGGTATGGCGGTGATTGGGACGCTGGTATGGGGTGTGGCAGTGATGAGGATGCTGGTATGAGGTATGGCGGTAATCAGGATGCTGGTATGAGGTATGGTGGTGATCAGGGCGCTAATATGACAGTGTTTTTGTGAGCACTGGGACAGGTGACAGGGCTGGTTGAATTTTTTATTACTTACTTTCTGGGGGGGGGGGCAGTGATCAGGGGCACTGCCGTTTATGGTGTACATACAGCCTAATAGGCTGCTGTACACTCAAAGTCTGCAGCATTGGTTCTCTCTTCTCTCACAGTGACAGCAGAGAGAACCGATCTTTACTTTCAGTTTCTGTTGTTTATTATGCAATTGCTATGAATGGACACAGCAATCACATGGTAAAACAACTTCCTATCACCCAGACACAGCGGTAATGTGATCCGCTGTCCCCGGGTGACATACCAACTGCCAGGCTCTCGGGTGTGTGCTCTGTGAGCCACGCAGGAGCCACCGATGTGAGGTACGGGTACGTTAACCCGCATTGGTGCTGCTACTAAGAAGTAGTTAAAAAGTAAGGGTCCCAACACTGAACCTTGGGGTACACCACTGATAACCTTAGGCCATTCAGAGTAAGATTCATTAGCCACTACTCCCTGAATTTGGCCTTTTAGCCAGTTTTCTATCCATTTACGAACTGATATTTTCAAGCCTGTAGACTTTACCTTACACATAAGTATGTGGGGAACTGTGTCAAACGCTTTGCAAAATCCAAGTATACCACGTCCACAGCCACCCCTCTGTCAAAATATACCACGTCCACAGCCACCCCTCTGTCCAAGTATACCACGTCCACAGCCACCCCTCTGTCAAAGTATACCACGTCCACAGCCACCCCTCTGTCCAAGTATACCACGTCCACAGCCACCCCTCTGTCAAAGTATACCACGTCCACAGCCACCCCTCTGTCAAAGTATACCACGTCCACAGCCACCCCTCTGTCCAAGTATACCACGTCCACTGCCACCCCTCTGTCCAAGGTTTTACCTACCTTCTCATAAAAATAAATCAGGTTTGTTTGACAACTTCTGTCTTTCATGAATCCATGCTGTCTATTGCTGAAAATATTGTTGATGAAAAGGAATCGACTGCGTACATTTAAAAAAAAAAAAACAACCTCCTGGGTCACCTGCCTCCTCCCAAAAAAACCCTATGTCATTACAGTGAGGTCATTATAATGATGTATGGCTCTGAAATGTTGCATGTTCCTTTGTGACAGATAAAGGCTGGTCATAGCTGATGATAATTTTGCATCCGGGTAGGCAACATTCAGCACTGTCGAGAAACTACAGATCTCATTATACATTTGTCTATGGAATGACTGGGTCTATTAGTCTTGCAAAGCCTGACCAAATCAACAGTTGTTGTGCCAAAAGCCCTCCTACCCCTGGCCTAAGGGCTCAGGTTGACATGCATTGTCTTCCAGCCTTTGAATTGTGTTTGGAACCCACCTCATACACATGTCAGCAAAACCCTACCTACTGGCTTTAATTGAGCAGTGCACATGGCAATTCAGAGACTGCAGTTGACCTGTTTTAGTGTTGCGCTGTATTTTATTGGACGCAACATGGCCTATAATAGTGGCTTTAAACTTGCAGCCTTTTCTTGTTAACCCTGCATATTCCATTTATGTATTTGAATGGAAAACACAGTATTCAAAGCAATTGACTAAAAGGCCCATTAGTAAGAGTCCTAAAGTGTTGGGACCAGCTGTTACTTTGAAAGACAGGTCCTTATCCCTGCTGCAAAGCCTGTAGTCACACACCGTCTTTTCTTATAGATACATTGGAACACGGTTCTTCTATTTGTAGCTCAAAGGATTTTGCTAAAGCATCCTGGCAATTGTAAAAAAAAAAAATGTTTTATAATAAAAATTGGTACGTATTTAACCTCCTAATAACCCCCTAAAATGTAGCTCCACTTTTGTTGGAAAAAAATGCCTTTCTGGGTGATTTTTGTAGATTGCAAGGATTTTAATGGAAAAAAAAAACAGCTTTTTTTAGCGATTCCTTCCTTTTTTCCCATTGGAAGAAATTGCTGGGTTTTTTTTCACCATGGTGCTCCCAGACTTGCTCAGTAGGAAACCATCTTTGAAGCCGCAAGTCAAGACGGTGGTGCCAGCCCAGCACCCAATAGCCAAGTGGGGACACCGCTATATCCCTGGACAGGTAATTTCCCTAATATTAAAAGTCATGATTAGATTGTAAGCTCTAAGGAGCAGGGCCCTCTGATTCCTACTGTATTAAAGTTTATTGTATTTGTACTGTCTACCCTCAAGTTGTAAAGCGCTATGTAAACTGTTGGCGCTATATAAATCCTGTATAATAATAATAATAATAATAATAAAAAAGTCAGAAGCTACAGTATTTGTAGGTGCTGACTTTTAATTTGTTTGGTTTTTTTTTTAAGAAAATCTAGAGCACATTTTGAAAGTAGAGTGACATGTTAAAGCAGAATTTAATTTTCTCAATCAACAATAACTATTTTCTTTCTTTGATGCTAACATTAGTAAAAAGAGAGCAAGGTATATTAGGTTTACTTGTTTTAAACTGTTTTTTTTTAAGTTTCTTCACTTGCTTCATGGTTTCTGACCCAGGCCAGAAAGTCATATATTCCAGGGCATTTTTATTTTTTTTAATGAGGGAAGTAAGGGCTTTCTCAACTAAGTACGCCCTCCTGCTTGCATGCCTGGGCTTAGGGCAGATGGATTACAGGAAGTAAAGGCTACGAATCATCTGCCCTTACTCAACATGGCAGCTAGAAATGCCAGGGAGTGTTTTTCAAAGTGATTTCTTAGTAAATCAGCATGAAGACATGGCCTAATAGGTGAGTTTGCTTTGCATATTAAAATTAATTAAATATTGTTTTCATTTCTTGGTGCTCAGATACAGTTTAATTCTGCTTTAAAGATTATATGATATTTTACCAGTTTGGCTTGGATCTACTTTAACCACTTGCCGACCGCCTACCGAATATTTACTGCAGCAGGTCGTCTCTATTGCATGCAATCACGTACCTGTACAATATTTTGTGCAATAGCTACTGGGTGGTGAGCGCGCGCCACCAGAGGCGCGATCGTGCACTGATTGGACACAGGGGATGCCAATCAGTGGCCAACCGTGATCGTTCCCCAAAGAGGCAGCAAGGCATAGACATGCGCACAGGGTGTGCCAGGTGTGCCCAGGCACACCCTAATCACCCTATACAGCACAGATTTTCCCTACTGCCCTGGCTCCCCCCTCCTTTCCCCCTGCAGCGCTGCCGGCTTCTCTTCTCTACTCTCCCATCGACAGTTGCTGTGGGATGTTTTAGGATGAGTAAGGGAAGGGTCCAGTAAATATGCAATTTACCGGCCCTTTCCTTCCTGAATGAACATTGTAAGTGATTGGTAGTGTGTGTATGAGCTTTGGGGTACAAACCCTAATGTTTAGGCTTCGCACACCGTTGAAACAAGGCAGACTGCCGTTCTGACAGTGAAGAATTGAGGAAGTTGGAAGCCTGGTCCCCAATCAGGCTGCCAGAAGAACATGAGGGCATTTGGACTATTGCGGTACAGTAAAAATTAATGCAATAATAGGTAATAAACAATTAAGTAAAAATTATACAGTTTAATTTTATTGATGCAGAAAAACAAATCAACAGTTACACAATAAAACATGATAGAAGTACAGATGTATCACCAGTAAAATCAATAACCCCGAAGGGGGAAATATACAGTAAAACAATTAATCACAGATGTCATTTTCCTCAACTAGTTTCGCGGACCATAGCCGCTTCATCGGGAGGGAATCTGTAGATGGGTTTCAGCTGTTTAATCAGAAAAAACAAGGAAAACACAATATAGTTGCCAAAAAGACATAGGCAGTAAAAAGTTATAATAAAGCATCAAAATTAAGCAAGGTATTAATGAAATTAATACCAACGGCGACCCGGGGGAGCTGCAAACATGACAGATAAGGATCTGGGTAGATAAAGTAAAGGAAATAGGTATACTGGGGTTGCTGTACTGCTATCAAGTTTCATTGTGTAACTGTTAATTTGTTTTTCTGCATCAATAAAATCGAGTGTATAATTTTTACATTATTGTTTATTACCTATTATTGCATTAATTTTTACTGTACCGCAATAGTCCAAATGCCCTCATGTTTTTCTGGCAGCCTGATTGGGGACCAGGCTCCCAACTTCCTCAATTCTAGATTCCTGGATGATGGTACAAGTTTTCAAGTCTACCTTAGTAACTTACCATAGAGGCCACTCGTTTCCTTACTGACAGTGAAGAAGATGGAGATCTTGTGTTCCTGCTTCCAGTTAGCAAGCACCAGCTAGGAGCAGACGTAACCCTTTGATTGCCCCTGATGTTAACCTTTTCCCTGCCAGTGTCATTTGTACAATGTCAGTGCATATATTTAGCACTGATCACTGTAATATGTCGCTGGTTCCCAAAAAAGTGTCAAAAGTGTCAGTTAGGTGTCCGATCTGTCCGCCGAAATGTCGCAGTCCCGCTAAAATTCGCTGATCGCCGCCATTACTAGTAAAAAAAAAAGGAAGAAAATATATCCCATAGTTTGTAGACGCGATAACTTTTGCGCAAACCAATCAATATACGCTTATTGGTATTTTTTCACCAAAAACATGTAGCAGAATACATATTGGTCTAAATTGATGCAGGAATTAGATTTTCTACATTTTTTTTATTGAATATGTTTTATAGCAGAAAGTAAAAAATATTGTTTTTTTTTTCAAAATTGTCGCTCTTTTTTTTTTGTTCATATCGCAAAAAATAAAAACCACTGTGGTGATCAAATACCACCAAAAGAAAGCTTTATTTGTGGGGGAAAAAATGACAAAGATTAAGGGGGTAAAACCTTCCGGGGCTGAAGCGTTTAATTAATAAAAAGCACTAAAAGAATGCTATACTCTTCCAATAGATGTATCATATTGTCTGTGAAATCCTTTTTTTTTTTTTTTTTTTTTTTTTTTGCTGCTGTAGATATATTAAGTCTTTCTTTCCTTGAGGCTTGTCAGACTGGCAGGAAGCTCATTGAAATACCCTTTAGGCAGGAATCCGCGTCTTCTGAGCAGTAAGATTCAGGCAGCGATAAAGAGTGAGATATCAATAAATAATCACAGTCCTTATACTTTTAAATGAGAATCCGTACATTCTGTTCCAGTGCTAAATTGAATGTATCTGACATAGTCAACGCTCCACCTGTGAAGACCGCCAAATGCTGTTTTTTTTTAAATGTGCCTGACCTAACCTGCACCTAATTTTACATAGAAATAGGACGCTGAGCTCCAGAATGCTAAAAAAGCATTAAGTGTATATACATTGCAAGGCTTTGCTGGTGGATATAGAATATCTGCTTACACATTCTGCCTGGTAATGTCAGAGGATGCACAATGAATAAGAGAGTACCAGAGAATTCCACCATCAATAAAATATCACTATACCCATTTCGATGCTTTGTATTGAAACTTTGTAGCGTCAGAGTAATTTTTTTATTCTCCTCTTTTTTTCCCATATTCCTCTATAGAAAATAGGAAACCACTTACGGAAGCCCCTGTTTCCTGGTTCTTTGGCTAATGCCCCCGTCACAGTCAGACAATGGGGACGTGAAGGAAGCTGCCTAAAGGGCAATTCTATCGAAAACAAATATTTCAGTATTTAGTAGGCGATCCAATGTTTCCATCTATCTGTTGGGGGACATGTCTGTGCTGAGTCTATACACCTGCTATAACAATTATGGGGGCTCCTACCATTCCTGCTGGATTTTGTATTTATGTTATTTAACAGGAGTAGCTGGGACACCCAACAATGGGTGGGACCATTCTAAACTTCTAAATGGGCACCGAGATAAGAACAGGGAAAACCTACGGGTGGTGTACCCAAGAGAAATAAGAAACCAGTGGTTGACTGAGACCAACATATCCCACATATAACTGAAACATACATATCTGGTGAATAAAATAATAAAAATTGTCACCACTACAAAATCATACATTGCCCTTCACCCCCCCCCGCCAGGTATCTCAGGTGCCGGTCAAGGATCTTGTCCTCATCCTCACCAAAGAAATAAAAGGCCACACACTTTTCTTTGTAAAAACTTTATTGAACCTTCCAAGAATGCATCAACGACCCTGCCTGAAGACCAGACCTCTCTAATGCCGCGTACACACGACCGGTTTTGCCGTCGGAATAAACTCTGAAGGTTTTTCTGACGGAGTTCCGACGAAATTCCGCTCAAGCTGTCTTGCATACACACGGTCACACCAAAGTCCGACCGTCCTAATTGCGGTGATGTACAACACGTACGACGGGACTAGAAAAAGGAAGTTCAATAGCCAGTAGCCAATAGCTTCCGTCTCGTACTTGCTTCAGAGCATGCGTCGTTTTTGGTGTGTCGGAACAGCATACAGACGAGCGTTTTTTCTGATAGTAATTTGTTCCGTCAGAAAAATATAGAACATGTTCTCTATCTAAGTCCGTCTGAATTTTTGACGGAAAAAGTCCGATGGGGCATACACACGGTCGGAATATATAATGAAAATCTCCCATCGGACTTTTTCTGTCGGAAATTCCGCTCGTGTGTACGCGGCATTAGAGGGAATATCATCTTGTTCTTCATTGGTTCAATAAATAATATTAACATGGTAAAAGCATGCTAATTCCAAGCTTCCTTGGTGAAAATTATACCCAGGACTTTAATGCTGCATGGAAAGAGTGCTAACTACAAGGGTGTTAATCACAATTAGTCACAAATGCGGAACAAGCATGATGTCAATGAGTGTCAAAAAAGTTAGAATTTCTATACCTTCTTATACTTATACATTCTTATGACTAGCAATTGACTTCCTTCTGACCAGTCCTTGACATCCTTCTGATATGCATCTTACCTTCTTCTGACCTATAGCTGTCCTCCTTGTGATCTGTATCTGACCTTCGTACAATCTGCAATTAGCCTCCTTATGACCTGAATTGGACCTGCTTATGAAGTGCAGTAGACTTTTGTATGACCTGCATTTAACCTCTTGCTGATCTGCATTTTATCTCCTTATTACCTGCACTTCACCTCCTTCTGACCTGCAGTTGGCCTTCTTCTGATTTACACTTGACCAACATATGACCTACAATTGACCTCTTTTTTGACCACCACTTCACCCCCTTTTGACCTGCACTTGATCTCCTTCTGACCTGTATTTGCCCTCATTTTAAGCTGCATCAAGCTGCATCAAGTTTCTTTTATGTTCCCATTGACTTGAATTGAGAGAGAGAAACCATTCTGATGCAAACAACAGCCCACCAACACAGGCTCCAAATGTTATATACAGCCTTACCGATCCACAATGAGATAGGGAGCTGGGACCAACTCAAGTTTTTCAGGAATAGTGTACTTGTCTACATGTCAGGATGTACAGACACTGTTTTTGTATTTTTACTGAACCTCCATTCATACATTATCTCATTATACAGTATGCTCAGGTTGAATTGTCTAGGTTTGAGGTAGGTTAACTTTCTACCAACAGTTATACCCGCTAAATTGTTGCTTCCAGTACCAGTACCAGTCTTCATAAATGCATAGCGGAGAATGAATCAGTTTAGTTAGTTTAATCCTACAAAATTCAATAAAGATTAATTCTTATCTTTCTACCCTGTCTTAATAGACATCAATTGTGTAGCTTTGCTATAATGGAGAGGATTAAGAGGAGAATTTCCTTGGAGCCAGAACAATAAGTCTCTCTGGAACAATGTATCATTTCCGCAGATCAATGTAAGTAAATGTTAGAACTAACTTAATCCACATTACTCCAAAGGCTGAGGATGTGCCATATCGACACTCCGTACTTTCAAATCCATCAGCAGTGGTGGTGTCATCATGGGGAATGAGACAATGAAACATTGCCGGGCTTTAAGAGGCACATGAAAGAAAGGAAAACTAGATGCGTGACACGGGAAAACAGAAGCCTCACACAGACAGGAATAGATGGTTTATACATTTTTCGGGGTGAAGTGTTTATTGATATCTCATTAGAATCACATCAGCTAAAACATGTCAATTGTGCTAAATTGGAAAAGATAGTACCGAACAAGCTTGTCACAGCATCTCTCTCTTTTTTTCCATGTTCTGACATTCTGGAGTAATTCCAAGGAGGGGACCCTTCTTGTAAGCAGCACTTCACGTATTATCCAAAGTGGAGCTCTGATTCACCCTTTTGTGTCCAGAGGTCATTGATATTTAGGTTTCCCAAGCCATTTATGGCAGCATTAACATGCATACATTTTCGGGCCTTTACTGGCACTTTTTGTTCACATGTAATTTTTGCTAGAAAATTATTTAGAACCCCCAAACATTATATATATTTTTAAAACAGAGGTCCTAGAGAATAAATTGGCGGGTTTTGCTATTTTTTTGTCACACGGTATTTGCGCATCGTTTTTTCAAATGCAATTTTTTGGGAAAAAATACTCTTTTTTATATTTTAATGTACCATGCCCTGGCCATCTGGAAGATATAGACTCAGACACAATTCAGCATATCAAGTATGATTCAGCATACCATGCTCTGTCCCACTGGAAGAGGTGCACCCAGGCATGTTTCAGCATACCTTGCCCTGGTCCTCTGAAAGAGATAAACTTGAACACAGTTCAGTGTACCATCCTCTGGCCCTCTGGAAGAGATGGTCCCAGGTATGGTTCAGCATACCATGCCCTGACTCTGGAATAGTCTCTAATACGTTACCATGTTCTGGCTCTCTGGAAGAGATGGACAAGGATACAGTTCAGCGTACCCTAGTCCTGTGGAAAAGGTGAGCTTGGCCTCAGTCCAGCATACCATGTCCTGGCCCTCTGAGGAGATGGACTTAGTCAAATTTCAGTGTATCATGCTTTGACCCTCAGGAAGAGGTGGCCCCAGGCACAGTTCATCATATCATGCCTTGCCCCCCTGGAGATGGACTTTGACACGGTCCATTGTACCATGTTCTGCACCTCTGGAAGAGGTGGGCTCAGGCATGATTCAGTTATGCATGAGCATGGTACACATCTGAGTAAGGCAGAAGTGATGATGTAAGCATATATGGGCCAATCATAAAGTGAGTGCAAGCTAGCAAGGGAGTTCAAATAATCAAGCTCGGGCATGGTACAAGGCAACCATGCCACGTGTTAGTACACCTTTAGTTATGCTTTAAACAAAATTCATGAAAATCCATGATATTAATAACTGTAGCAATATTTCACTGAATATATAAACAGTGTAAATGGTTGATTTTGGACTTTTTCTTTATTGTGTTAGAGATAGTTGGAGATAGGAAATGTGTGAAAATAAAAAGCATCTTTCCAACGCTTAGGGGGGCAGCCGCTGACTCTTCACAATATATGTATATGTGTGACTAATGTATAGAGAGAACAGTACATCTACCCAGCCACTTTATTCATTGTTTATCATAGTTGGTGGTTGTTTGCAGATCCCTCCGGTGATGTAGACATTTTTATTAGCGAATACATTGCTGGGAATGAAATTTCAGCTGTGCTTGTGTCTATGCATTGATTTTTTGTATTTATAATAAAACAAGGCCGCGCGGCTGGCTTTTTCTTTTTTTATCAAGAGGATAAAATGTCCCTTACCTAGCGATCCCTATTTGGTGGTAATGGATGAAACCTGTTTATGAGGTGTCATTTATCCCGCAATAGACAGTAAATAAAAGCCATTTCAAGCTTTGGTTAAATCAAAGCTTGTTCAGGATTTCAACAGATTTGCAAATTACCTCTGGGACCTTCTCCGTTTTAGCGGCTCAAACACAATCTATTGAGAACTTGTATTAGGCCGCAAATCCTGTCTTCTATCTCTCTTTTGCTTTTGACTTTGCAAAAGATTTAGGCAAATAATGTTTCTACCAAAGTTGTTTTTTCGCTTGCAATTTATCTTTGATTATTGCGGGCAGGCGGCCCAAGCCTTAGCGGAAATTTATAGTCCCTCTAAAGTTCCTTTTAGCTGTACAGCCTATGCAAATGGGATCAACTTCAAGTGAACCTGTTGAACATTTGAAAGCTCTACCAAAAATCAAGTAACATAGGGGGTCTGCTATTACATTTTGCTAATGGAAAAACATTTGTTTGTGTGCCCCATTTAGTTTCATTTTGTTATTTTGAAGGCCTCAATTCGCTGCAGCTCACAGGGTGCAGTGAAATTAGAGTCAGTTATTTTTACAAATAAGAGGTCTTAAGGGCATAAATGTAGATACTTCCCAGAATACTCCTCATGGGCAAATAGATATCCACCTGGCTCCCATTCACCTTAAGGGTTACTCAGGTCACTGGCAATCCATAGAATTAAAAAAAAGGGTTCCATAGCATAAAACCATTAATTTTTTTTTCATTTTAAGAGATAAAAATGCACTTCTAATTAATCACAGTCAGGAGTGTGTAGCGCTCCTGCTCCATCTCAGCTGCTGGTCTCATTCCAGCATCCTGGTTTTGGTTGTGATACATTCTCCCTGTCTGTCCACCTGCATTGATTGATGTAGCCAGTCTCTGGGTGGAGACCAAACTTGATTTAAGCCAGACAAGCCTGCAGTCTCATGCTTGTGATAGCGTGTGTAATAAGTGCTCAAGCTCTCTGTCTGTCCTGCTCTGCTGTTCGGATTCCCCTGTTTATGACCTTGGATCGAATATCGACTATTCTCTAAACTCTGCCTGCCTTTTGACTATAGATTGAACCCTTACTACTCTAAATCTTGCCTGCCTTGTACCTGGACTGTCATTGAACTACTCTGCCTGTCTGCCAACCGCAAGTACCTGTTTGCTGTTTCCTGTTTCCCTACTGTTCATGTGCAAAGCACACTGTGCTTTCTGAATGGCCTGGCGGCAGGGGAAGGAGAAGTGGGAGTTAACTTCTGGAAGTGGGAACAGGTACCTGTCAAAAACAGGTACCCGCTCCCCCCCTCAAGGTGCCAAATGTGGCACCGGAGGGGGGGGACTAAGATAAGCGGAGCTGGCACTTTTGGATGGAACTGCACTTTAACCACTTCAATACTGGGCACTTTCGACCCTTTCCTTCCCAGGCCTATTTTCAGCTTTCAGTGCTCTTGCACTTTCAATAAGAATTGCGCGGTCATGCAACACTGTACCCAAATGAAATTTTTATCATTTTGTTCACATAAATAGAGCTTTCTTTTGGTGGTATTTATTCACAAATCAGTATTTTTATTTTTTGCGATATAAGCGATTAAAAAAAAACAAAAAACAACAATATTCTCTACTTTCTGTTTTAAAATAAATCCATTAAAAACAAATTTTGTCATAAATTTAAGCCAAAATGTATTCTGCTACATGTTTTTGGTAAAAAAAATCCCGTTAAGTGTATAATAATTGGTTTGTGTGATTACGGACAGATGTACGCAGATGATCACGGACATATGTGTGCAGATGATCATTGGAACATATGATTTTACTGTTACATATGTGGGGGACAGGTGTTTTTACTGTGTGGGGACAATGTTTTGGGGACACTATTTTGGGGACATTGTGATTTTACATTGTGTGGGGACACTGGGCCGGTGATCAGTGTGTAAAAAAGCTGTAAAAAACAGCTCATACTCACTGATCACCGGCTGGATTTGCCTAGCAACCAGCTCTCTATTTACATCACATAATGGCTGTGATTGGACGCAGCCATCATGTGATCAGGAGGTCCAATCAATGAGCCCTGACACGGGTGACACGAGCGCATCGGGATCGCGCCGCTGCGCGGGCATGCGTGCGTGGGCATGCGTGCGCGATCCCCCTCCTTCTGAGGGACGTTCCTGAATGTCCACTCAGAAGGAGGAAGCACCCACCTGGCCATATGTGTGCAGTGGCCGGGTGGGAGGTGGTTAACATGAAAATATATATATAAGTAATATGTAAATGTAAAGCTAAATACATGATATGCATTTTGAGGGAGGGGAACCCTATTTTTTTTTTTTTTGTGGAGTCCTCTTTATAACCCATACTAAACCATACTAAACCTTCACCCAGGTAAGCCTCTCGTAAAGATGATGAAAGGAATCTCTAGCTGCTTGTTAACAAACAGAATAAAGAGTCCAGGAACTGTAATTTACCAGTAATTTAAAAAGCATTTTTTTTTCATGTTAATTTTGCTGAGGTCCATATTACAGAAGTACAGATTCGTAATCCAGTGATGTGCTCAGAGCTTTAAAAAAAATAGATTTATCCACTTCACCAGGTTCTTTAACACCACTAGGATCTAACCCGGACTTTAAACCTGGAATGCCCTCTTCATCTAAATTACAAATAAATGAACACACACCCTTGTTGATTACAAATTGTATTCAGATGGGCAAAATAAAAATCGCATACAACTATGACAACAGAATTAGGAGATCAAGTTATACCAAAATGGATGTACTGTCAGATACACGATTACACTGACAACACGAAAACATTCCTTATTAAGACCTTTAACACATTTTGCATCTGTTTGCCTTCAAGGAAATACTATGGAAAAAATCTCGACAGTGTATGCCTAGCTACAAATCTCTTATGTCCCCTACACACGGTCAGATTTTCCGACAGAAATTGTTCGATGGGAGCTTGTTGTCGGAAATTCCGACCGTGTGTAGGCTCCATCGGACATTTTCCATCGGAATTTCCATCACACAAAATTTGAGATCTGGATCTCAAACTTTCCGACAACAAAATCCGTTGTCGTAAATTCCGATTGCGTGTACACAATTCCGACGCACAAAGTTCCACGCATGCTCGGAATCAAGCACAAGAGCCGCACTGGCTATTGAACTTCATTTTCTCTCGGCTCGTCGTACGTGTTGTGCGTCACCGCGTTCTTGACGTTTGCACTTTCCGACAAGGTTTGTGTGACCGTGTGTATGCAAGACAAGTTTGAGCCAACATCCGTCGGAAAAAAATCCATGGATTTTCTTGTCAGAATGTCCGATCGTGTGTACGGAGCATTACACTTCAAGCCCGGTCAGATTTAAAGCACCCTGGGAATCAGCTCTTAATACATTTCATGATGAACAATGGTAACATGCATGTATCTTTACACACAAATGCTCCATTAGCTCCCGTTTTCAGAAACTTTCATATAAACTACTATCACATTGGTATATAACTCCTAATAAGTTGAAACAATGGTTCCCGCAGTCCTCTGATTTGTGTTGGCGTTGTAATCAAGAGATGGGTTCTCTGGTGTACATTTTGGTGGAAATACACTCTAAATACACTCATTTTGGCAGAAAATTTGTGCATTGATAAAAAGTATTACTGATACTAATATTAAATTGATACCAGCCTGTTGCTTACTTCATATTTCTGACTGCCCTATGAAAAAAAAATCTTTACCAAGATACCTGTTGATAGCAGTTAAAGTCCTAATACCACGATATTGGAAATCTACCTGCATTCCATTAATTAACCATTTTCCGACCAGCCGCCGTCATTATACCGCGGCAGGTCGACTCGTTCCCACAAATCGCGATAGGTGTACGTCGGCTCCTTTAAGAGCCATAGCAGGTGCGCGCTCTCACTGCACGGCATGGGCCCGATGCGTGTGGGCAGCGGCCGCGATGTCCGCCGGCCACCCGCGATAGCGGGAAAAAGAGCCAGAATGGGGATCTTTCAATGTAAACAGACAGATCACCATTCTGACAGGGGAGGAGAGAGAGAGCCGCTGTTCCTAGTGATTAGGAACAGTGATTTCTCTCCTCCTCCAGTCAGTCCCACCTCCCCCCACAGTTAGAAACACCTCCCAGGGAACACATTTAACCCCTTGATCGCCCCCTAGTGTTAACTCCTTCCCTGCCAGTGACATTTAAATAGTAATCAGTGCGTTTTTATAGCACTGATTGATGTATAAATGCCAATGTGCTCAAAAAAGTGTTAAAAGTGTCCTATCTGTCCGCCACAATGTCGCAGTCTCGCTAAAAATCACAGATCGCCGCCATTACTAGTAAAAGAAATAATAATAAAAATGCCATAAAACTATCCCCCATTTTGTAGGTGCTTTAACTTTTGCGCAAACCAATCATTATACGCTTATTGCATTTTTTTTACCAGAAATATGTAGAAGAATACATATTGGCGTAAACCGATGAAGAAATGTGAAAATTTTGGGGGATATTTATTATAGCAAAAAGTAAAAAATATTGGGTTTTTTTTTTTTCAAAATTGTCGCTCCTTTTTTGTTTATAGTGCAAAAATAAAAACCGCAGCGGTGATCAAATACCACCAAAAGAAAGCTCTACTTGTGTGAAAAAACAGACAAAAATGTTGTTTGTGTACAGCGTCGCACGACCACGCAATTGTCAGATAAAGCGACGCAATGCCGTATCACAAAAAATGACCTGGTCATTAGGGGGGCAAATCTTCTGGTCTGTAAGTGGTTAAAAGCCACTCGGCTGTTATACCGGAGGAGTGGGAGGGGAGGTCCCCCCCTGCCGCTGACTCCCTCCACTCTTACCGGGGCTCCTGTTCCATCGGGAGGCCCGATGACCAATCAGCCGCCTCCAGCCTCCTAGTAATATACACGGAAGTGACGTCACTTCCCGTTTACTCGGCTGCCAATGGCGCCGGTTTAAAAAAATTATACAGTATTCAGAATCGCAGTTTTCGGCGATCTGAATACTTTGAAGTGCAAAGGAGGGATTGGGGGACGGGGGTTACATTCCTTGTGACAGCAATAAAAGTGATCAAAAAAAAATTTTTTTTAAAAACACAATTTATAAATATAAAAATAAAATAAATAAGAAAAAACATTTTTTAAAGAGCCCCCCGTCCCCGCGAGCTCGCGCAGCAAAGAAAACGCATATGGAAGTCGCGCCCGCAACGGTGTTCAAATCACACATGTGAGGTATCCCTGCTATCGTCAGAGCGAGAGCAATAATTCTAGCCCTAGACCTCCTCTGTAACTCTAACCTGGTAACCGTAAAAAAAATGTAAAGTGTCGCCTATGGAGATTTTTACTTACCGTAGTTTGTCGCCATTCCACGAGTGCGTGCAATTATAAAGCGTGACATGTTTGGTATCTATTTACTCTGCGTAACATCATCCTTCACATAATACAAAAAAAACGCTACACAAATACCGTGTGACATAAAATTTTGCAACAATCGCCATTTTATTCTCTAGATTCTCTGCTAAAAAAATATATATAATGTTTGGGGGTAAGTAATTTTCTAGCAAAAAATACGGATTTTAACTTGTAAACACCAAATTTCAAAAATAGGCTTAGTCATGAAAGGGTTAAATCGTTCTTTATGAGTTTACACTAAATCGCTTATTGTTATCTTTATTATTTTAACTCAGATCTTTCTTTTTTCTCTTTTTTTTTTTTTTTACTTCTTATTTTGTTTTGACTTACTTCTTAAATGGTTCATATTAATATACTTTCATATTATTATTATTCATATTAATATACTTTTATTACTAGATGTTAATTTGGCATTAAATTAATATAACGATGTCGTTTATGTCCAATCCTATGTATACATGTTGTAAAACGTTTGCGATTGTATTTGAAATACAAAATCTTATTTATGTTTAATATGTTTCAAAAAAATAATAAAAATGTATTGTACATAAAAAAAAAATAGAAAATTTTACATTTGAGTGCAGTAGTTTAGGCTATATGCATGTATACTCAAGAACATATGAATGTATATGCGTAAATTGATAACATTAATAGAAGGATTTGTCACCCAGACTCTGCCAACAAGAGCCTGCATCAGTAAATTATAACGTCCATGTACAAGAGGCCTAAGTCTTTTTAAAAATGTTTCTTTGCATCAAATTATATTTTTGAAAAAGAAATAAAACTGGTACATGTTCTCCAGGATAATGCTCAACTCTAATGCCCTTTGTATGACAACCCCTTTACTATTAGCCTTCAAAAATTTATTTGCGGGATTCATTTAGTTAAATTGATTTCGGGAAACGTTCACAATTTTCTATCTTTTTTGCAACTATTTGGTGAATGTCCCTCAAACAGAACTCAGGCACATTCGGCTCATCACTACTTATGCCACAACGAGCCTCGGTTCCCGTATGTACTACATGAGATGGGATGAGATCCGTTACTTTGTGACTTCGGGAAGTCCAGCCGGGGAAGAGTGACACAAGCCACCCCATCAAATGAATCTAAGGATTTCCATTTTCATTGAAACTTCAAGCATTTAGCAATCCAGAAGCTTTATTTAACAACTGACCTCTGGCCTGGCTTGTCATCCCAATTGCCCAGAGTTGAGGGCCACTGGGAATCGATGGCCAGCAGCGAAGGTCACTCAGAGGAAAAGAAACGGCCGCTATCAAAGTGTCACTTCCAATGAGGTATGAGGAGCTGGTCACACAGGGGACTGAAAGGAGACCTTCCCGGGCTGCATCCTGTTAAATAAATAACAGCATTTATTGAAATGCAATGATCCAATATAATAGGACTGATTTTACATAATCACACATTTATGCACTCTGTATGTAGAATACACGGGGGTTTGCATATATAACAAATAATACAAACAAAAAAGAAAGATAAAAGATTTGCTGGTTTTAGATAACAGTATTCTGGGGCAAACACAATTTTAAAAAAAATGGCATCTGAGGGGTTGCCTTTACGTCTGCGCAAGGATATCTAGGTCAAGATTTTGTGATTGACTTTTATATACATTTTAATGTGAAAATAATGCATGTTTTAATAGAATTCTCAAAATAATGTGGCATTTGTGTTGGTAATATGAATTCTCTTAGCTTAAAAAAAAAAAAAAAAGAAAACCAAAGCAGCTACCTGCATTTTGTTCTTGGGTTTTGTTATTTTGTAAAGATTTTTTTAGGTCATAAAATCAAACATTTATACTCGCGTCAATGCTGCAGCATTGGTGTGACGCTGCAGCTGTCCCCTTTCAACTCTAAACCCAAGAACTGAGCAATCACATGAGCGTAAATCGCTCAGTTCTCAGATCGCTCTGAGCAGAGCTGAGTGATTGTTAGTCACCGGCTCTCTGCTCTGCCCCTCCAGCGCTCACTGGAGCATTGGGCTGTGGAGGGGGCGAAATGGCTAGCTCAGGCTCTCATCTGTGTGGTGAGAGGCTGAGTCAGCTGCCGTTGAGGCATCTGGAACAGGTGCATCTGAGCTACTACCTCCTGTGCAATGCCTGGTGAGCCTCATGAACAAAGCATTCAGCCTGTGAAGTCTGAATGCTGTAATCCATGCAAAAAAGGGAGAAAGGCTGGTGCCATGGAAGTCGGCTAACACATCAATTTATTATAGCATGTGAACAACAGTCAAAAATCCAACACGTTTCGGCCATGATTATGGCCATATGGCCAAAACGCGTTGAATTTTTTGACTGTTGTTCACATGCTATAATAAAATTATGTTTTAGCCGACTTCCATGGCACCAGCCTTCCTCCCTTTTTTTGTATGAGGTATCTGGGTGAATCCCCACAATATGGATGGGATCTTTCCAGAGCCTGAAGTCACAGAATCACAGTACAAGTAAATGCACTCCTGTGACCAACAAGAGAAGTATGGCCAAAAGATCTTTGGCCATACTTCTCTTTTAAAGTGAGCTGTTTTCCCTGCATGGGCAAATCATACATTTGTTTTTTTTGTTTTTTGTTTTTTTTTGAGAGGGGCAAAAGTATTGGTTGGTAAATGTCCAGGCAATGAATATTTAAAATTATTGTAAACCCTCACCTTGTAAAACAACCTATTCAGTTTAAAATAGAAATGAAAGGCAAAACGTGTGTATAGATGTAAAAAAAAGGTAATTATTTTATAAGTGATCATATTCCTTTGTTCTCAGGTGCATAAGAGCTGGGGAGGAGAAGCAGCAGCACACTGATCTTCCCAGTGAATGGCTATGCAGGGGTGGTGTCAGGACAAGTCTGAACATTGGAGGAGAGCAGGCTGAGTTCCCAGCACAGCTAGAGAACTGACCACGGTGAGCTCTCCTGCCTAGTGTGGTCAGCTTTTAATAGGAAAGCAGAGGGACTGGCAGGAACACCAGGGATTTCACATAAAGGAAGCAATACAAAGAGAACAGGATACTTTCTCATACAAGTACGTGGTACAGCAGGCACATATCAGAAGAATGAAATGTTGGGTTTACTCTATAATTATATTTAATATTTCATTGAATGTCTTAAATGTTCGGCCTAATTAATTTAAAATCTCTGTTTTAGGCTAGTGCTGAGTGTTTTTTAGAGGTACTGATTTCCGCGTATTCCTATGCTCTGAGTATCTCTCATTGTATACTGTATCTTGACTTTAAATAATGATTACAAATACACCTCCTTCATGAAGAATCTTCCAGGTGTGGGAAAAAAAATCAGGAAAGGTCCCAAGCTCCTTTCCATTTGTCTGCTGATAGATCCCCTAAGACAGGAGGATAACAGTTACAGATTCCCAATGGATTGTCCGATCAGATCATGTCCGAATCGCCATCATCACCAATTCGGTTAGGTTCCAGTATGACTTCAAAACATGTCACTAGCCTGGTTTCACTTTACAAACGAACAGCTGGAACAGAACAGCTCAAAGAAAATCATGAATCTCTTTAACTTCGATATGACATGTACAGGTGTAGCCCTCTTTTGGGGGGGTTATGAAAAATGGCCTTCCCTAAACAGGATTATGCACTAAACCTGTTGGTAAATATAACCAGAACCTTTGCTAAATAAAAGAGTGGGTTTGATAATAAAGTTGGAAGTGCCTCCACCCATGACAAGGCCTCTGTGAAGAGAGGGGATTCCTGGGAAATCAACCAGTAATCTAAACAAAGTGGAGTGTAGCACCCTCTAGTTTGCAACTAGTTGTGTGAATCTGTAATTAGGTCGGGTTACTGCAGTTTAAGTTGGAGGACTCTACAGGACAGGTCTCTAGTACCTCCCCCTGTATCTAGAATCTTGGAGAAACTTCTGGAAGTTAGTGGGTGGAGGCCAGGAATCTGCATACTTGATTAAATTTGGCCAATCCCCAGGCAGAAGTATCTGGCAGGGTGGCTGGGTCAGCCCTTAAATATGGTGGAGCCTAGCCAGTAGGGGAGTCGGGTGGAAGATGGAGTGCTGAGGTTGCTGTTGTGAGGCCTGGTAGGGGACCCCAGGGCTGGGGGGCGCTGCCTCCATGCTGGGAGCAGAGGAAAGTAAGGAGAAGAAGCCTAAGAGAGGAATATCCATTACCTTTGGGTCTTGTTCCTGTAGTGCACCCTGTTAAGGGCCGCAGATGAACTGTGATCTCCCACCCTGCACAGCCAGGCACACCGAATGTTCACAGTCCAGACTCCCAGAGTCAGAAAACAGTCCAGCACTTTGTTTAAAAATGTTATTGAGGGGATAAAACTTGGATGGGGAGTAGGGGTATTATGGGATGCACACTTGACTTAAAACAGACTTTAGGAGTAAATTGTGCCAAGTCCGCAGTGTTGAATATCACAATACCAGCCACGGAAGCAGCAAATATGAGCAAATCCTTCCCCTTCCGATGGGCGGAGAAATCTATCCGATACCTGGGGGTAGACATCACTCCGGACTTGGCACACCTATATACCAGTAACTTCATACCCTTAATTCAGAGACTTAAGATAGACCTCCAGACGTGGCACAAACTCCCCTTGACCTGGTTTGGGCGGTGTAACGCCCTGAAAATGACGGCTTTACCCCGAATTTTATATATACTCCAAACATTACCGATCAAATTACCAACGACCTTCTTTAAGCAAATTCAGTCTACTGTGAGGGAGTTTATCTGGTCTCATAAATCCCCCAGAACAAAAATGCAAACATTGACCAGACCTAAGGAGAAGGGGGGCATCGGGCTCCCGGACGTTTTCAAGCTGTTCACCTGGCTAGGCTTGCCGATTGGCACTGCAACAGGGACTCCAAACAATGGGTGGGAATGGAAATTGAGGATTCCTCTATCCCCTTGCTCTCGGCCCCGTGGCTCATGTCCCCACCTCCGGCGGACTTGAGAACCCACCCGCTGATAGGAGCCACCCTCCTGGTGGCGAGGAAAATATTCCGTACCACGGACCTATCACCGTTACCCTCCCCCATGACACCTATCATGGGTAACCCGCATTTTACCCCCGGACTTACGAGTCGTAGATTGAGACAATTAATTACTTTTGAGAAGCAGTCCCTAGGTGAGATTTGGCCCCGGGGAGAGTTTCCATCTGCCACCACTATCTCTAGACTCATTGAACCTTCGTTAGACAGCCTCAGCACTCTCCAGCTTAGACACTTTCTGAAGACTTTTCAGAAGGTCCCCTATGTCCCTCGTGGTCACACTCCTCTGGAATCCCTTTGTAAATCTAGGGAACCTATAAGACACACACTCTCATTTTTATACAGTCTTCTCACTAGTCAGGGGAGGACACGATTCCAGAGTTCCTACTGAAATGGGAAAGGGACCTGGAGATTCAGTTTTCCACACAACAAAGGGAGAAGGTCTTGGTTTTGGCACACAAGTCCTCGATCGCGAGCCAGTATCAAGAATCGGGATACAAAATCCTGACCAGGTGGTACAGAGTCCCATATATGTTGCATAAAATGAACCCTTCGCTGTCGGATAGGTGTTGGAGATGTGACAGGGAAGTGGGAAGTATGCTACACGTCTTTTGGTCGTGTCCGGTCCTGAGACCCTTTTGGGAGGAGGTGACTTTGATTATTCAAAGTTTGACCTCAGTCGAACTCAAAGATAACCCAGCTGCATGCTTTCTACACCTAACCGCAAGACCGATCCGAAAGTACAAGAAAACACTGACTATGCAACTTCTGAATGCAGCGAGAGCATGTATTCCAGCGCTATGGCGAGATCCCCTTCCACCAACCAGGGTCCTGTGGTATTCAGAAGTAAACTGCATCCTGCGTATGGAGGAACTTACTGCAACTCTACAAAACAAGGAGGAACAATTTAATGACAAATGGAGACCCTGGAGATATTTTGTTGGTACTAACACATATCTACAGGAATTGGCTCAAGCACAATCCCCGTCTACCTGAGATGAAAACCATGTAGATCCTATCAAAACAAATACCTGTACACACCCCTCTGGGGTCTGGCGGATGGGGCCGATGGGGGGCGGTGTCGTAGCCATTCCCGTCCAACCTGCTCTTTCTTGCCCTCTTCCTCTCCTTCCCTCCAAGCCTTCCTTGTCTTTCTTCCACCCCGCTTTCCCTCCTATTTCTATTCTTTCCTCCTCTTTAGGTTCTTTTGTATTGACCAGCTCACCAAGCAGCCGTGGAGACGGCGATAACGAATTAAATGAGAGGATATTATTCATGCTGAGCAGGAAATATCTACCTGTATAGCATAAAAATACTTGTCTTCAAAGGTTTAAACATTGCATTTCATATCAAAATTGTTTAATTTCAGTTTAAGGTTTATGCAAGGAGGCCCATTTGTAGGCAACCTTGATTTACCATGTATGGAAAAGTTATATGTTTGGCTAGAACATACTTATAGTACCACACGTGTTTGGTGGATAACCTGATTTTGGTCTACGGATTCAATGTATATGACTCATAACGTGTTAATGTATGGAAATGTATGACCTGCCGTATTCTGGACTATGTATCTATGCCTTCTGTACAAAATAAAGGAATTAAAAAAAAAAAACAGACTTTAGGGGCAACTTTTCCTATATACAGTCTATATACACTCCTCTGCTTCCTCCAGCACACTTTCTTACAGAACTCCACTGGCACACTGATACAAAATTATTCTGACACAGCACTCACACAGTCAGATCTTTGAGCAACAACCTGTTATAGGCAGGGACCCCTTTAAATGTGTAGCAAATGTCAGTGCCCAGCTTACATCCCTGTGATTACTGATCCCAGCACCACCTCTCCAGGCACTGCCAGCCCGCCTGGCTGCAGCTGCCCTTTGCACTAGTCCTCCTGGCTACTTCTTCTCAGTCCTCCCAGACTAATCACTCACCAGCCCACCTGGTTGACTCCTCTGGAGAACTCCTGGACATGCTGACCTGTTCCTGATGTCCTCTCCTTGCTCCAATGCCTCCAGGAAGGATTTTCCTCCATGTGTTGTAGAGGGTCCCTCCAGCACACAAACCCCAGGCCCGAGATCACCCCCTCAGACTAGGGGGCACCCTCAAAGGCCACCAACAGCCTTTTCAGCACTCCTTCTCCATCTACCTGCCCCCTGACAGCCCATTTTGCTGGGGATTGGCTGGGGCCCTCATCAGTACTCCAAGAGCTCTTCCTAGACTCCACCCTCTACTTCTGGAAGCTTCTCCAAGGTTCCAGAGAGCAGGGGGAGTTACCAGATGTGTTGCTTGCTGAGTCATCCAGCCTCGCTGAGTCACTCAGCCCTGACCCAGATTTAACCCAGGGCTGGCTCTTAGCCAGGCCAAATTTTCCCACAGTACAACTAACTATGTACACTAGCGCACCTAGCTACAGGGTGCTACACGCAGAAGACATCCTGGCTGGCATTAAAAGATCTGGACAGTCTGAGGCCTGAACAGAAGTCTTGCCCGGTGCAGCGAGAGCAAAGGACAGTGTGAGTACCTCAACACACCCAGGTGCATACAAGGGGAGAGACTGCAAGACATAGCATACTTTCCAGGGACAGCATTGTGCTAAATCCCAAACCCTTGTCCTGGGGCATTCTTCAGAGCAGCCAGGTGAGCTGGTAGTCAAGGCAGCCAGGTGGGATGATAGTATCTGCAAGTGTCAGAACTGTGTAAGGTTCTACAGAGGAGACACAATACTCCTGCATGCAGTTTTCAACTTGTACTATTTCACTAAAGGGGACTGAGAGCTCCTGGACCTTGCCACTGATCCATAGAGACTACATTTATTCCAGAGGGAGTACAGTCCAGGATCTTCATTTTTTATATAGAGAAGGAAGTTGTCCCCATCTAATGTTTCTTCTAATCAGGTTGGGCATCCCATGGACTGGTTACTTGTGTCTGAATGCAAGTTAGAAATAAGTGTTGCTATGCTGTGCAGGAATAGGGGGACTACAAATCCAGTGGCTCCTGGGGGGGTAGGGCTACAGAAGCCGAAGAACTACTCCAACCAGCATATAACATTAACCATAAGTATACAGATGCACACTAGTATAGAAATAATACAAGCCTTATATAAGAATAGATTAATAACAGAACATACATCCATTGTAGAAATAAGTATTATCGGCAAAGGGTCCAATAGGAGTCCTAGTGAAATTGTGCACATATACCTGAATATATATAGTTATTAATAGAGATACCTCTAGATGAATTTTGCAGCAAACTACAGTTGAAGGGGCTCCTGAGGCATCTGTCTTTGTGTTGGAGACCTGAAGATAAGATCTGTGGTCATGGGAAGATTCTCCAACTGTTGTCCAACCGGCCTGGAACAGAGCTTCTCATAGTAGGAACTGTGGTGTTAGCCTGGAACTCAGAATCAGCCTATCTACTCTGCACATGCAACCAGACCTATAGGCTAATGATCCCAACATTTTTACATCACTTTCCAAAGCTTGTTGCCTCAACCTCCGCAACATCTCTAAACTACGTCCCTTTCTAACCAGTGAAACCACAAAGCTCCTGATTCACTCCCTGGTTATCTCTCACCTTGACTACTGCAACTCACTCCTCATTGGATTACCTTTAAATAGACTATCCCCCCTTCAGTCCATCATGAATGCGGCTGCCAGACTCATCCACCTTTCAAACCGCTCAGTGTCTGCCTACCCCTCTCTGCCAATCCCTCCATTGGCTACCACTCGCCCAACGAATTAAATTCAAAATACTAACAATAAGTTACAAAGCCATCCACAACTCTGCCCCCAGCTACCTCACTAACCTAGTCTCAAAATACCAACCTAATCGCCATCTCCGTTCCTCCCAAGACCTCCTGCTCTCTAGCTCTCTCATCACCTCCTCCCATATCCGCCTCCAGGACTTCTCCCGAGCCTCACCCATTCTCTGGAATTCCCTACCCCAATCTGTCAGACTGTCTCCAAATTTATCCACTTTTAGGTGATCCCTGAAAACTTTCCTCTTCAGAGAAGCCTATCCTGCCTCCATCTAACAACTGCACTATTTTCTCCGTTATCTCATCCCCCACAGCTATTATCCTTTTGTATAACTTGACCCTCCCTCCTAGATTGCAAGCTCTAACGAGCAGGGCCCTCTGATTCCTCCTGTATTGAATTGTATTGTACTTGTACTGTCTGCCCTAATGTTGTAAAGCGCTGCGTAAACTGTCGGCGCTATATAAATCCTGTATAATAATAATAATAATAATAATAACATGGCCACCAGAAGCCTTACCTGCCTCTAGCCCAGGGCTCAAAATTTCAAGTCCTGAGCTACTCTCCACCCAACCCCTACCCTGCCCCGCCCCTAAACACGCTCTCATAAATTACTTCATAAAATACACTTAAATGTTTTAGGCAGAATTAATTTACAAAAATAAATAGTAACAACAACGTTATCGGTGCCCATCAATGCAGCCTCACCAGTGCCCATCAATGCAGCCTCACCTGTGCCCATCAATGCAGCCTGACCTGTGCCAATCAATGCAACCTCACCTGTGCCCATCTATGCAGCCTTCCTGTGCCCATCTATGCAGCCTTACATGTGGTCATCAATGCAGCGTGACCAGTGCCCATCAATGCAGCCTGACCTGTGCCCATCAATGCAGCCTGACCTGTGCCCATCAATGCAGCCTCACCTGTGCCCATCTATGCAGCCTCACCTGTGCCCATCAATGCAGCGTGACCAGTGCCCACCAATACAGCCTCACCTGTGCCCATCCATGCAGCGTGACCAGTGCCCACCAATGCAGCCTCACCTGTGCCCATCAATGCAGCGTGACTAGTGCCCATCAATGCAGCCTCACCTGTGCCCATCATTGCAGCGTGACCAATGCCCACCAATGCAGCCTCTCCTCTGCCCATCATTGCAGGATGACTAGTGCCCACCAATGCAGCCTCACCTGTGCCCACCAATGCAGCCTCACCTGTACCCATCAATGCAGCGTGACCAGTGCCCACCAATGCAGCCTCACCTGTGCCCATCAATGCAGCATGATTAATGCCCATTAATCTAGCCTCACCTTTGCCCATTAATGCAACTTCACCTGTGCCCATCAATGCAGCCTCACCTGTGCCAACCAATGCAGCTTCACCTGTGCCCATCATTGCAGTGTGACCAGTGCCCACCAATTCAGCCTCACCTGTGCCCACCATTGCAGCCTTGTCTGTGCCCATCATTGCAGCATGACCAGTGCCACACACAGAGTGGCCGAAAGCGTCCGAAAGCCACCTAGAGCCGCAAAAAGGCTCACAATCGGCGGGGGATCAGCGTATAACACACACCCACGATTTCCCCCTGATTTTAAGGGGAAAAAGTGCATGTTATACGCCGATAAATACGGTAATCTTTCTTCATAAATTTAGGCCAAAATGTGGTCTACTTCTGTGGCACAGAGTGTGTGGAGTACGGGTATGTTGCGGTGTTTGGGGGAGCCACCCGCCAGCAGTAAATGTACTGCTGGAGGTCGGCAAGTAGTTAAGAAGTGTTCCTTGAATGCCACCTGTGCCAATCGAGCAACCTCCTGCGTTCACAATGCAGCAGGGCAGCAGCTCGGCACAGGACCTGGAAGCAAGTGGAGATCACTGAAATAGTTGTGTTTGCTTCAGTAATTTCCAGCTTCTAGAGGGATCCCACAGGTATGGTATACACAGTATATATTTACATAAATATAAATATATATATATATATATATATATATATATATATATATATATATATAATCTAGATCAATGTAACTATGTAAACATGGTCATACCTGAAATTCAGCCTTAATAACCTAATAATTGGATTATTATATGATTTTAATCTAACAACAAATTTTTATAAATTGAGATCCAGTCCCATAACCACATTTTTTGGTTCACTTACCTCCAAGGGTTTTTGATACCCCTGGTGAAGAACTCCCGCCCTAAATGGATGTGGGACCTTAACAGGAAATAAAGAAAATAAGATAATATAAAATAGTTGTTCCAAATGGAAAATACAATTGGATAGAACAATGTGCACAATGGGCGAGGAAATGTCAACCATTCAATATTATTAGACAGTCTGATATATAAACTTTCGAAGCAAACGATAACAAAATGAGAGCTAAATGTCTTCCAGAAGTTTGACTTTCTGTCTGCTGGTGCTAGGGAGAAACAATGACTGAGTCAGAATAGTTAGAAAATAAGTCTGCACCTCAAAAATTTTCATACATTTAGAGAAAAGCATCATCCAATCATCAGCATTTTTTTTATTATTTTAAAAAGTATAAATGAAAAAAATGCATTCGAAAACAAAATATAAACAAAAAAAGTTATCCCTGAAAGAATCATCCCCAAAATATATAATATGTATGCCATTTAAGCCTAGCATAAAAAACAGCCTGGATATTGATGGGACAGCAGCAAGAAAGGACTGCTGCCTCAAATTAATCACAAAGAAGAAGAAGAAATAAATAAAATTACCCCAAAAAAGCTATAAAGGGGGGCCCAACTGCTAGCAAGCCATGACACTTGTTGCTGATAAAGGGATTGTCAAACAAAGAGCATGGGGGTCTGGACACTGTCAAAAGGGTTACAGTGCATTCGGAAAGTATTCACAGCGCTTCACTTTTTCCACATTTTGTTATGCCTTATATCAAAATGGATTAAATTCATTATTTTCCTCAAAATTCTACAAACAATACCCTATAATGAACGTGAACCAAGTTTGTTTGCAATCTTTGCAAATTTATATATAAAAAAAAAAAAAGTATTCACAGCCTTTGCCATTAACACTCAAAATTGAGCTCAGGTGCATCCTGTTTCCACTGATCATCCTTCAGATGTTTCTACAACTTGATTTGAGTACACCTGTGGTAAATTCAGTTGATTGGACATGATTTGAAAAGGCACACACCTGTCTATATAAGGTCCCACAGTTAACAGTGCATGTCAGAGCACAAACCAAGCCATGAAGTCCAAGGAATTTTCTGTAGACCTCTGAGACAGGATTGTATGGAGGCACAGATCTGGGGAAGGGTACAGAAAAATGTCTGCAGCATTGAAGGTCCCAATGAGCACAGTGGCCTCCATCATCTGTAAATGGAAGAAGTTTGGAACCACCAGGACTCTTCCTAGAGCGTGCCGCCTGGCCAAATTGAGCGAGCGGGGGGTAAGGGTCTTAGTCGGGGAGGTGACCAAGAACCCGGTGGTCACTCTGACACAGCTCCAGAGTTTCTCTGTGGAAAGAGGAGAACCTTCCAGAACAACAACCATCTCTGCAACACTCCACCAATCAGGCCCGTATGGTAGAGTGGCCAGATGGAAACCACTCCTTAGTAAAAGGCACATGACAGCCCATCTGGAGTTTGCCAAAAAGCACCTGAAGAACTTTCAGACCATGAGAAACAAAATTCTTTGGTCTAATGAAACAAAGATTGAACTCCTTGGCCTGAATGGCAAGCATCATATCTGGAGGAGACCAGGCACCGCTCATCACCTGGCCAATACCATCCCTACAGTGAAGCATGGTGGTGGCAGCAACATGTTGTGGGGAAATTTTTTTTAGAGGCAGGAACTGGGAGACTAGTCGGGATCAAGGGAAGATGAATGCAGCAATGTACAGAGACATCCTTGATGAAATCCTGCTCCAGAGTGCTCTGGACCTCAGACTGGGGCGAAGGGTCCAACAGGACAACGACCCTAAGCACACACCCATGATAACAAAGGAGTTGCTACGGGACAATTCTGTGAATGTCTTTGAGTGGCCCAGCCAGAACCCAGACTTAAACTCTATTGAACATCTCTGGAGAGATCTGAAAATGGCTGTGCACCGACGCTCCCCATCCAACCTGATGGAGCTTGTGAGGTCAAGCAAAGAACAATGGGAAAAACTGCCCAAAATAGGTGTGCCAAGCTTGTAGCATCATACTCAAAAAGACTTGAGGCTGTAATTGGTGCCAAAGGTATGTCACCAAAGTATTGAGCAAAGCCTGTGAATACTTATGTACACAGGATTTTGCTTGTTTTTTATTTTTAATAAATTTGCAAAGATTTCAAACAAACTTCTTTCACATTATCATTATGGGGTATTGTTTGTAGAAATTTGAGGAAATTAATGAATTTAATCCATTTTGGAATAAGGCTGTAACATAACAAAATGTGTAAAAAGTGAAGCATTGTGAATACTTTCCGGATCCACTTTATGTACCAATGCAAAAAATATTTAAAACGTGCTGTGCAGCAGAGAGCAGCTCTTTTAATAATGCTTAAAGGGCAACATTAAAAATATACAATTGTTTTAAGTGCTTCCTGCCCGGCCAGTTGTATTATGATGGCCGAGTGGGAGCCCTGCTATCCTGGGAGGACGTCATATGAACGGTGCCGCGCTGCGGCGTGATCTGTCACCCGCTGTGTCCACCAGATCTCTGTACTGGTCTGCTGCCGGTACCATGTGATTTCTGTGACTGATCACGGCAGATCACATGACAATTGTACATAATAAATGGCTTTGATTAATGCCATATGTGATATTGTGATGAGCTCGGGATTGGTCACAGTGATCACATGGTACAGATAGAGCCAATCACAGCCCATCTGTACCATGTGATTAACTGTGGCCAATCACAGCTAATCATAATAGTAAACACTGAATAGATAGTTTTCCACTGAGTGTTAAAAAAAGTTGTAAAAAACTAAAAAAAAAGATCCGATCGGATAGGCCGCCAGGAGGAGGAAGGAGATGCACGGTGCACAGAGGAGAGGAGGGAGGGGACGTAGGGGAACCGAGAAAGCAGCTGCCCACAGCCTGGAGAGAAGCCACCGCTGCCTGGAGTACTGGCCGTGAGATGGGGTAATTGCAGGTGGCGGTGGGTGGATTGTTATCCGCCCCCCCAAAAAAAAACACCAGCTGCCACTGACTTTAAGCGGTATTAACCTCACAAATAGAAATTCAACATATTGCAGCCAGTGCCGGCCCATCCATTAGGGGTGCCCAGGTGCCGCCCCCTCTTTCCACCCTTCCCCCTATATGCAATGGATAGATTTATGCTTAGCATGAATCTATCCATAGCTGCCATGGCCACCCCCTGGCCCAGGCTTCAAAATCGGGTGGGCTCAGGTCACAGAGGATGCGCTTTGATCCCACCCAGGTGTGTTACAACAGCGAATGAATTTTCGCTTTTGGAACACTGATCCTCAATCCAGGCAATTAGAAGCGGGTGTAAGACCCGTTTTCCAATTGGCCGAAAAGAGAAGACTCCCAATTGGCCAGCGAGGAGGAGGGAGTAAACGGAAGCCGCCACCGTGATGACCCGGAGAACGGGAGGCCGAAGGGTAACAGCAGGAGAATGGGGGGCCGCCGTGCAGGAGAAGCCGCTGGTGATGGGGTAAGTGCTACACCGACCGACCCGGGGGAGGGGGAAGGTGGCATACTGTTTGCTGCCCCCCCCAAAAAAAATTCCACCGGCTGCCACTGATTACTGATTACAGCACTTTTTTTGTCTTAGGGTTACTGCATTCTGGATTAGGTAGAAAGCAGACACCTTTGGACAGCAGCGTTGTCAGTTTGGGTAGAGGGTAGTGTTAGACTGGCAGATATAGATGGACTTGACTAAGAAATTTAAGATGAACTTCAGCTAACACTTTATAAGCAGTAACAGCTTTTCCTTTTGGGATCAAAACCAAAGATATATGATTTATGGGACTTTTCTGGTGCTATCCGAAATCAGCAACACAAAATATCATTAACATTTCACAATAAAATAATATACACAATGTTCTATCATCCAAAAGGAATGACCCATAGCATATAATGAAAGCCTCTGATGACTTGTCCAACTTGGTTTATCACATTTCATTCAAAATTTCCTTCGTTGCTGACCGCCCTATAGCAGTTTTACTACTACAGGTTGGCAGCGCTGCACAGGATCACGTATATATACGTGATTCTGCACTTTTGCCAGCAGGGGGCGTGCGCACGTCACCGGCTGTCTGCTTTTTGCTGTGAATAATCAAAAAATCTGCGGGTGTCGGCACTGGATGTCTGCCGGCAGCTACTGATCGTCAGTAAAATACACAGACCGTGAATCTGCTAATAGAAACAAGGCAGAATTCTGTTCGGAAAAGGGGGAAGGGATGGATTCTGTGTTCCTGCAGAGCAGGGAATAAAATCCATCTCTTCTCCTAGTAAAAGCAGCACACACCGTGCACAAAAACACTGGCTAGGCACACAGTTAACCCTTTGATTGCCCTAGATGTTTACCTTCTTCCCATCCAGTGTCATTAGTACAGTGACAGTGTATATTTTTAGCACTGATCAATGTATTAGTGTCACTGATTCCCGCAAAGTGTCAAAAGTGTCAGTTAGTGTCTAATTGTCTTCCGCAATTTCGCAGTCCCACTATGAGTTGCTGATTGCCGCCATTACTAGTATAAAAAGTAAAAATCTATAAATATACACCATAGTTTGTAGACACTATAACGTTTGCATAAACAAATCAATATACTGTACGCTTATTGTTTTTGGGGGTTTTTTTTACCAAAAACATGTAGCAGAATACATATTGACCTAAATTTATGAAGAAATTTGATTTTTTACATTTTTATTGGATATGTTTTTCAAAATTGTAGGTCTTTTTTTTTTTTATAGCGCAAAAAATAAAAAAAAACCCAGTGGTAATCAAATACTACCAAAAGAAAGCTCTATTTGTGGGAAACAAATTTCATAAATTGTATTTGGGTACAGCGTTACATGACTGCGCAATTGTCAGTTAAAATAACACAGAACTCAACGCGTTTCCCTGAAAAGCTTTATCAGGAGTATAGAGGCATAGATGTCAGCAAAAACTTTTGTAAAAATGTGCCATAGAAGTCAGATCATTGATATGCCTCGCAGTATGAATCAGTTCAGAAGAGAGGACATCACTAATGCCCATAAATACTAATATTTCAGTGGCATGTAGTATTCTAAAGTCCTCCCATGCTGCTCACCCTTTCTTTCGAGATAACATTTTTACATAAATAAAAGCTGACCATTGCAAGCACCTCTGTCAGTGGTAAGTAGTCTGTCTAAACCTTTTAACTGCTGCTTTTTCTGTTAAAGGAAGTTGAAAAACAACAGACTTACTGGCCAGGTCAAAAGGTGAAAAAAAAAACTAAAAAGAAAACTAATGCAGCTATCACATCTAAGAATTGATGTAAAATTGAGAAGGTACTTATCCCCCACATTTCTGTACCTTGTTAGTACATTTTCTGTACTAACAAGGTACAGAAATGTGGGGAATAAGTGTGAGATAACTATAACCCTGGGGGGGGGGGTGACCATCCCAAACTACACATATACAACAATACTTTGAGATTTGTGGAACTTTGCATGCATCCTTTAGGGTTAAATGAATATTAAACCAAAAATGTTAAAAATAAGCACAATTTTATTGAAAATTACACATAGGTTATATTAAAAGAGTAACAGGATAATTAAAAACAAAGTTACAAGCTAGTTGTTCAGGGTATGATCATCCTGGCTATGAGATCCGGTTGGATTTTCCGACGCGTTTCACAGGCTAACCCGCTTCGTCAGGGCCTTGGAAATCCTCAAAATGCTTGTTGCCACCAGCTTAATGACAATTGAGCCTGGGAAGCCCATGGAGATTATCACCAGCCAACCCCAATGGGAAAGCCGCATATATGAATGGATGGAATTTGATAAGGGCTTTCATGGTCGCTGCTAACATGAACATGGCTATCCATCAACACAGTGATACACATGCCTTTTGGCGTTTAATGTTAACATTTGGAAACAAGAACGCTTGGAAGAACCATTCAGTTCAAAACATCTATCAGGGTGCCTTTGGGTGCATCTTAGGTACATGTTAGCAGACCATCAACGCCTTAATCAAATTCCGTTTATTCATATATGTGGATATATTGTCGGCCAATCCAACTGGATCTCATAGCCAGGATGATCATTTTTTAAATATTTGGTTTAATATTCATTTAACCCTGGAGGGTACATGCAAAGTTCCACAAATCTCTATGTATTGTCGTACCTGCAGTATACTAATGCCACTATGAGGTACCCTTAGCAGTAAAGCAGAAAGTCATTCCTAGAACTGAAGTATTCTACTTGAGTAACTTCTATTTAGATAATTGTGGACCAGTTGGGACACCTTCAAGGCAAATTTGCACCCATATATTGGGATCTATATAGATCCCCCATCTTCACTTTGGTTCCATTACCACAAAGAAATGTATATCTTTTTCGGGACAACAGACTTCATTTCTGTAGTCCCAGGAGATATACAGACAGCTAGCAACTAAGTGGTGCCCCATGGTGAGACACAAAGTGGTCACGGCGGACCGATGTCAGTGTGATCGCCAGCCTGGATACAGATTTTAATTTATATGTCTTGGATTTACAGAGTGCCTTTCGAAATGCTCAACTCCTGGGTTCTCCTGAGGAACGACCCATTGGTTTAGGAAACATGTAGAGAAGTCTCCCATCAATCACTGATATATGAACATCTGTCATGTACCTGGTAGAGGCCAAACTGTTGAGAAGCCTCCCCCTGCACCTCCTGTCCTGCCCCCCCAGAAGAACTTGATCATGCAGTGAAGCAGAAGCTGAAGAGCAGAATGTCACACAGTGATTGTGAGAGTACAAGACAGGAATGTGGGCAGGTGGGCAGAGGTCGGCAGTAGTAGGGCAGTGAAGGTACAGATTCAGGAGATGAAAGCATAAACAGGATTCAGTCCAAGATCAGAAATATACAAGCAGGAGACAAGCCAAAATGTTAAGCAGGATGCGGAGATGAGTACAAGCTAGAGATCAGGTAATGCAGAGATCAAGATCAAGTGATGTAAACCGGGTAGAACACAGAAGTAAGCAGGGTTTGGTCATGGATCACCGGAGCTGATGACCACTCAGCAATGATCTTGAGCTTTGCAGTGCTTTAAATAGGCCACTGGGCGCAAAAGGTCAATTCAAATGTGTATGCTCATGCACATGCGCCTCAATGCAAATGCATGCATGGCTCTGGTCCTGTACACAGATCTGGGGACCATTCCCTGCATACAGTATGTGCAGATCTTCAGGCAGGAAAAATTACTCTGTTTTCCTTCATTGTTTTCCTGTCAACATTACAGTAACTGTATATAAGTAACAGGTCTGATGGGTCTACTGCAACTCTCTCTTAATGGCCTACCCTTATGCAGGCTATCCCCCCTTGCAGTCTATTATGAATGTTGCTGCAAGACTAATACACCTCACTAATCGATCCGTGATTGCTGCCCCTCTCTGCCAATTCCTTCACTGACTTCCCCTACCCCACGGTATAAAATTCAAAATGCCAATCACAACATACAAGGCCATCCACAACATCGCCCCCAACTACATCACCGACCTCATCTGCAGATATCGCCCAAATTGTCCTCTCCGCTCCTCCCAGGACCTCCTGCTCTCTAGCTCCCTTGTTATCTCCTCTTATGCTCACCTTCAGGACTTCTCCAGAGCCTCTCCCATCCTCTGGAACTCCCTGCCCCAGTATATCCGATCAGCCCCTAACCTGTCCACCTTTAGGAGATCCCTGAAAACTCACTTATTCAGGGAAGGCCTATCCATGCCCACCTAACAACTGTCCCCGAACCACCCCCATCAAATCATTCCCCGCATCTTGTACCACCACACCCCCCCCCCTTCAGAATGTAAGCTCTACAAGCAGGGCCCTCCTGTCCCTTCTGTATTGACCTGTACTGTAATTGTGCTGTCCCCCCCTCACATTTGTAAAGCACTGCGTAAACTGTTGGCTCTATATAAATTGTGTATAATAATAATAATAATAATAATAATGGGTATGATATGAGTGTAGCACTACCCCCATAGGAGCTGCTGTAAATTTACCAGTTCTTTCCCAGGTCAGTGCAGAGGCAGCTAGGCAGACGGCTACAATCCAATTCATCTGGTTTAAAAATTAGTCTAGATGTCTTTTAGGTGTTTTATTGTTAAGGAACCTGGACGGGGTGTAGGGTAGTATGCGATACTCCAGGTTTACAAAATATTTGCAGGCGGACACTTCACTTTTCTAAATCTCTCTCTGAAGTGTTTATAAAGGAACAAGTATGGATGCAGAGGCCAAGTCCCTTTTTAGAAACTATCCCAGGCAGGAATACTTCTGGTTTATCCGCCCAGGAGGATACAGTCACTAGTGCTGAACTCAGGTCAGTACTCACAATGTTACAGATCACAAGGTGCCTCTTTTTAGTATCCACTGTAGACTCTTCAGTGAGCTCTCCAGAACAGGTTCCCAAGTGACGAATTCCTTGATTAGCTCCAAAATAAATTCTAAGAAATAGGCCACCAGCTCTACCACAGCTGGAACCTCCATGAATGGCTGCTGGGATCAGGATAACTGCTGAAGGTGGGGACAGTCAACCCCCACTCAGATGGGTGGATTCCTCTATCAAAAGGAAGAGGAAGAGAACCTTGATGCTCTAAATCTCAGACTATTTATATCTCTCTGCAGCCACCTTTTGGGCACACACCTTCCCAAAGATTAGCTGAAGCACAATAATTATCCAGGCTAGGAAGTACCAGAAGCCTCTGGAATACAGGGGTGAGCAATCCAGCCTGCAGCCTGTGAGACCCAGCACAGCCAAAAGCAATTAACAACTACTCCACTGATTACAGGGGAGCCAAAAGGAACTAAATTTGCCTTATGTCCTAGCAAACTATCTGGGAGGGTGCTACGTGAATAACAGATCTGATGGGTAGGATGGAACTTAAAGTGACAATAAAAGTTCATTTAAAAACAAAAACAACAAACATGTTATACTCACCTGCTCTGTGAAGTAGCTTTGCACAGAGCAGAGCAGCACAGGGCAGCCCCGATCCTCCTCCTGGCCCCTCCTCTTTAGCCAGTGCCCCCAATAGCAAGCCGCATGCTCTGGGGGCACTGGTGCATACTTGCTCCTGAGCCCCATTCTGTGCATCTATAGGTTTCTCCAGGGACTCCGCCAAGCGCGTTGGGACCCTTCAGGGTAAGATATCTCTCAAATCAACTCAACTTATAAGACACACAGGCCCCGCCCCCTGCTCTCCCCTTTATTGGCTGGCTGGCTGTGATTGACAGTAGCTAATGAGTAATGAGAGACCCAGGAGAAGCTCAGCTCTCGTGCACATCACTGGATCGAGAGGGAGCTTAGGTTTAATATTAGGGTGGGGGGGCACTGCATACAGCAGGATTTTTACCTTCATGTATAAAATGCAGCTTGAGCCCTTAAAGCGGGGGTCCACCTAAACCGCCCAAAAAAAAAAAATATTAAAAGCCAGCAGCTACAAATACTGCAGCTGCTGACTTTTAATAAATGGCCACTTACCTGTCCCAGGGTCCAGCGATGTCAAGCAGGCGACGCCGAGAACCCGCTCGGTTCTCGGCAGCTGCCGCCGCCATCCTGGGTGAGGGAATCAGGAGTGAAGCGTTGCGGCTTCACTTCCCGGTTCCCTACTGCTAATGCGCGAGTCGTGCTGCGCATCATAACTGGTCCCCGCTATCTCCTGGGAGCTGTGTGTTTCCCAGGAGACAGCGCGGAGGGACAGTGAAGGGGCATAGACTCCCATGTGAGTCTATGCCGGAAGTGGGTGCAAATACCTGTCTTAGACAGGTATCTGCACCCCCCTCCCCCTGAAAGGTGCCAAATGTGACACCGGAGGGGGGGGGTTCCGAAAAGCGAAGTTCAATTTTTTGTGGTGGAACTCCGCTTTAAAACCACTGTAAGTAATTCGACTTTCTGAGCAGAGCATTGATGGCAAAAGATATGTATGTAATTCAAACGGCAACATTTTTTAAAAAGACTAGGATAAAAAAAAATACTTTTAAATTTTAAGTTTATTGTGCTGTGATTTAATGTGTACCTAAAAATCCAGATAGAAGTATCTAATCTGAGCATTTATGGGCAACTCATAACTTTTTTCACCTGCCTTGCTTCCTACTCCCGTGGTAAAAATGGCGGTGCCCTGTTTAGTATCCACACGCTTTATCCACCCGTGAAGCAGCCGCTTGTAATGCAGCACCAAGAGAGATCAGCTCGTACTACGGGAGTAATTAAGTTCCCTGACGCACTGAAGGAGCCGTTTGAAAGGATTGACTAAATTGCCCATTCATTACGGCTCGGCATGGAAGAGGAATACAAACAGACAATAGAGCCTGCAGTAATTCAATCTAACCTTGTACTTACAGAAAAACAATGAATAATGAACAGAAAAATTACCAGGCACATATTGCATATTGTGGCGGGGGGGGGGGGGTTTGCAGAAAAAATAAGAGGTTTGGCACGGGTGATGTTAATAGGGCCCCTGCTGAATCTGAGCAAACGTTTCCATAACACAATTCATAGTTTTCAGTGGCAGGGCTCTGGGGAGGTGAGATGAGGCAAGATCGGAAACAAAAAAAAAAAATGTAATTTATAACGCGTCGGAGGAAGGGAATTTGTCATTGGATCTGCTCGCCGATGCTCCAATTGATATGTAGTTGATTTCAAACAACATCCCCCCGGGCCCTCCGCTGGGACCATTTTTTAGATTTTACGCTTGGATATAATCTGTTTAACTCCCCATTTACCAAACAATGGCTCATGACAGCGCGAACAAGTCAGAAAAAAAAAATTGAAAGGCGAATCGATGGATTGTAAAGAACGCCTAATACAAGTGGCGGCCCTAAGTATTAACTGTCATTAAAAATAAATATGTTTGGAAAGGTCACTGAGCCGTTTCAGATTTCTCAGATGCTTTGTGTATAATTCTTTCTAAAATGTACTTGTATTCTTTTCAACTCTGGTCCCTAATTTGCGGTCTGTTTTTGTTTTTTTTTATTTCTGTTTTTTTTTTTTGAATGTGGCCAGGTAATGGGGAAGCTTTCTGGAAGCGCAGTGAAGATAGTTTATTTTGTATGTGAGCCTTAAGGGACAAAAGTATTTCAAAGTTAAAGAGACCTTTTCACAGCTTTACAAATTGCAGGAAAAGCAGAGAAAAATCAAAAGTTTAAAGCAGAATTTTTAGCACTTATCGCACCACTTTTCCCCCATCCTCAACCCTAAAGTCCCACCAGTATTTTTTATTAAAAAAAAAATATATATAATTTATATATACAGTATCTCACAAAAGTGAGTACACCCCTCACATTTTTGTAAATATTTTATTATATCTTTTCATGTGACAACACAGACACTTGACACAAATGACACTTTGCTACAATGTAAAGTAGTCAGTGTAAAGCTTGTATAACAGTGTAAATTTGCTGTCCCCTCAAAATAACTCAACACACAGCCATTAATGTCTAAACCGCTGGCAAAAAAAGTGAGTACACCCCTAAGTGAAAATGTCCAAATTGGGCCCAAAGTGTTAATATTTGTGTGGCCACCATTATTTTCCAGCACTGCCTTAATCCTCTTGGGCATGGAGTTCACCAGAGCTTCACAGGTTGCCACTGGAGTCCTCTTCCACTTCTCCATGACGACATCACGGAGCTGGTGGATGTTAGAGACCTTGCGTTTGAGGATGCCCCCCAGAGGCTCAATAGGGTTTAGGTCTGGAGACATGCTTGGCCAGTCCATCACCTTTACCCTCAGCTTCTTTAGCAAGGCAGTGGTCGTCTTGGAGGTGTGTTTGGGATCATTATTATGTTGGAATACTGCCCTCCAGCCCAGTTTCCAAAGAGAGGGGATCATGCTCAGCTTCAATATGTCACAGTACATGTTGACATTCATGGTTCCCTCAATAAACTGTAGCTCCCCAGGAAATATCCGAATAAACAAATTTGTCGAAATTCGTTAAAAAAAAAATTTGGAATTAAACTAGTTGCACATGTCTAGCCTCTGTTTCCTGTTCTTAGCTGACAGGAGTGGCACCTGTGTGTGGTCTTCTGCTGCTGCAGCTCAAGGTTCGATGTGTTGTGTGTTCAGTAACCAACAACCATGTCACATTCAAAATCACTTAAGTCCCCTTTCTTCCCCATTCTGATGCTCGATTTGAACTTCAGCAAGTTGCCTTCACCACGTCTAGATGACTAAATACATTGAGTTGCTGCCATGTGATTAGTTGATTAGCAATTTGTGTTACCAAGCAATTGAACAATTGTGGCCGGTGAGTGTATATTTTTATTATATACTTCTTGCCAGTATGGTGACACAGTAGCTTCCACTTCTTCTTCCAGCGGTGGCAGGGGCAGGCATTTCTCCTGGACTGAGCAGCATTTACATAACGATATGTACCCCTCAGTCCCGGAGTACTGTGAGCCCATCCTGTGTGATGGGGCATAGAAACTACAAGTTTGACTCACAGTTAATAGGCAAATATCATAATGCTTGAAGAAGACCATCAGCGCTGGATAGAGTAGGAAGCTAGCATTTCCTTTCTATAAATGACTTACAAAATGATTCACTTGCCTTTGAAGTTGCTAGAAAATTTGACTACTATAAAGAATCGCTTCCCTAGCACAGCTCCCTTCCTTCTTGTACGTCACAGGCCGTTCGTCTTCTGGGAGTGCCTAATTACTGTCTGTGCTGGCCCAGCTCCTCCACCCCTCCCTGCACCTCCCTACATAACCTTTTGTGTAGCTACTGGAGTTGGAGTGAAGGGGAATACTATACAACTCTGAGGCTGCTGACAATAATATTCAAGATGGCAGAGCCCAGCAGTAGTCTCAAGGCTTTTGGATGTATACTCAAGGGGGGCTTTTACAGGTAAATAACATGTCTAAATAGCAATAAATGCACATATAAGTTTATGGGAAGGTTTTTATTGAAATAATTAGTCTGGCAACATGATCTCTTTAACAGCACTCCGAAGACCTAATAGGTTTACTTAGGCAGTATAGATATTGTCCCTAGTTCTGCCAGGTGAACCAATCCATTCAGTAAACTGGTCCTTTCAGGAAGTGCAACGGGGCCTGCGCTCAGACATTAAATGCATTGGACAGATGCACAGTGAGGCCATAAGGGCAGTGCAGATGCATTCTCTAACTGGAGCCTGGGATATGGAAGTGGACCAGTAAGGGGTCCAAAGGATTCTTATACCAATTTACTTAATATGAGAAATCTGTAGATTATCTTCCCTGGGAGGTGGATTCAGACAGCAGATCACTAGTTATAATTAGTTGTGATCACTAGGTAAGATGCCCTTACTGTCGAGGCAAATGTGGAGAAGTTTGAATATTTATTTCTCCATGTGAGATCTCTGCTAATGCAATATACACTTCCCAAATTTGGTTTAAAAAAAAAGGTATAAGGTAGTGTAGGTGGTGGGAACAAAAATAAAATTTCCAGTTGCATGTTTGGTTTTTTTTTTTGTTTTTTGTTTTTTTTTGGGGGGGGGGGTAAATAATTTTTGTTACAATTTTAAGCATAATACAAAAGCTAATACTTGAACAATATCAGATAATTGTCAGAACGAGGATGCATTTTCCAAAGTGATCAGAGACCCTGACCAGCTGAACAGAATATCTACATCAAAAAGTTTCAGGCCTAACAATCCAACTCTACTTGTTAGCATGACCATTTGCCTAAGGCTATGAGCCCATAGGTATCAACAACTAGGCACTAAGTAAAATCAGCAAATAGAACTGATTATCAAGTGACATTACAGTAAGTTGTCAGTCACGCATATCTCTTGAACATGGTGAGGTAGAAGAACATTAGCATCTAGGATTGATCCCGATACCTCAACCCATGGGGTCTCGATCCCGATATAATAGTATAATTGTGGAGGCTGTACGGTCCCCCCCTCAGCATCAAAAAAAAATTATAAATATGGTATAACAAAACCAAAAACAGGAAAAGCAAGAGATGAAAAAAGAAAAGAAAGGAGAAAAGTAGGAGAAATAGATCAGAGTAGAGTAGGTCCCCTCAGCCCGGGCTTCTCCTCACAAAATGGCCCAGTGTCTAGGGAGCTTGAACATTAATCACGGGTGATTTCCACGCTCGCTCTATGGTTATTTTAGCTGTTAGAAAAATGAAAAATATAAGTGTTCAAAGATGTCTGGGGATCTCTTCTGACAGCAAACAGCACTGTTTTGGCACCTCTGGGTATGTTCTGTCCCGTCACCGAATAGACCAAATTAAATATCCTGTTCCAGAAGCGTTGGACCTTCAGACAGGACCACCAGACATGAAACATGTCATCTTCCTACCCACATCCCCGAAAACATAGGGGCAAAGTATCAGGGTCTATTTTCGCCAGCCCTGTCAGGACAAGGTATCAGCGCTACAGCACTTTATAATTGGCCTCCACCAGGGAAGTGTTAAGTATGCCCTTGTGCACCATGGTCGACCATTTTGTCCACACCTCCTCCTCTGCCCCCTAGATCCAATTCTCATGCTGTTTGGTAGGAAGGTTTGTTTGCATGTTTGTTTTTTAAAAACATATATTAAATAAACCACAACCCCCACCCCCCTGAAACACTCATCTTATACCTGGAGCTGTCTCCTGCAGGCTTTCTGCTCTGAAGTCCAGCATCACACATATTCCAGACTCAATGACAAGCAGCATCATTCAACCCGCCTCCTGTGAGCTCAGGCTGTCATGGACACACCCCCAGGGAACACATCATCATGCAACCTGAGCTTACAGTACTCTTATGACTGAGCTGTGTTCACACTTAATTACTGTATGACAACCATCTGTTGCTTTGAAAGAAGGACCCGTGATGTCACCGGATTGGCCTATAAACTGATGACGCCAGAGTATATGTCGGTGCAAGATAAAACAAACATATGCAATACATCTCTGCAATACATGCACACTTGTGCATATTTTATAAATTTAAAGTACAGAAAAATATCTATTGATCTGCCAAATATAAACTCAACTCCTAATTTGCTGTGTGTTGGCAGCACAATAGATTTCATGGATTGAACTGTACATTGGTGTCAGCCCTGCCCAGTTGTCTTTTGTAATTTTTTTTTAAAAGGAAACCTGTAATTAGAGATATATAGAGGTTTCCATTGCTGACCTACCTCAGAAAATACTAGGTGCCTGGCTGTTATGACTGACTTCCAATAAAATGAACAAGTGTACTAATTAGCAAAAATGTTCCAATCTGCATTTTTGTTCTGGGTCATTGACCCAAAGTGCAGAAGTGTGCGGTACACACTGGCAATACCTTATAGCTCCCTTTTGGTAAAGCTGCATTTATAATAAGCACCGCTCAGGAAATAGGTTTGATTCCTTAGTGGTGTACCATACAGTGTACTTCTGATTAGCAGTGTCTCAGGGAGCCTCGTATGGACCCTTACCCTTGAACTAGGCTATTTTCTCATGAAAGCTAATCAGATCGATCCGATGGCATAGAGCTGGTCTGAATCACGGCCAGGAACATATTTTACCAAGGCTTGACAAATATATCCCTTTTGATAGATTATAGCATCTAACTATCACTGATGTATGACACATTGGTCAGGGTCTAATTGGATGGATTCCCACTTTGTTCATTTAAAGGAGATGGCCTTCCAGTTACCAATTACAAGCCATGAATTCAGAGGTACAAATCATGACATGTGGACTACCGGGTGAACAAATTCATGTCTTTATTTAACCCCTTCCAAAGTACATTCACAGCACTGTGCATAGACCCTGCCTCTCAGGCTTGCAGGTAGGTGTGCCTTAGCTGTCTGTAAACTTTTATGGTGAACCCTAGGTAGGTACTTTACAATTACTGCAAATAAATGAGGTCAGGGCTTATAATGTCTTGTATATTATATAGGTTCCAGTTAGCTCTTGGATATACAGTTTGGTGCAGTAGCATGTCTCCTGTGCTCATTGTGGTTCATTTTTGCATGTTGCCAGAAGTGGGACCATAGTGGGACCATAGTACAATACTACAAGGATAGTGGACATTTGCACATAAATTCTTCACTCTGAAAATGTGTTCCCATGCCTATGATATATGAGTTTTATCAATTCAGATATTTCACACTGAGCTGTGTAACATTTTATTTAAACCACTAAGGTTAAAGTAGATACATATAGGTAATTATGTGGGAACTCAAAATTATCTCTATTTCACCATGATCCCAAATTAAAAACTGTAACAAATTTTAACACTGCCTGTGGACTTTCAGGTACAACTAATTTTACACTTAACAGCAATAAATCTGGAAACATGATTCTTATTAAACAAAACTTACATTTTATTGACAAATTTGCATAAAAATCAATTTTATCAACCCAATATTCATATGTAACCTCACAGTTTTGATCCCATCATATGATCACCATGTCAGACATGATCCACTGTAGTATAAAAATGTCTGTATCCAATGATCCAAAGGTGAATTTTAGTCTCAGAGCCGGTTCACACGGGGGCGACTTGTCAGGCGACCTAGCCGCCTGACAAGTCGCCTCCCGTTCTGTACAATGGAACCGTTCTAATCGGAGCGACGCAAGTCGCTCCGACTTAGAAGAAAGGTTCCTGTACTACTTTGGGGGCGACTTGCATAGACTTCTATACAGAAGTCGTCTTGCAAGTCGCCGCGGCAGTCGTGTGCAGGTCGCCTCGGTGAGGCGACCTGCAAGTCGTGCCGCTTCTAATGTGAATCGGCGCTTAGTTGACAGGATCTAATAACGCTCATTGTATTGATCCCAGCATTCATTCACCATCTCAGACATTGTCCACCATAAACATTTCTGTATTCAATGATCCAAAGGTGAACATTGTTACTTAGTTGATGGGATCTAATAACTCTCACAGTATTGATCTCATCATATGTTCACCACCTCAGACATGATTTGCCATAAGATTAAAGTAAACCTGCTACCATTTTAAAACGAATAAACTTGCATCTTGTTAGTTCATTCACAATGTCAGACTGTCTCAGACTTGCTCATCCATGTCTTTATGGACCTTGCTTTATGCACTGGTTCAAATCAGGGGGGTTTATGGTGTGGGGATGGGCTTGGCTCCTTAGTTCCAGTGAAGGGAACTCCTAAGGCATCAGCATACCAAGAAATTTTTGAGAATTTTATGTTCCCAACTTTGTGGGAACAGTTTGGGGATGGTCCCTTCCTGTTCCAACATGACTGTGTACTAGTGCACAAACAAGGTCCATAAAGACATGGATGAGCAAGTTTGGGGTGGAGGAACTTGACTGGCCTTCACAGAGACCTCAACTCAACCCGATAGAACATCTTTGGGATGAATTAGAGCAGAGACTGCGAGCCAGGCCTTCTCGCCCACATCAGTGCCTCACCTCACAAATGCGCTTCTGGAAGAATGGTCAAAAATTCCCATAGACACATTCCTAAACTTTCGTGGACAGCCTTCCCAGAAGAGTTGAAGCTGTTATAGCTGCAAAAGGTGGGCCAACTCAATATTGAACCCTAAGGACTAAGACTGGGGTGCCATTAAAGTTCATGTGCGTGTAAAGGCAGGCGTCCCAATACTTTTGGTAATTATGTGTATGTTCTTCAATGCCTTTACCCACTGTTCGTTTCGTACAGCCAATATACTGTAGCTCGCAAGGGCATTCAACCAAATAGATCACATTGGTGGAATCACAAGTTAAAAATTGCTGTACCTAAAAATGTATACCTGTTATATTAGGTTTAAAACTGTTTTTTTTTTTTTTTTTTTTTCATTTTTGAAATGTTCTTTCATTTATCTTTAGTGTTTCTATGAGTGAAGCATCTTTTACATCTCTTAAAGCCTTTCTCAGGAGAAAGATATGTTCTAGGAGGGTTTTTTATTTTCTTCTATATAGCCTTTCACTAACAAGTTCCTCAATGTGGGGCCCTATGGAATACAGATTTTGGTTTGTGTGATAGATTTCAAGATGGGGTCTTTTTTTAGGAGTGGCCAGTATTTGGTGCTGATCCTCATTACCTTATATTTATCATCTCCATATGGAAGGACACAGACATGGACTTGCTCCTTCTCTTCTTTTGGACGTTAGTTGTTCCCTATCAGCGCTAATGGGAAACGTATTGGCCTCATCTGTCACTTCATCTGTTCTCTGAATGCTTGGCTTTTAGGCCCACAGCCTGCTCAACAAATGTCTGTTCCTCAATGCAATTCCTCCGATATCTCAAAAATGTTCACTTTAGTATTGCCTTAATCAATGGTTTATAATGGCAGCTATCTACAGGGACAAAACCATTGCAATCTCTATCTTTATGGAACACTTGGGCAGTTATCTATTCTAATTGTTAGATTTCAAAAATTCACATCTGATTGTCCATAGATTTTGGTAAATTCTAGTGTCAGGAATCAGCAGCAGAGATGGCCAGATCTGCGTGGCTGCTCACAGTCTGGGACCAGACTGTGTATGCTTTAAATGATTATTTTTTTACAGTGAAACAAAATCCTTCCAAACACCAGCACACAGCAAACATGAAAATATCAGCAAACCAAAAAACCCTGTGACAAAATACCTGACTAATAACTAACAAACAGAAGCTTAATTAACAACTAACTATACAATACATACAAAATGGGGAATACCGAAAAGCAGGGAAATACTGGAGGTGCAGGAATCAAATGTGAAGGGGGAAACAAAACTGGGATCAGAAACAAGGGGAAACAAGGCAGTAGGATACAGAGTACAGCGAACAGAGCAGGAGCAGGAGCAAGATAACGGCTAGCAGTATCTGACAGCAAGCAAAACACTGGAGTGAGAGGCACTAATAGGTGAGGACCTAAATACCCTCCCAGCAGCCACCAACAGTTGGAAACAGATTACTGGGATCTGCTGGCTGCTGTATGACCCCCCGCTGGTGGACAATGGAATTACAACCCTCTGCCCAGGAAACCACAGTGCAACCAGCAGGTGATCCAGGTCCATGGGTGTCCGCAGGTAGGGCAAGGGGGCAAGTGCCCCCCCCCCTAGAATCAGGGATCGGATCAGGAGTTCCCCACTCGGTCTTTATCCTAGCGCCGGCCCTGCTCGCACCTGTACACAGTTTAGCAGGGCCGGTGACAGCAGGTGTGAGGAGCGGGACAGCGAAGGCCTCAAGGGGTGGGCAGGATGACATCACCTGGTCTACATAGTGCGAGCGTGAGGCACAGGAGACGAAAGCCGTGAGAAAGGAGAGCAGCAGGACACCAGGAACAGTGGACACAATGTCCCCAGCCCCCCCCCAGAGCCTGGAACCCCTGGACTCCTTAAACCTCCTCACTGCTCCCAGACCTGGAGGACAGATTGACTGGGGGTTCAGAGAACAAGGACGGGAAGGAAATTCAAGCAGCCAGGGACCACTCCATGTCACATCATAGTTTCGATGGAAGGAACAGAGCACCTCCTGTCCTCACCCAGAATGAAAACGGGTCTTTCCAGCTGCTGGCCATCATGGACAACCTACTGGCATGCAAGGTACCGTACTGAGCATTACACACACCACTGGGACATAGGGGCACTTGAGGGACTGCAGACAGGGCTAGGGGATCCCTCTCCCTGACCCCCCCATAACCCCCTCTTTCTCTCTGTCACCCCTCTGTCTTTTTCACCCCCCTCTCTCTCTCTGTCACCCCCCCGTCTCTCTCTGTCACACTCCTCTCTCTCTGTCTCTCCCTGTCACCCCCTCTGTCTCTTTCTGTGACCCCCTCTCTCTGTCACCCCCCCTGTCTCTCTTTGTCACCCCCCACATGTATGCAGTCTCTTAGAGTCTCTTGTGCCATGTCCGCAGTCTCTTATAGTGTCTTGAGCCATGTATGCAGTTTCTGACAGTCTCTTGGGCCATGTATGCAGTTTCTGACAGTCTCTTGAGCCATGTATGCAGTTTCTGACAGTCTCTTGGGCCATGTATGCAGTTTCTGACAGTCTCTTGGGCCATGTCCGCAGTCTGACAGTCTCTTGTGCCATTTCTGCAGTCTCTGACCATCTCCTGTCCTACGTCTGCAGTCTCTGACCGTGATAATGTGATAATGACATTGTCGAAAAGGGTCAGAGCATGGGTGACCTTAAAATGATGCCGCCCCCTCTGAAAAAAGTTCTGCGTATGCCCATGTCCAGGTCCTGGTCTAGATTCCATTCTAAATTATTAAGACCCCTTTCATACTGGGGCAGTTTTCAGGCGATTTAGCTCTGGAAATAGCCTCTGCTAAGTGCCTAAAAAGTTCCTCCCATTCATTCAAGTGTGACTTTTCACAGTGGGGCAGTGCGCTTGCGGGACATTCCGAAAAGTCCTGCAAGCAGAATTTTTGGGGTGGTTTGGGAGCGCTGTATTTATGAATGAATGGGCAGCACTTCCGAAACACCTGAAAGCGCTTCTGAAGCACTGCAACACAGAAGTTTTTAACCCCTTCTTTGGGGTTAAAAGCGTCCCGCTAGCAGACAAAAATGGCTGTTTAAACAGCGCTAAAGCGCCTCTAAAACGAGCGATTCATCATTAACACAGGCTGCAGTCCCAGTGTGAAAGGGGTCTAAGATTAAAAATGAACTCCTGTAACCCTTATAAGGACCCCCCCAAACAAATGAACATGCAATTATCAATATATAGTATTTCCAAATTATGTGCCAATCTTTAGGGGTATGAAGATTTGTTCCCAAGCCCCCATAAAAATATTAGCATATGATGGGGAAAAATTTGCAATCTATCGCTGACCCCTTTAATTGTTTGTAATGAGACCCCTTAAAGTTGAAAATATTATTTTTCAACACAATATGAATGGCATCCAATAAAGAATGTTTTTTTTTTTTTCTCCTCACTCATTGCAGTACTCTCCAAAGCATCTTTCACAGCTTTGATATCTCTCTCATGCTCTATTATAGTATAGAGTGATTTCACATCACAGGTGCCAATAAACCACCCTTCCTGTCATTCAATTTGTTGGAGGCACTTCAACGTGTCCTTTGTACCCCTCAGATATGATGGAAGTGCTTGCACCAAAGGTTGTAGGTGTAAATCAATAAACTCAGCAAGTCTTGAAGAATGTGACTCAACACTAGATACAATCAGCCTCCCTGGGGGATTGACCAAACTTTTATGTATCATTGGTAGGATGTACAACACTAGTGTATTAGGATGTTTAATTTTGAGATAACTCTCTTTTTTTTTAAAACCCCTCTCTCATAACTTATTTTTAGGAGCTTTTTTTTTATTGCTTTCATATTCTGGGTTTTAGGGTCACTCTTTATTTATTAAGTTTTATCCATAATCACCAAGCCCCCTTCTTTATCGGTTTATCATTTCGATTAATCACAATCATGTCATCATTTTCTAGTTGTTTTAAAGCTTGTCTTTCACTCCATGTCAAATTAAATTTCTTAGGAGGTACATCCTCAAGCTCCACAATTTCCACTTAGTATTTTGGATATCCCCATTAAGAGAATTAAAAGATTTAGGTTTAAGGGATATATGATTGCTCACTATCTTCCTATGCAACCAATTCCATTCCATCCGGCTCTTACAGTTATATTTTTTAAGGGTCAATTTTCTAATAAAAATTTGGACCCCTGGAAAAGCCTCAAACATATTGACTTTTCTTGGCCAATTTTTCCCCTTTCTGCAGTACAATTTTCTCCTCTTCTGTGGGTACATTACTGCTAAGGTTGAAAAGAATACATTTCTCCTTATTTTTATAAATCCCCTAGCTTTTATATTTCTGATTATGAACCTTTTTGTCACCCCTTACACCTCCCCTACATTTCTTTTTCTTTTGCTCCCAATCAATTCCCTTTAACACCCTCCACCCCGTTATAATTCTCTTTCAATGTTTGTCCTGCCAATTCCTCCTGTGAGTTCTCCCTCCAATGACTTCTTCCTAAAAAAAACATACTTTTGATGCTGTAATGGAGTTCTTTGAAGGTCCACTTGTTGGAGTGGGCAGAATCTGTTCCCCCAAATTGTAACTCTGATTCCTGTATATTCTGCTAATGTTTGTATTAAATATTGTTTTGTCATAATGAAACTGGTTCCTCTCCCTTCTCTCTCTGTGGTCCCATCTGTCATAATCACGAGTCCTATGTAGTGGTTTGATCCAATAATTCAAATCTCTCCCTGGCCTAGGTGTAGATTTGGGGTTCCCGCTGAGTAAGTTGGCTTTGCCCAGAGTTGTGCTTTGGAGACTTGTTTTTATATTTGTTATACACGTAGGATTCTCCATTAAAGTTTTTTTTTTTTTGCTTTAGCTGAGTTGAACATTGAGATAACATTCATACTGCCAGGAATGACCTTGGCAGCTAATTGACTTGTGAACTATCCTTATCGCTTAGCTGTACAAGAGTATTTGTATTTTGTAGAATAAACTAAAGCCAGCCATAGATGGAGCGATTTACCATCAGTGTTAATGGTGGGATCCTTCCCGCTGAGCTATTGGGTTCTATTGTGTGGGGAACTTTGAACGAAAGTGAAGAGTTAAAAATCAGGAGTTGTGCTTGTGACTGCTTGTGGTTGCAAATGTTTTTTTTTTTCCTTATTTGATAAGTTTGGTATCGGTTTTTAAAACACTCTTTTTTCTTTTTTTCAACCTCCTTTTCAAACAGCACTTTTTTTTTCCTTCGGCCTTGGTTCACACTAGATGCGGTGCGAATTCTCAGCAAATTAGCTGCAAATTCTGCACTGCATCAAAATCGCAATCCGTTCATCCAAACGGATTGCGGAGTGTATGTTAACGACACCCCGAAATGCAACCTGATTCTGGTGCGAACAAGAAAAGGGTCTTGTACGAGTTTGGTGTGAATGCGGTGCAATTTGAGCCATTCAAATCATGGCTCAAATCGCACCCAAGAGATACCACATGTAATTTGCACGGGAATGTGCTGCAATTCCTGTGCGAATTACATGGGGTGTTCCAAACCGCATCAGTATGTATATATATACACACACACACATATATATATATATATATATATATATATATATATATATATATATATATATATATTAATAATGGATAACAGCGCTATATAAGCTACAAAAATTGCAATATTAATAAATAAATAATAACATTATATGTGACATAAACATAGTAGTGAATAATAGTGATAGATTAATCCATAAACCCCATTGACGTGAATTTAAATGTAGAAACAACAACTCTGCAAGTGAACATTGAGCAAGTCCATCTAAGTGCAGGTAGAAACAGTCCGAAGATTTAAATCAAATTCTTCTTAATGATGTTAGATAAATGGCTAATTAATTCCTCCACCGCACCACTGTGTTAACACCAGTATAATAATGTGCTTACCACAAGGCAAGCTTAAACAAGCCTGTAACCTTAACCCGGTCAGGGCCTTTAGCCAATGGGGATGATTAGACAGCGATAATCCACTAAACCATCTAGAAGGAACAGCCACAGCAAGGAACCCTTCATGCGCACCTCCAGAGCACCGGAACCGTTTAACATTCAGGGGTTCCCCACAAAGAAAGAAAGGATCGACATAGCGTAATCCTGATATGGGTAATTTATTATAAAAATAGGAAACACACTTACATTAAAATGAAGGAAAACAGCATAAAATTGTATGAGCCGGCCGGCTACAGCGAATACCCGTCCTACAGACGGAACACACGGGACGTCAGCACGTCAGCTCCTCCCGACGCGCGTTTCGTCATACAATGACGTCGTCTGGGGCATGAAATGCAACCTGATTCTGGTGCGAACAAGAAAAGGGTCTTGTACGAGTTTGGTGTGAATGCGGTGCAATTTGAGCCATTCAAATCATGGCTCAAATCGCACTCAAGAGATACCACATGTAATTTGCACGGGAATGTGCTGCAATTCCTGTGCGAATTACATGGGGTGTTCCAAACCGCATCAGTTTGTATATATATACACACACACACATATATATATATATATATATATATATATATATATATATATATATATATATATATATATATATATATTTATATATATTTATAGGTGCATAAGCGTAGCGCTGAAGTGCCAAACTAAATTACCGTTATATTATGAACATGAATTAAATCAATATACAAACCACAGTAAAGTTATATACATAAATATAAATGACACATATGATAAAAGAATATGTGAAAAGGAATCAAAAACAAATAAAATAAATTAAGTGATGAAGTCCATAGGAGTCTTCAAAAAACCACAATGTGCAGCGATTAATAACAGTCCATAATGAAGTGAGATGGTCTTGATCACCATACATAAAACCAATGTGGTAGATGGAAAATAAGAACACCAATGTGATGAAGCCACCACCAGGATAGATGCAGGCTTACCAGAGAGTTTGAACTCAAGAGAACATACGTTTCTATGAGTCAAACAGGCTTGTATTGTCAGCCGACAATGGGGGTGAAACCTTGGGGGTCCTCAGTAATTGGAGCCTGGAGTTTCTTAGACCTTCATAGAAGAGTCGTCTCCATACAGATGGTTACACTGTGATGCTGCCCCAGAGGGTTAGAAATTCCTAAGAACATGCAGTACAGGCTTAGCTGGCTCCATTGCATTCTGTCCTCCTCATGGTGAAGATGAAAGAGTTGCATAGGAAGTTTCGGGGTTCTAAGTAATTTTATAGCAAAAAATGCTGATTTTAACTTGTAAATAACAAATGTCAGAAATAGGCTTGGTCCTTAAGTGGTTAAGCTTGCTCAAATTTGATGCTGGCTTGCATGTGGAATTTGTGAACTAAAGTGGAGAGCTAAAAACCAGGAGTTGAAAACAGTTAAGACAGGAGTCTTCTAACCTGTGAGTAACATCTTAAACTTCCTATAAGTAATTAATTGTAACTGGGGAGAGAGAGAGAGACCATATAGCTTAACTCTTCCACCCCAGCCAACCAGATCACACAGAACATAAAATGCGGCTGCCGCCGCTGCTGACTGTTCTTTCTCTTTACTCAAAAAGTTGCACCTGCCACCCGCTAAGACGCTCTGGGCTATGGACCCCAGATATTGACTGGAGTAATGGTACTGCTGGGACAGTTAAAGGGCAAACATTTATAAATCTATTACCAGACAATTTTTTGGTACAGTTCATAGAGGCCCCGACTAGGAATGACGCTCTGCTGGACCTAGTAATCTTAAACCATGCAGAGCCTATCACTAATGTTCATATAAAAGAACATCTGGGTAGCAGTGACCATAACATGATTTAATTTAATGTTAGCTGTAAGCAACAAACACATACTGGAAAGATAAAATCATTTAACTTTAGGAGAGCAATTTTTCCAAGGATGAGGGCTGCTCTCCAAGACTTGGGAATATTGGCGTCGATGAACACCAAACAAAACTGGGAATTCAAACATCAAAATTACTGTATGTGAGCACACTGCAAAATATATTCCCATGGGTAATAACTTCCAAAGGCTATAAATGAAACCTAAAGAAATAATAAATAACATAAATAATAAAAAATTGTTTTTCAAAGTAAAAAAAATGAAGGAACACTATCATCATTTAAACGTTACAAAGAATATAACATGATATATAAAAAGGAAATCAAGGCCGCAAAAATTCAAATTCAACAACAGTTTGCAAAAGAAAGTAGGACTAACCCCAAAAAAACTCTTTAAATATATTAATAGTAAAAAGGTCAGGTTTTCAATGCTCTTCAAAGTTGTTTTCCTTCTTAGGAAAATCTACAAATTATGAGGTCCCCCTAAGGAAGAAAATATCGAAGCGTAGTGGGATAAGGAGCGTTGTACCCATTATAGATGTTGATCACTGCAGATTGGAAATATGGTTTTATGTATCTTTTTAAACATGCTTAAATAAAATTAGTCTTTTTATGAATTTATGAGTTGTTTAATGGAATGCTTCTAAAGTCCCATTCAAACCTTCATCATTTATGGTCATTATAAATTAACGCAACTAGGTTTCTTCCAAAATCTCAACCCCCTTGGCACTATTTTCTGCTCTATATATACTTTTAAGGGGGTTTTATCCCACCAAGCTCTGAGTTCCCCAAATTCTTTGTTTAGCAGACGTTAACAGATGCCACACAAATCCGATTGTTTACATGTGTACAAGGACTAATGAGTGGCCCTGGATGCAGACAGATGTGCTCATCTATCCTTATACACATGTAACCACTCAGATGTGTGGTTATAGGCATCCAGCCACAAACACCTGTGACTCCTACATACAGAAATAGAAAAATCAGGTCTTCTACCCTGCCAGACAGGGCTGTACTGTGTGGCTTAGCTGTGTGAATCTTATGATTGGATGGCCAGAATAGCAAATGTGTAGGCAGGAAAAACAGCTCTCATATATCTGTGTTATCTGTGTATTTAGCTGTTTTCCTGGAGTTCAGCTTTACAATAGAACTAAAGGCAAAGCCTTTTTTTTCATTTTGAAGGGGAGAGCGATAACCCATCAGGTTTTTTTTTTTGCCATCTGTGTCCAATTGGGGAGATTTCCCTTAACTTCCTGTCTCATAGCCAGACAGGAAGTGAGAGGCAATCCCTCTAAAGTGAGTGAATCCCGGGGTTTCACCAGAACTATTAGAAGATGTCCTGTCTATTCCTGTTCTGGGGACAACAGTAACATTTTGGTGATAACAATAAAGAGGACAAATAGAGTCTCCCTAACGGCGGCATGGACAGTAATAAAAACCAGACAAACGTTCTAATCCCTCTCCACTCTATCCAAAACTAAAAAAAAAGTTTGGTTGTAAGTTATACTTTAAGGGCTGCTGAACTTTCATTCCTAATTCTTAGCCTATTTAATGACATACATGTAGGGACACATTATAGTCTCTACATTTCATTCTTCATATTAATATACATCATTCATGACCTATATTAATGAGCTCACAGCTTGAATCAAGTTCAAGTTCCCTCCTTGTACATTAATGTATTATTAATAAATTAGGAATATTTTAACTCTCTGATGAACTCATCATTGTGTTGAACTGCCAACATCATTTCAGACAGTTAATTGCTTCTGCTGTTCTCTCTCACATCTTTTTTACAGATGTTGGCTTATGAGCGAAATGGGCGATGTTTGGTTCACAGAAGGTTTGGCAAACCCAGAAAAAATCCTCTAAACCCAAGCATTGCGCCAAACCCCAATTGAAGTCTATGGGAGCTAAATTTCAGTCAGTTTGCAAGATTTTGTAAAAAAAATGGCATGGGTAGCTAGGCACTGCCATGGTGGACATAGACCAATGCAAGAAACAAAATAACAAAAAATACAACAAATACTACTAAGCTGGTAGAGGGTCTTTTAATGCAGCTTGAAGAAGAACTTTGCAAATACTCAAATTCTTTAAATAACATACTTTAGGGGTGCCTTAAAGCTGCATGTGAAGTTATGGATGCAGTACGATAACCCCTTTACGACTACCCGACACACATACACTATATGACTAAAAGTATTGGGACGCCTACCTTAACATGCACATGAACCCTAATGGCATCCCAGTCTTAGTCCGTAGGGCTAAGCTTCAACTCTTCTGGGAAGGCTGTCCACAAGGTTTATTAGTGTGTCTATGTCTATGTTTGACCATTCTTCAGGCACTGATGTGGACGAGAAGGCCTGGCCCACAGTGTCCGCTCTAATTCACTCCAAAGGTGTTCTATTGGGTTGAGGTCAGGACTCAGACCAATGGTGCAGACCAGTCAAGTTCCTCCACTTCAAATTCGCTCATCCATGTCTTTATGGACCTTTCTTTGTGCATTGGTGCGCAGTCATGTTCCAACAGGAAAGGGCTATCTCCAAACTGTTCCCACAAAGTTTGGAACATGCAATTGTCAAAAAAATTTCTTGGTATGCTGACATCTTAAGAGTTCCCTTCACTGGAACTAAGGGGCCAAGTCCAACCCCTGATAAAAAAAAAAACCCACACCATAAATCCCCCTCACCAAATGATTCGGACCAGTGCACAAACAAGGTCCATAAAGACATGGATGAGCGAGTTTGGGGTGGAGGAACTTGACTGGCCTGCACAGAGTCCGGACCTCAACCCGATAGAACACCTTTGGAGTGAATTCGAGGGGAGACTGCGAGCCAGGCCTTCTTGTGCCTGACCTCACAAATGTGCTTCTGAAAGAATGGTCAAACATTCCCATAGACACACTCCTAAACCTTGTGGACAGCCTTCCCGGAAGAGTTGAGGCTGTTATAGTTGCAAAGGTGGGCTGACTCAGTATTGAACCCTAAGACTGGGATGCCATTAGGGTTCATGTGCGTGTAAAGGCACATGAACCCTAATGGCACTATATTACTTTTGGTAATATAATGTATGTGCGTTTGAAAAAGGGCGGCTTTTAATGCCTACACACCACACATATGCATAGCCATTGTTTATGTGTTTAGAGCGCACTCACTGCACTCTCAGACAGCTCTCGGCCTGGGCTACAGATCAGTAGGCAATGGGACCAGCTTCCAAGCATGTGACCACTCTAACAGTGGTCATAGGATTGCCAATGCTTACCACCCCAAAACTATTTAAAGGGGTGCCGGGGCGGGCGGGGTTAAAAGCGGCATTTTCTGTTCATAAGTAGCAGCTGCGATTTTCTCCATTCTTTTGGTGGTAGAAGTACCGCTGCTAAATAAAAGATCCCTTCCTGCCTTTGTTTGTCAATAAACCAAGGGATCTGTCATTTAGCAGCAGTATCACTACCACTAAATGACAGATCCTTGACTTCTGTTTGTAAAAAAAAAGGGCTGGGATCCTGGGTGACATCGTTGACCAAATATGGTGATGACCATATTTGGTCAGTGATGCCACCAATCCCAGCTCCTTTGCTTACATTCCATAACACTCGTAATGGCAAGTGCTGATTGTTCAGTGCAGCCACGTGCCTTGCTGACCAATGAGAAGCACATCTGAGGCTTTATTTTCCAGTAAGGTGCCCCAGAAGAAGGACTCACTTCTCATTCTCCAGCACGGTCACATGGTCACACTGACCATTAAGTGCTTGACATTGCAAGCATTATGATGGATACTACTGTAACTTTGGGGACCACTACACCAGCAGCAGGGAGCATTATGGATGCAGGTGGGTTGGGGGGGGGGGGGGGTGTCCAGAATATCTGAAGTTACTTCACCTTTTCATTTTTCATAAAAAGGTGAACTTACTTTTTAAGGGTAGCTGCGTATTGTTATAATTTGATTTGGTTTTCCATCTCTCTTAATTTAGGTAGAGCTGGGCTCTTATTGGATTATAACCTCCTGGACAATAAACTCTTTTTAATCTAATTAGGTTCAGTCACTTAGAAATTTGGCAATACAACATGACTAATTTAGAATCCAAGGAACACAGTAACATAGCAGAATCAGGTTAAAAAGAAAACATATATGTTCATAATATAAAACAAAACATAGTTAAAAAAAGACAACTGTTCTCCTGAAAGCGGCGATTACTTTGCAAATAGTTCTCTCAAGTGATGTTACAGCGATACATTTGCATTAATGTTGTACCATGAGACCATCAAAAAAACACGAGAAATCGATTATTCTTGCAGATGTTTTTATCACCAACATAACATGTTCCACGACATAAACGGGGAAATACAGAAGAAAGGCAGATGTGGGTAATTTGGAAGAAAGACATCAAAAGTTTCATAATGTCTGGAAAGGGAAAAAAAAAAAGCCATTTGAACCTTAAGTTCATCTTTACATAACATTGCGTCTCAGGAAATTAGTACGCTTGGTAATAGCTGGGTAATATGGTTGTCATTTTGCATTGTGTGTTTAGATGCACTATATTACTTGCTTCTGGCAATTCTTTTGGAAAACAATAGAGGTGACCTTTCTTGGTTATAAGAGTTTCAATATATTGCTGGCTGGGCTTGTTTATGACAATGTCAAGCTGGTGGTAGAGTTTAGGGAGTGGTTGGAAGAGAAAGCAAAGTCTGATCACCCAGAGGCCTCAGTCTGTCCAAAAATGAATGAAGGGGACCCTGAAGAAGATGGTGCCCAAAAACCCTCCAATAGGTTGCTGTACCGTCTCTTATTTTTTTCTGGGTTCTACATGTTTACAAGCATCGTGACTGCTTTTTGGGGTGGTCCCCCACAAACATCATTCAAGCTTAACCATGGAGAAATCATTCCATTGACATTCCCCTCCAAGAATTTAGAAGCCACAGGAGGACCCACTGATACGGAGTACCTAATCTGGATCCAACCCAAGGTTTCTTTGAAATATTAAAAATTAACTTTACACCCCGGGTCCGGTGCTACTTTCCACTCCCTATAGCTATGTCTATATGGCAGTCCTACAGTGATTCCTTCCTTATTGGCACCATTCTCACCCCTACATGGAAGAGACACTGGATAACATTCTTAGAAAGGCAAGAACAAATGGAAGCTTTATGTGATGTCTGGAGATATGAGGGCTAGTCTATATTAGCTGGAGATGTGATACCACAATGTGCTTATAGATATTATTCTTATTGGTATTATTGTGGTGTTGGCATATATATTACTGGTACTGGTTGGGGATTAATATGGTGATTGAATTATGTGAACAACCAGCACAGTGCCCCAAAAAAATGTGCAAAATAAACTATAAACAAATCTGCTGCTGACATCAATAGTGCTTCTAGTGCACCATACAATTAGTGACCATACATAACAATTAGCACAAATTTCTCATAAATTGTCATATCCCAAGTCCATAATGATAAAGATTAATAGTCCATCACATCATCACAAAGTGAAATCTTCTGTGCTCTTTTGATTCTTGCTGACACTCACACCAGTCTATATGCTCAACTTCATAAGTGGACTTTAACATACACTATATTTCCAAAAGTATTGGGACGCCTACCTTTACACGCACATGAACTTTAACGGCATTTCACTCTAATGCCCCGTACACACGGTCGGACTTTGTTCGGACATTCCGACAACAAAATCCTAGGATTTTTTCCGACGGATGTTGGCTCAAACTTGTCTTGCATACACACGGTCACACAAAGTTTTCGGAAAATCCGATCGTTCTGAACGCGGTGACGTAAAACACGTACGTCGAGACTATAAACGGGGCAGTGGCCAATAGCTTTCATCTCTTTATTTATTCTGAGCATGCGTGGCACTTTGTCCGTCGGATTTGTGTACACACGATCGGAATTTCCGACAATTGATTTTGTTGTTGGAAAATTTTATCTCCTGCTCTCCAACTTTGTGTGTCGGAAAATCCGATGGAAAATGTCCGATGGAGCCCACACACAGTCGGAATTTCCGACAACACGCTCCGATCGGACATTTTCCATCGGCAAATCCGACCGTGTGTACGGGGCATTAGTCTGTAGGGTTCAATATTGAGTTGGCCCACCCTTTGCAGCTATAACAGCTTCAGCTCTTCTGGGAAAGCTGTCCACAAGGTTTAGAAGTGTGTCTATGGGAATGTTTGACCATTCTTCCAGAAGTGCATTTGTGAGGTCAGGCACTGATGTTGGATGTTGGATGAGAAGGCCTGGCTCACAGTCTGCACTCTAATTCATCCTAAAGGTGTTCTATCGAGTTGAGGTAAGGACTCTGTGCAGGTCAGTCAAGTTCCTCCACCCCAAACTCACTTATCCATCTCTTTATGGACCTTCATTTGTGCACTGGTGTGCAGTTATGTTGGAACAGTAAGGGGCCATCCCCAAACTGTTCCAACAAAAATGGGAGCATGAAATTCTCCAAAATGTCTTTTCCACTAGTTCACTGGAACTAAGGGGCCAAGCCCAACCCCTGAAAAACAACCCCACACCATAATCCAAATGATTCAAACCAGTGCACAAAGCAAGGTCCATAAAGACATTGATAAACATATTTGGAATGGAGGAACTTGGCTGCCCTACACAGAGTCCTGACCTCAACCTGATAGAACACCTTTGGGATGAATTGCAAGCCAGGCCTTCTCGTCCAACATCAGTGTCTGACCTCACAAATGCGCTTCTGGAAGAATGATTAAACATTCCCATAGACACACTCCTAAACTTTGTGGACAGCCTTCCCAGAAGGGTTGAAGCTGTTATAGCTGCAAAGGGTGGGCCACAATATTAAACCCTACGGACTAAGACTGGGATGCCATACAAAGTTCATGTGTGTGTAAAAGCAGGTGTCCCAATACTTTTGACAATATAGTGTATATCAAGGTCATATGCGCATGTATCGTTCAATCTCAGATGGAATCTGACTCTTCCTCCTTTTAACTTCTTCTGCCAGTGTGAACCCCAATATACAAAGCAAGAACATAAGGGTATAAATGAGTCCATCTCAGGCAGCATCTTCCTCTCTTCATTATAATGCTCTGCTCCTTCAGCCGCCCTACTCTCACCAGTAAAACCACATGCAAACACAGAAATGGGACCAATAGTGTTCGCTTTTAAAAAAAACTTAAATTTGTTAAAGGCTTTCACATAAAACCCTCACATTTATAAAGCACACTGAGTGATATGATAAACACATGACATATATCCTCCTTAGACAACTTTTCATATCCCTAGTAAATAAACGCCAGGACCAGCAATAGATACATCCGAATGCTCCACTCCTATACACGTTACGCCTGTAAGACTTTATCAGTAGGTCTATCAATATGGCGTTTGGGCACATTCTGATGGTGCTAAAAGATATATTTTAGGAGATATTGTTATGATACTGGAGGCTCAGTATTATAGGCAGATAGTAGTAGCTACAAGGGCGAGTTCAGAGGGTGGTGATAAATGGGGAGTACTCAGAATGGTCAGGGGTGGGTAGTGGGGTTCCCCAGGGTTCTGTGCTGGAACCAATCCTGTTTAATTTGTTCATAAACGACTTGGAGGATGGGATAAACAGTTCAATCTCTGTATTTGCGGATGATACTAAGCTAAGCAGGGCAATAACTTCTCCGCAGGATGTGGAAACCTTGCAAAAAGATCTGAACAAATTAATGGGGTGGGAAACTACATGGCAAATGAGGTTCAATGTAGAAAAATTTAAAATAATGCATTTGGGTGGCAAAAATATGAATGCAATCTATACACTGGGGGGAGAACCTCTGGGGAAATCTAGGATGGAAAAGGACCTGGGGGTCCTAGTAGATGATAGGCTCAGCAATGGCATCCAATGCCAAGCTGCTGCTAACAAAACAAACAATATTGGCATGCATTAAAAAGGGGATTAATTCCAGAGATAAAACGATAATTCTCCCGCTCTACAAGACTCTGGTCCGGTCGCACCTGGACTATGCTGTCCAGTTCTGGGCACCAGTCCTAAGGAAGGATGTACTGGAAATGGAGCGAGTACAAAGAAGGGCAACAAAGCTAATAAAGGGTCTGGAGGATATTAGTTATGAGGAAAGGTTGCGAGCACTGAACTTATTCTCCCTGGAGAAGAGACGCTTGAGAGGGGATATGATTTCAATATACAAATACCATACTGGTGACCCCACAATAGGGATAAAACTTTTTTTGCGGAAGGGAGTTTAACAAGACTCGTGGCCACTCATTAAAATTAGAAGAAAAGAGGTTTAAGCTTAAACTGCGTAGAGGATTCTTTACTGTACAGTAGAGGATTCTTTTACCCAAGACCCTATCGCGACCGCCTGCATTAACCAACTGGAAGAACTAGGTCTTCAACAGCTGATAAATGCTCCCACGCACAGTTCAGGACACACTCTAGACCTCATCTTCAAACAGAATATGGACATCAACATATTCGACAACACACCACTACCATGGACGGACCACCACGCTATCAAATTTCACTACTAACACCACCCTCCAAAAACAGAAACACACAACAACACCACACTGGAACAGATCTCAGAAGAAACTACACTCTGAACTCTTCAAAACCACATTATTAAACAAAATACCATTGCTAAACTTAAACCTCTCAACGGAATAAACACTCAACTCCCTAAACAAGGCATTACTAAAAACAGCAGACTCAGTGGCGCCAAAACGCAGAACACTCATCCGCCAAAAAAACTTGAGATGGTTTAATGGCACTCTCACCCTACTCAAGCAAGAACGTAGAAGAGCTGAAAGAGCATGGAGAAGAAATCCTACCAAGGAAAACCATACAAACTACAAAGCACTCACTGTGAAATACCACAAAGCAATCTTCAAAGCCAAAAAAGAACATTTCTCGAACACCATCTCAACTGCCTTAAACCGGCCGCGGGAACTTTTCAAAATAGTCGCCCAGTCAATGAACCCAACCTGCTTAGAGCCCCCAGCAAACGATACTCAAGAATTCTGCAATGAGTTATCAAATTTCTTCATCAACAAAATCGACAACATTCGGAAATCAATTCAACAGAAAAAAACAACCAACCTCACTCAACCAAAGCAAAAAGAGGATATCGACACGAACATCACACAACCACCAAATTTCTCTTTGACCCCAATCACCACTGACACGACTAAAAACATTATCAGAAGCCTTCGAGACAGCACATCACCAAACGACATCATTCCCACAAAACTCCTGAAAGAATGTTCCGACATCTTGGCCCCTACTATAACACACCTCATAAATCAGTCGTTCAAAGACGGAATTGTTCCAACCACCCTCAAGCAAGGCATCGTCAAACTCCTGCTAAAGAAACCCAATCTTGACCCTAAGGACCCTAACTTCCGCAGACCGATAACAAGCCTCAACACCATCTCCAAGATTATGGAGAAAGCAGTAGTACAACAGCTACAACGCCACCTGGACACACACCAACTCCTGGACCTGCTGCAATCAGGCTTCCGCCCAGGCCATGCCACAGAAACAGCACTTCTCAAAATATGGGATGACACCCTTGAAGCAGCAGATGATGGAGAATCATGTCTCCTGGTACTGTTAAACCGCAGTGCAGCATTTGATACAGTGGACCACAATACTCTACTTGTCCGCCTCACAGAAGTAGCAGGAGCCACAGATTCTGGTCTAAAATGGTTTGCATCCTTCTTAGAGAATCGCTCTCAGACAGTGAAACTAGGAGCATTCACCTCTGAAACCTGCGCAATCTCCTGTGGAGTCCCTCAGGGTTCACCCTTGTCACCAGTGCTATTCAACATCTACATCCGCCCACTCCTCAAAATCATCAGAAAATCGGACCTCTGCTTCTACTCATACGCTGATGACACCCAACTCTACTTTTGCATCACCGGACAAAAAGACCATCACCAGCAATTAGAGAAATGCCTCACTTTGATAGATGACTGGATGATCATTAGCTCCCTCAAACTCAACGGTTCAAAAACAGAACTTCTTCTCCTACACGCTAACAAAAATTCCAAAACCAAGACTCCGTGGACACCTCCCACCATCTTTGGACAGGCCATCTCTCCAAGCACCAAAGCCAAGAGTCTCGGAGTCATCTTTGACTCAGAAATGACAATGGATGCACAAATAGGAACAGTAGTTAGCGGATCTCACCATCTCCTCCGCCTGCTACATAGACTCATCCCCTTCATCCCAGAAAAGGACAAAGCAGCAGTAGTTGGAACAAACATCAATTCTCGACTCGACTGCGCAAGCTCGCTCTACATAGGATTACCCCAATATCAGCTTACGAGCTTACAACTCATCCAAAACACGGCGGCAAGACTGCTAACAGGAAAAAAAAATATGGGAATCCATTTCCCTATCCCTGAGGAGCCTACATTGGCTAACCGTAAAGAATCGGATCACATTCAAGACCCTCTGCCACACCCACAAATGCATACAAGGAAACACTCCTCAATATCTTCGAGAGAAAATAAAGCACTCCACACCCAATCGCAGTCTTCGATCATCTAACCAAAACCTCCTCCTCATTCCCAAATACCGCTACAAAGCAAAGGGAGAACGAAGATTCGCAGTCCAAGGACCTCGGCTATGGAACGCTCTTCCGACTTACATCCGCATGGAAGAAAACCATCAGGAAAAGACTCAAGACCTACCTCTTCTAAGAAGCTGACAACACAGAACGCATCTAGCACCTTGAGGCGATTCAGTTCGCATTTGCGGCGCTTTACAAATCATTCATTCTCTCATTCATTCGTAAGAACAGCAAGGATGTGGAATTCCCTTCCACAGGCGATGGTCTCAGCGGGGAGCATCGATAGTTTCAAAAAACTATTAGATAAGCACCTGAACGACCGCAACATACAGGGATATACAATGTAATACTGACATATAATCACACACATAGGTTGGACTTGATGGACTTGTGTCTTTTTTTTTTCGACCTCACCTACTATGTAACTATGTAGTATGGTGCTAAAAGAT